>NW_004524584.1:24363210-24399174 GCF_000260255.1 Octodon degus | reverse complement strand
AAAGAGACAAAGAGAGAGACAGAGACTAAGAAACAAAGAGAGAGAGAGAGAGAGAGAGAGAGAGAGAGAGAGAGAGAGAGAGAGAACACAAAAAAGAAAAACAAAGGATGATGTAATATCCTGCCAGGGATGAGGCACTGAAATGTGCTGGCACTGAAAACACTGCTGACTGACAGAATGCAAAGCTGAAAGCATAAATACTTCAGGATTCCCCTCATAGGCAGCACCTTACACAGGCAAACTCATGGAAACAGAAAGTGAAACAGTTGACCAGGGGCTGGAGAGAGGGAATGGTGCCTTTCTGTTCAAGGCGAGGAAAAGATAAGGAGAAGACACAATGACAGTTGGGCACATGACATGTTGAATGCACTGAAGGTGTTTTACACACATTTCACTACAGTAAGACAATGAACTGAATGAAGACATCACAGAGGAACTGGAGACATGGCTGTAAGTAGAGCGAGGAGTCTTTCTCCCAAAGACTTTTATTTTATTTGTTTGCACATGAAGTGTTTATTTTAAGTATTTTAAGAATAGAGATACATCATAACTATAAAGATTACTCACAGAATTAACAGGTTTATATTGTGTATACTTCTAAATGCAAAGAACAGGAAACTGTCTACACATTGCATAAAATAAAATTAAAAATGAATTCAAGCTCAAAAGATGAGGTCATTTACCTAGTTTTAATATGTGAACACGAAGACCTCTGAACTGGTCCTTCTTCATAACACATCCTCATCCCTTCGCTTCTCCTGCCTTTCTCTTTCCTCCTCCCTTCCTCTGTAGACCTCTTTCCCCTTTTCAAAAGTTCTCCTTTCCTGTTTCCTAATATCTAGCGTTTGTTTGGCTCTTTAAATTGTGTATACTTTGTTTTTCTCATTTAAGAGAACTCACGCACTATTTATGCTTGTGTGTTTGATTTATTTCACTGAACATTCTAATTTCAAGGTGCATCCATTCTCCTACAATGACTCACATTCATTCTTCTTTATGCCAGGGTAGTGCTGCACTGCGTACGACTATGACAGTATGCCTCACTTTTTTTCTGCACTGTTCTGTTGGCAGACATAAGGGCTGCTTCCAAGACTTAGCTACTATGAGAGATAGCCATGCACGGAGTTCTCTAATATGATGTCTCCAGCTCTTTAGGGAATGTGCTTGGGTAAGGAGGGAGTGCAAAATATTCTTCATATGTATATTTTTGCCATTCATAAGAATATGTCCTGCATCTATTTGAAAAGAAAATCAAGGCAAATTCTTTCCTCTACTAGGGAATGGGCATGGTAATTGCCTCTAGGGGCAGGTCGTAAGTAGGAAAAAAAATACCGCTTCCCTCGAATGGAGTCACTCATGTCTAGACAAGCAGAGTCATGGTAGTTACTTGCTTTTGAGAAAAGTAAAAAGTAAAAATCTTGCATAAGAGAAAGCGCATGATTTAGTTCGGGATGAGGCGAGTATGAATGTACACGACTGTCGCACAGCGCGACTTACACGGGGCACTGGGTCCACAGTGGGTTTGTGTTGGTTTCCTTCCATTCCACAGTTCTCCAATAGCACCTGCAGGGATTTGGAGTGGAGCCAACAGATCTGGACAGACAGGAGGGCCTGTGGCCTCCTCAGGAATGACGGAGCTTCCCTGGTGGAGGGCGAGGGCTCCGTTCCTCCTTTTGGCAATCCCTGAGAGCCACCTTTAAGACTCGAGCTATCCCCAGGCACGTGGCCACCCACATAGTGGACAACACCACTGCTTGACTTCTCGCTTTTCCACCCTGCCCTACGTGCTCAAACCTTAAAGCACTGACTAGAATATCACGAAGTTCATTTTCGTATAAAAATATGTGGAATGCAAGAAAAAAATCACTTGATCAAAACATGAATCCCAGTAAACTAGAATTCTTCAGTTATGCAATCAGTAAAGAAAGGGTCCTTTACAAGAGCCTTTTAGCTTCTGCAAAGGCCTTTGCTAAAGAAGAATGGATGAGAGTCTATTATTAACCTTTAATCTTTTATGTTTGCCATATACCTTTCAACAGTATCGATAACAATATTCTGAACAAGAAAATCTTCTCTAGAATCACAATGAAAAAACAGACACAATGTAGGAGACACAGTACAAATGCAAGTGACATTGTACTCATAGAACTAAGCTCAGTTTTGACTCGATAAAGTAATTCTGAATTAAATATTTAAATTAATAATAGTCTGGTGTTATAAACTTCTTTTTCCCTCCATAATGTAATTTGTCAGAAATTAGAGACACACCGAGGGCAGAGACTTTCCTCTCGATGTCAAAAAGAACTAAGTAACAAGCAAACAGCATCTTCTCATAAGTTTCTAACTCAGATTTATTGCAATCTAGGGGTAATGATAATAACAATAATAATAATAGCAACCCTTTACAGAAGCTTTAGCACTGAGTTACCCCCATATGCAGTAACTGGGTCTCTGCATATTTCTGTTTATATGTGCAGTAGTGCATTTAATTCCAGCACACAGGAAAGAAAACAGAAATTCACGCAGGTGAGAATTACAATTCAAAATTGTTCACATTTTAAAAAAGTCTTAGTAAACAGTAAACTTACTTTATGGCTTCACACATATCCAATCCCATTTTTACACAGTTCTTGGCATGGTTAGGAAGAGATATGGGGAGTCCAGAAACACAGTAATAGCAGTCTCCCAAAATTTTAATTCTCATGCATTCGTTTTCCTGAAAGAAGAAATCAGAGAGTCCCACTCGCATTAGCCTGTCGGTACGCGATATGGCCAGGGGCCGCTTTGACTGACGCTGGTCTTCGGAGAGCGCACACGCGCAAGTGGGAGAACAGGAATTTCCCTTTATTACCCCGCAAGCATCGGGCACCCTTCGCGCATGCCCATTTCCCAGACAGGAAGCACAAGGGAAAGGGGAGGAAATTGAAAGTGGAGAGAAAGCTCTGGAATTATTTCCATTCAGTACAAGCAGAGGAGAATAACAGCTGGATCTTATGTTTCGGCCTGAGCATCTCCAAACACTGACCGTGAAAGGAAGCATGCTGTACGGAGAAAATCCTTCAAGTGTAGAAATTGGTGGCCAGCGCTCAGTCTGCATTACAATCTATTGCTATTCTCTACTCTGATACTGTTACCTTCATCTATGTTCAACTCAAGGCAGATCCTTGCCTGCAGAGATATGGAGTGGTTGATCAACATCTTGACAGTGTGATAAGCCAGCATTAAACACCTCCAGATGATAACTCTGATCTTAGGTCAAAATTGGCCAACACAAAATTTCTAGCTCATTTTTCTTGGGTGGACTGCGCTTGTAATGTTCAGATTAACGGCATTCATATGCTTCAGTCCTACATCCATTCTTCACCTTTTCAGCCAGCTTATAAACTTTTCAAGAAAAGTGAAATAGCAACAAACATCTACTAAACACAGACTGTTTTCCCCTGACACCAACAAATCTCAAAGAATAGTATTCACATGACACTTTCTTTCTCCTAAGCACGGATTGCATTTGTTGGTGATTTGGCACATTTCTTTTTCTTTCTAATAGCTCACATGCTGAGGTACTTTCACAATTATTTATAGCACTACTGATGTCATGCTTAGTCGTTCCAATAACAATATCATAAATAAAAGAAAAGCAAACAATTACTTATTAGTCTGGCTCCCCTGTGATACTTCCTCATCAGATAGTCTGCTGCTAGAGAGCACGAGAGTCATAGGGGTGCCTGGCAACGATCTGGACTCCCTCGGATTCAAGGACGGGACTTGGGGAGCACGCGCTCAGTGCACGTGCTTGTGCTGCTCGCTCCAGCCATGGCATTTCACTATGAGCCACCAGCTGGTTCCAAAGCGTGCTACACTCTGGGCCAACAATCGATGGACCAAGTCGGCCCGGCCTGGATGCGGGCTCTGCTCAGACATTCTTTTGCTCCAGTGACCAGAAGAAGTCACAGTGAGTACTTCTGTTGTGAGCAACGCACTGTGTCCTCCTGCCGAGTGCATCTGTTGCCTTTGGGTCTTACACCTGGGTTTGTGACCTCATTTGGCAATAGGATCAATGTAATAAGATGTGGCCCTATTGGTGTAGGGTGCGCCCCAATCCAATACGGCATCTGTCCCTAAGTAAGAGGGCACAATAGAGGGATGGGCACAGAGAAGACACAGCCATGTGAGCACCGGCCTTATGCTGCCACAAGACACCACAGGGGCATTAATTCCTACTACAACCAGGTAGTCCAAAAGTAATCTTTTATTAATGAAAAATTTTAACAGATTAAAGCTTGACCTTTCTTTTTCTGTAAGTGATCACCTATGACACTCCTGTGCTTCCTTTCTTTTGTCAATGGAAGGAACCAGAACTGCGCTCTCACTGGTTCTTTAAAGCCCTCAGCGAGTGCTGCTGAGCAGCCAGCACGGGCAGCTGGGCTCAAGAACGATCAGCCAACATCTGCAGACCAGACCTCTTCTGAAGCTGCTCAGCCGGAGCATTCCACATTGTTTAATCTGGGCCAACCTCCTGCCATATAAATAACTAATATCAACAGACATAATGGAATAGAGTAGCTTTTGTTGAGCACAATTCAAAGACAGAATTAGGTTGACTGGAAATGTTTTTCTTAAGCAAAAACTGGTAAGAGAAACTCAACTCTCTTCACCAATGTTCACCTGCGGGTCTAGGATGGTTATCGAGAACTTGTGGCCCACACTATGTGCTCAGTTTCTCACATGCGCATCTTTGGGGCAAATCATGAATTTGCATTTCTGTTCAAATGGCACAGCACAAAAGCCAAAGGATGAGAATGAGACAATGAGAAGCAAAAGACTTGCACAGAATGTAAGTGTCCTATTTTAGCGGTTTTGCTGCATAACAATAGGAATTCAGGATGGCTCGGCCAGATGAGCAGAAATGATCTTACCAACTCCTCAACACAGAAATGCCACCAAGAGATCTCAAAATAGCACAGCACAGAGAGAACCACAAATGAAATCTCATCATCTTGAATGTATTTATTATATGTGTGCTGAACTACATAGGAGCAGCTTCTAAAAATAGCTGACAATTTGATAATTGTGTGCTGTGGCAGTTCTCCTCCCAGGTATGGGACTTGCAAATGATCAAAGCTCAGTGGCAAATGAAGCCAATGAATTTTATAGGCGACATTCCTGAAGGAGGTTTTTATGAAAAGCAGCTTTTGATAATGGGATGGGAGAAGGTAGGATAAGGTCTTAGAGACTATCACGGTAGAAGGGAAGTCAGGGCCTCACCTTTGCGATCTGATCAAACTTCCCGAAGAGCTCATTGAGCATGTGCACCAGTTCTCCTGGGGAGCAGTCACTTGCCAGCCGCGTGAAGCCCACGATGTCCGCATACAAGATACTGTGGCGACAGGTTAGAGGTTTGTTAAGAAAGTCATCACAGCTTCTTCTGTTAAGAGGTTTTAAATTTGCTTCCTTGTTTTTATACTTTGTATTTTCATGAGAAAAATATTTTCCTGGAGAGGGACTATATACCTCTTCTTAAATTTCCCATTACACTTTTGTCAGGGTTTGTTTTTGTTTGTTTGTTTTTGTTTTTGATAATACTGGGGATTGAACACCAGGGTCTTCACTTCATACCAACCCACATTTCTAGTCCATTTCTTTTTGTAATTTATATTTTCAGACAATGTCTTACTGAATTGCCTAGGCTGGAACTTGGGATTCTCCTGCCTCAGCCTTCCCGAAGCTGGAATTGCTATGATGGGCCACCACACCTGGCTACCTTTTTGTAGCAGAGATGAAGTCTGTAGGAATGGAAACACCCTGCAGGGAGCATGCCGGTCCAGGCTCGCTCTTGGATCACCAGCCCCCGCTTCCCTGCATGTGGCACATGTCCTGACTTCGCCACACTGATCCACTTCGCAAGGAACTGTGAGTGTCTCTACTCAATCCTGTAAACTCAGGATTTACTTAATGGAAATCCACATAAGCCCTGTTTATATGGTTTCAAAAAAAACTGGAATAATCTCTCTCCTAAATGGTATTGGGATTTTGGTCTTTTTTTCATCAGTCTTTATTTCTCTGAGCGCACGTTAGCAGCGCATGGAATCACGGTCCTTGTGGGGAGCCCATAGATGCACGCGCCACATTGGAATTCTTTTCTCATCCCTTTCTCCAGCTCCTTCCCCACATCTCTCAGCCGCCTATGGAAAAAAAAATATTTATTTGGTACTGGGTCTCACTACACAGTTCAGACTGCTAGTGATCCTCCTGTCTCAGATTCCCCAGGGCTGGGATTATAGGTGTGCACCATTGTGCATGGTTTTGGGGCTGACACAGCATCCCTGAGGTTCTGGAACCAGCACAGCATGTGGCTCCAGGGATCAAATCTGGGTCCTTCACGTGGCAGGCAGGCGCTTAGACTGCTGCGCTATCTCCCTAGCTCCTCCCAGCCTTTTTTACAATAAGCAGGACGGCTTCCTATGGACCAGGATGACACAGAGATAGAAGTTCTTTGTGAGGCTCAGAGTTCAGTTAAGCAAACATGGTCCCTTATAAATGTTCCCACTTAAGGTCATTTTTGAAGGAAAACTCTGGGGTGCAAGGAGGGGAGGGGGTACATGGACCAGGCGTGGAGGAGTCCTGCAGCATCCTACCCTGGACACCTGCTCTCCTATGCGTGGGCTCCAGGAAGCAGGGATGAGGGTCCGCAGAGCCCTGCATGTGCTGAGGGTGTGTGCATCACAACCTTCCTGCACATCCTGCACACAGAAGCCTAAATTCCTGCAGAGAACCTGGAACCCAACGCATTGCTGTGGCAGGGTAAGAGCACAGAGCAGGCAAGGAAGAAATATCCTTTTTTTTTTTTTTTTTTCACAGCAATGAATGAAAAACAACACAATAGCTCCTCAAAAACAAACAAACAAACACATGGTTCAGGAATTCCATTTCTGGGAATGCAGGCAAAGAACCGGAACTGGGCTTTGAGCAGGCATTTGTAAATGAACGTGTGTGGTGCTATATTCACAGCAGCAGGGATCAAAGTAAAACACACATCTGTCCCCAGAACAATGTACAGACAGAAGCCCACACAGTGGGGTGTCACTCCAGTCCATCTTGAACAGAAGCATGTGTCTATGGATGTTACAATGCTAGAAGACATTGTCCCAATGAGATAAGCCAGGCAAAGAAAGAGAAGCACTCCGTTTTTCATTGTATTTAGTGTTTTCTGCTCCCTTTACCAACAGCGCCTCTTTGGTTCCTATTCAGTATGCCATGGTTTTTCTACGATCTCCTTCAAGTTCTGTATTGGGCTGTATGTTTGTACATGCTTGGGTCATGGACAGCACATCATAGGCTCTACGTGCAGAGATCTGATGTCAAATTCAGTTTATCCTAGTAATATATGTAAATTTCAGTTATCTTTGCTTTTTCTTGATGGACTTCAAAACCTTGTTTGGTCCAGGAGGCAGCAGGCTGTAGAGGAGAGCCTGGTTTGGGGCTGAGGGAGGGAGAGGCTGGATCGCAGTTCTAGCTAATTTTTATAAAGTTTAATTGGGATGATTGTTGTTCTTGAACTTTTGGTCAAACTGACATGCTGACAACTAGACTAAC
This sequence comes from Octodon degus, assembly GCF_000260255.1. Taxonomy (NCBI): domain Eukaryota; kingdom Metazoa; phylum Chordata; class Mammalia; order Rodentia; family Octodontidae; genus Octodon; species Octodon degus. The sequence goes on along the minus strand of NW_004524584.1, from coordinate 24,391,581 downwards.
AGCACCAGGGCAGGCTAAAGAAGGCCAGACATGTGTCTGTGTTCTTTAAATTTTTTCAAAGAGGATAAAAAAAAGTAGTCAAAACAAAAACAATAAAAAAATTAGAAACAGTACACTGAACAAAATAATATGAATTCAGTAATGGTTATTGTACTGCATATCATTGTCTTCCAAGTAGCTGCTCAGATTACCAGATGTAAGCATGCAAAATTGGTCAAAAGAGTAAAAAAATTAAAAAGGAGAGAGAGAAAAAAAATTGATGCATTAGCCGCTCCTTTCAATAGGCCAGAAGAAATCAGCATGATGGTGATCGGTAACAGAACAAAACCCTACAGAAAGAGGACCAGGAATAGACGGGGCACAGAAATATGTGGTGGTTCTAGCTCTACAGTGGTTGGGAGAAGAGGCTACGGAGGGAGCTCTTCTCCATCCTGACCTGAGGGGTCCACAAGGTTCCTCTCTGGGCTTAGGGAGACCAAGGCCTTACCCTGTTTCTCTTGGCCATAGTGCCCGGATGCTGGGGCATTAGCTTTCGGTGTACTATGGTTCCAGAAGTGACTTTCCAAGAAGTAGAGGGTATAACTTCCCATTTGGCAAAGTGGTAGCTTCCAAGAGAATTGATTAACATACGCATCGGTCCCTGCAGCCTTTGTCACTGGTTAGTCATATCCTAGAAACCTAGAGCTGCTGCTGGTGGACAGCAAAACACCTGGCTTCCCTGGAATGCATGGACTTCATAAAGACCTTCTTAAAGTCCATCTTGAGGGGTCAGTCCTTGTGCCTGGAAACCCATAGGCTCATGCTCTGATCCCACTGTGATCTGAACCCAGGATTCCCAGCAGAAGGGCTCTGTCCAGCCCTCTCCCATCTGTGACTGACAGTCAGCTATAGAAAGCAAGCTACTGAGGCCAACTCAACCCACTGAAACAAAGAGGATTGCATGTCCTTATCTAAATGTACAAGGCCAGAGGCAGCAGAAGGTGATGGCGTGGGGCCTGTTCCCCCTGCAGAGGGTTGACAGTTGCCAAGGAGAGATGCTGCAAGTGGGAGCTCCCAGTGACAAAGTGTATCCCCAGTCAGGCACACAATCACCCCCCACCCAGCGTACCTCACATTGGTGTGCCGCTTGACATAGAGGTTATGAAAGTTGTTTGTGTTTTCCATCTGGCCAGCTTTGGGGCCCTGCAGCCTCTGGATGATCTCCGCTTTCATTTCCATCGCTATGTGGGCCGGCAGCAGGGACAGCAGAAGACGCTCCTAAAATGCAGGGGAGATGGAGTTAGAGTGCAAAGGCCCAATCGGTGTTTTCAGTCATCACTGATTTGGAATGGGGCCAATGTCGGGACTGTATGCGTTAAAAACACAGATTCTAGAAAAGTATATTGAAAGAAAAAAGTCAAGTTTTCTAAGGTCAGACTTTGCTGTTACATTATTTATTATTGAGTTCTAAGTATGAGTTCTGCAGCACGGAGAATAAAGGCAGGCCCAGTTATTTCCCCAGGGCTCTTATTTATCTATTTTGAGTTAAAGTAGTGAAGCAGGAATAATATTAAAACCCCAGAAACCAGTGGCCAGCCTAAGATAAGAGCATTCATTTCCATGTGCTTGTTCATTTGAGAGATAAAGTACAAGCTTTATTGCACTTTAGGAAGACAACTAATATTGCACACTTCCGAAAACAGGGATTCAAACCTTTTCAAATATTTCATTTCCTCTGTGACAAATGTCCACTCTTCCTCAGTGATCCTAAGCTGATATATATAGATGTAGAGGTTTAGCTGCTGCTAAATGTCTTCTGTAAGAAACTAGAGGTGCAACTCAAAGCAATAATACATGACTTTTTGCACAGTTTTGGTTTCTAAATTCAATATATCTGATAAGCAATAATTATTAGCGTGCTCCATTTCACTTGCATATTTAGGTTAGTTAGCATAGCATACAGCCACAGTTTCAATCTTGTAAAAATATGATCCCCACATGGAAAACATCACAGAGAGATAATTGTTTAAACGTCGTTGTAAGTGCTAATCAACCGCACAGGGACGAGCAGCCCGCCTCATCGCTGGCGTCAGGCTCCGGCTGTGCCTCGCAGCTGGTGCGCTTGGCTCCCCAGCAGGACCCCAGGTGCAGCTGCCACTTCGGGCTGCACATGCTTCCTGGCGATCACAGAGTTGGGCCATAGGGCGAGCTTCCCATAAAGCCTACATCCCCAAATGGTAAATGGGGACCTTTCCTTTTAAGTTTGTCTCTCTCTGATATTAAAATGTTCTGATCTGAAGGAAAAGCTCAGTATTTCTAGCTTTCAAGCCCAATACTTTCCCCCAAATCTACAATTTCCTGAGTCATGGTCAGCGAGCTTCTGTACCTTCCTCTTCATGTTCCACCCCTCAGACCAGGGCCCTAGAGATTGGCGCCTTCCCTATTCCCGGAATCCTTTCAGGGATGACCTCCCTCCCCTCCCGCTCCTTCACCCTGGAGCTACGTCCTAACCCAGGTGCTCACCTGGAGCCCTTCTGGCCAAAATCCAGCTGGCACATTTCCAGGCACCACACCCCTCCTCCTATGTTCTGTACTATGATCACGTTAATCTCCAAAGAGCCAAGTCCTTCCTAAGAGACAGATCTCACAACCGAAAAAAGGAGAATCAAATATAGCAATTCTCTCCTCTCTCCAGCCTCATTTAACAGCAGAATGCAAATTGCAACCTATTTTAAACTCAAATGTAGAGAAACGATCAACTTTTTATAGGTGGTCTGAAAAATATAGAAAACAGAATTGATATTTTATGTAAAATAATTTTGTTTTTCTTTCGTTGTGTTAAGGGATTGTTGTGACTTCAGACTGCAATAGATTTTTGGGAACAACCAACTAGCCACACGAAAGGGTTCCCCGTAATCCTAGAACTTGTGTACCACCTGCAGATGGTGAAACCTCTGTTTATAGCTCAGGGTGGGATCCTGCACTGGGGTCCACGCACACCCTCTTGATGATAGTGTTGGGGGCCCCCTCAGCCTCTGCAAAGTGTTTGAACTCCAAGTGGAAAAGCCAGGCTACTTGCACTTAAATTTGTCTTTCTCCCTGTTACAAATACTATGGTCTGAAGGAGAAGCTCAATAGTAAGGGCTTTTAAGTCTGATAATATCTGCTCTGCTTTGCTTGGAAGGTCACTGAAGAAAGGAAAATCTGACATTTTGGCACATAGGGAAATTTGAACTCAATGACTATTTCAGAGTTTGCTAATGTAGCTGTTTGTTCTGCCAACTTTTCCATAAGCAACTCATAAACTTTAGTGCCCTGGGCATTACTTTGCCATGTTATTGTCTCAACTACACTGGACAAATTCCTTAGAATATTTTCAGAAAACCAAGATGTCCATAAAATGGATTGCTGGATACCACCATTATTCTTGTCAAAAAATGCTTGTATGAGATATCAGTCAACGTTTACTACAGAAACATGTAGGACACAAGTTAGACAAGTGTATAAAAGATTACAAGACTGGCTTACGACAGTCAGCCACAGAGTCGGATGAGGAAGGTGCAGGGGGGTATGTGCACATTGGAGACTGCAGGATTCAGTCCAAGGTCTGGAGCTTACTGCGGTATCCCATGCAGGTCCATATCAGGAGCCCGATGGGTCTGCAACAGCAGGCTGTTAGGTCCACACTGGAAGGCTGAAGGGTCCAAGATGCAAGCTGAAGAGTCTGCATTAGAAGCCAGGAGACGATGTCCAAGCCGACAGTGAACACGGGAGCTCCTCCAAAGAATGGGACACTCCATCCTTCCTCGTTTGCCTTTTAAGTCCTTTAAGCGATGAGCCACCCTAGCAAAGTTCCTTTAAGTCATAGGGTGTGGAGTTGCTGAGCAGATTAAGTTAAGCTTCTGACCATCTCAAGTTGACACAGTCCATCCACCACTACATATGACTACAGAGACTTGGCCAGTTCTCACATATCCGAAGGTATATAACAGGATTCTACTTCAACATATCATTTCTTATCATTATACATTTCTTCTTTTTCTTCATAGCTTGCGTTTTGCTGTAGAACTTGTTTTTTTTGGGGGGGGGGAGGTACCAGGGTAGACCTTGTTCTTTTAAAGTACATCCTCTACAAAAGCTCCAGAATTAATTTAATAAATTTCACCATTCTATTGACCAAAGTCTAAGATACTTCTAGTTTTGAAGCATTTCTAATATGATGGTACAAAGAAGATATTACAACTATCATTTTAGGCTATTTTTACAGGAGCAAGGTTGATAGGAAAATCCAATTTAAGCAAAGAAGATTTGTGCTTAAATTTTGAGCTAGAGATAGTCTTATACTTGTATCTGGTTCCTTCAAGAAATTATGCATATAAAAACATTTAAAGCTGTTTTACTTTTTAAAGGGAGAATAACAGTGAAATATTCTTAATGAGAACTAAATTTTTGCTCCTTCAAACTTCTAGCCTTTAGTCCTTATTTTAAATACAACTTGAGCCTATCATGATGCCGCAGCAGCGCGATGCGCAGACTGTGGGTCGTTGTAAATTCCTCTGTTCTCAACAGCAAGGAGCTATCAGAACAGCTAAGCCTCGGGTCCCTGAGCAGTTCTGATGAGCCACGTGTGGCTTCGTCATCCAGCTACAGAAAAGACACACGCGGTCATGTGACACCGTCTGTAGGCTGGAGGCACTTTCCGTCCATCTGAAACTAAGTGCTGAAAACTGTGCTAGGAAGATGTCTGCTGCAGTGTGACAAAGAGGGCAGCCCTCGCCTGCTGCTCCTACCTGCCCACACCTTCTCTTCCAGCCAGCTTTGTGTACACACACCTCAGACAACAAGCAGTGTCCACCAGCATGGACTTCTGTCCCCAGCATGTCACTAAAGCTGGATGCCAGTAACAGTTGCTACTGCTGCTTCTTTCCTTATCAAGCATAGCTTGTTTCTCCTAGGGCCTATCTTAAACTATTTGCTCCAGTTCAGTGAATTAAAACAACCTGAGTACTCTTATTGTTTGAAAGTCTTGCTTTAGGTTTGTTTGCTAATTTTATAGCAGGCCATCAGTTTTTACATATGGTAGTGATCAGTCCTCTGTTGTGGAGACAGCTGTGACATCGCGATGAAGTGGACCCCAGCCTCTTCTCTGCCACTTGGACCAAAGTGCGTCAGTGACTGAGCCCAAGGACTCAGGTGTCTTGGATGAGCCCAAGGTCTCTCGGGATGAGAGGAACCGGATGCTTCCAAGTGTAAGATTCCAGCTCTTTATGGAGGGCCCTTTCTAGAGTGTATTCATTGTGCTCCAGAGATAGCTATGTTTTGTGGCACAGACCTAGCGTAAGTGTCACACACAGAAAGGGACACAAGTACTTGGCCCCCACATGGCGCTGAAAACCTGAGTCCAGAGCACTACAGGGCAGGAGACGCTACTTGGGACTGGAGCAAGTGAGGCAGGGGAGGCTGCTTTGCTGCTGTTGGAGGAGCTTTCCATTGAGTGGGAGGAGAGGTTGGCTTGTTTATTTCATAGCTTGGAAACCTGGGATGCTTTGGGCAAATTAACATCAGTACGCAATTCAGAAAATCACTATTCCCTGGTATAAAACATAAATCTTTTCATGGGATGTACAGTTTGTTTCTTATTTAGAAACCCTGTTTACATACATTTTCATTTAAATTTAAACATTTTGACATGAATGGAAAAATAAATACAGATGTGGCACTCAGAGAGTCAAATGAGGTGGCTGTCACCTGGAAAGCCCAGGAAAATCTTGTGTCTTCCTCCTGGGGAACTTCCCAGCTGCTCCTTCTGTACATTGATTTGTAAGTTCAAGGAGATACCCAGGAAGCCTTTAGGAAGAACATTGTGAAAACGGATGGAAAGAATGAAATTACTACTCACATGTGATTACTACCCAGTTAAAAGCAGTTAGCAAAGGAAGTGCTAATCAAGTCAAATTATAAATTATGTCTATAGTCACTGATGACAGTAAATGGGTATTTCTAAACTTGAACTATTTACCATCAACTGTCAATTCAACCTTCTAAAATAGAGCCTCTGTGAAAACAGAAATCAGTCATGAGGTGGAAAAATATTCAGTCTGTGGCTATGGAGGCCTCTTGTGAGCCATAGACACACACTCTGGAGAAGGTGGCTGTGGATAATATTGCAATGCAGAGCCCAGGGAAGGGTGACAGGTAGAGTGACAAGCTGGGGCACACAGAGTCTGAGCACAGCCCAACCCAGCACTCACACTGACAACTCACTCAAAGGGGAACTTCATCAGACAAACAGAAGTTGCATGCTCATAAGTGTATAATATCAACTTGATTACCTTGTGAGCTACCTAGGGTTTAAGCAAAGGATGCTTTGGGATGAGCCTGGGTAGGTCATGGTGGCATGATCTTGTGGCCCTTTCCCTTCTGGTACCATTGCTCCCTGTCTCTGTGTCCTGACTTTAGTGAAACAAGAAAGCTTTGTTCCCTGACACAGTTCTGCCATGATGCTGGTAGACCACAGAGCTAGCTAATCATGGGTGAAATCCTCTCAAATGTAAGCCAAATTAAACCTGTCCCCCTTTAGGTCACAAGGGTCTGCTGTTGTGTCTTAGAGACAAGAAAATACAGAAAATTGGTATCAGAGAAGTGGGGTTCTTACTGTGAAGGTGCCTGATCATGTGACCCAGAGGCCTTTGAGCCACATGAACTGGAATTTAGAAGTTTGGAAAGCCTTGGAAACAGGAATCTAAAATGTTGTAAAGGCTCAGAAAACCAGAGTGCCAATAGGCATGCAGATGGTAAAGGCCAACCTCAGGAGGATTCAGGTGGAAACAAGGATTCCACTAGCAACGCTGGTAAAAATTTACACTCTGGTAAAATTTTTATCTACATTTTGCCCATGTCTTAAAAATTGCAAAAGACTGAGATTAAAAGCAGTGGGCTGGTTTATCCAATGGATGAAATTTAAAGGCAGCTTGATGCAATATTCAGGCTGTGGCATGGGAACTACTGGCTGCTTTTAACCAGATTTAGCATAAGAATCAAGGGAGAGAAGCAGAGCATACAGATTTGAAAACCTTTAATATTGGCCCTTGAAAAATCATATAACTATCTATAATGTTGGAAGTGAAGGAGGCATGATTTCTGGGAAGATTAATGCCATTAAAACAAGTACTTTACACAGGAAGAGGAAGATACATGAGGGCATCTCAAAATTAAGCAATGCTCAAATGTGCAAAACTGTCAACCTTTCATTTGAGAAGTGTTCCTGGGACCCCTCCTCAAGAAAAGCCTCCTGGGCAACTGGCTCTTAGTGATTTGTTTCACTGTCATTGGTCATCTAGTTACTCAGAAACAACTTCAGTCATGGCTCAACAGGACATCACTACTTCCCCAGAGCTTGCTGTCTTTCCCATGATGCTGATTTTACAGATGTGCAGAGTGCAAGAGTTGTGGAGCCACTGAGGCTGCCACTCAGGCTTCAGAGGAAGGCCACAGAAGCCAGGCAGAGAGCCTGAGAGGGCAGTGCATAAAGCTAGGGAACTGTAGTGGAGATCTTAGGAAGTTAGAGATGGCAATCTGCTGAGAAGGCTGTGAGTAGAATCAGTCGAAGACAAAGGATGTGACAGTTAGGTCAACTCAACTTGAGCAAGTATGACCTATATTAGTACTCTGTGTGTGGATGACTGATGTGTCATTGAGAAAACTGAGGGGGGAAAACCCACCCTGAATATGAGTAGTATCAACCAGCAGGCTTATAGTCTGGGGGGAATAAAGGGAAGAAAGTAATTGTTCCCATTTTGGAAGAGGTCCACTCTCCAGTATGCCTTTGGACAAAGGGCCCAAGTTTCTTGATCCTGACAATGCAAACTCATACAGGCAACTCCAGGCAGGCATGTTTCATCTGTGTAAGTTTCCAGTCTTTCTACAATTACTGCATCATTAATCTGTGAAGTGCCCTGTCAGCCTTTGTTCCTGAAGGTATCCTTGTGGATTCACCTGCTTCTGATGTTGTCAGATTACCAAATAAATCCATATAAATATATATATTTAATTTATTCTGTTCCGTTAAAGAACCTTAACTGATATAGAGATATAGAGAGCATAAGGGTGTGACTGACCACATCCTCTGAAACATACCAAGTGCCCCGATAAGATTCCAGGCATGGACCTGTAGGACTTAAATGTTTAAACTTTTGTATTTTTGTCTTGATTTGGTTCTATTTTTATCTACTCCTTGACCATTTACTTTTGGGATGAAAATGTTGATCTTTGTATTTTAGTATTATGTGACATGGTTTTGATTTTTTAAAATTTATTTTAATGAGAAAGAGATAGGAATGAGATAGTTTCAAAACAAGTTGGTAGGACAGTTACAATAATTAATACATTGCATATAAAATTATCATTCCGAGTCCTATTTTGTTTGTTTGTTTGTTTTTGTTTTTTTGAGGCACCAGGGATTGAACTCAGGACCTTGCGCTTGCCAGGCAAGTGCTTATTCTACTGAGCTATCTCCCCAGCCCATGGTTTTGATGTTTACAGAGGTTCACATCTAAGATTTTGCCTTGAGTCTCAGAAGACATTTTGAATTGAAGTTTTGAAAATGTTAGAATGTTGAGACATTGCATGAAGAGATTATTGAGTTCTTGGTTGCATATAGGATAGCTATGCCTGTGAGGAGGAATTATTATCTTGTGATTGTGTTTCTTTGAAACTAAGAAACTTAGTTTCTTAAACTATGTATCTTCAGTATAGTTTAAGGAAATATGTTTGGGAGTCATGTTGACCAGGATGGAATGTGGTGGTCAAGGTTAACTGTCTCAAATTCATTGGCTTGGAAAGTCTTCTAAGGGATTAGTAAGGCATATCTCCTGGTGTGTCTAGCTAGGTCATGGAAATGTGTCTTTGGGTACTGTATATGATCCTTGCTTCCTTCCTTTCTGTCACTGTTCTTGGGCTGTGCTCCACTCTGCCCTTCTTCCAGGATGTTCCTGCCTTTGAGCCCAAAACCATAGGCTGAATCCCGTGATACCATGAGCCAAACTAACCTTCTCCTCTTTTAAGCTGTAGATGTTGAGCATTGTACCTCAGTGATGGGAAAGTTTACATAGAATATACTGGAAAAATGACAAAGCAAAATGCTCCAGAATGAAGGAATTCTGGTTGGCTTAGCATCTTAAAGATCTGTCACCAAGTCTGAAACAAGCAGTGTTGGTTACCTACAGGTATCCAAGTAACAAGGCAGGTCGTGGCAGCAAGGTAGGGATCTCTTCTGAGAAGGATAACGGATGCTGATAATATCAATGACAGAAGAAAAACTACCAGTGGACATCCCTGTCATGAAAGGTTACCAGGAGCAAAATTGAGTATTTTAATATCCAATACAATGTCTCAAAGCAAGTATACACTATGGATGACTAGGCACAAGATAACATTATGTGCCCTGCACAGTTTTAGTGAACTGAATCACTATGCTAAAACTGTTATGACCACCCCTCCCTTGCCCCACTTTTCACAGGGTTGGAGCTTATATAATTTAAGAACTCAAATACCATGTAATAGATTATCAAGTGTGCTCCATGGGTACTTGATAATTATTAGGGAATTAGAGTTGGTGTTCTTTGTTTCTTTTCTTTCTTCTTTCTTTCTTTCTTTCTTTCTTTCTTTCTTTCTTTCTTCTTTTTTTTTTTTGTATTTTTTAGGGAAGGGTCTACAGGGTGTTCAGGGTCTCACTACTAGATCAGACTTGTAGTGATCTGCCTGTTTACAGCCTCACAAGAGTAGGCTTACAGGCACGTGCCACCACGCCCAGGCTCAATTGCAGTCTCAGTGCACCCTGGGGGTTGGGCTGGCATGGCAGGCCTGGGGATCGAACCCCCAGCCCCTGCACCTGCTTGCAGGCTCTTTAATCTGCTGAGCTGTTTGGCTAGTCCTCTTCGTTCTTTTATCTTACTATGAGTAAATGAGTTCTTAAGACTTCTAAAAATTTCAAGTCCAGTGGAAGGCAACACAATTTCAGATTGTGGGGTGAGCCTAACCGGCCTCTAGAGGGCACATAACACGTATGTGTGGGAGGGTGTGTGTTTAAAGGATATGAACACATCCAGATACGCTGTGCATATCACACATACCACAGTCCTCACCATTCTCTAATTTCACTCTAGAGGTCCTCTAAGTTGTGATCTCTTGCTGTTGCCGTTATCAGTATGTGAGGACGGACAGGCTTTTGTTGTATATGGTTGTCCTACAGATTTCAGGATGTTTAGCAGCATCTCTCTAGTAGTAGAGACTCAGGCAAGCGCTTATCCTACTGAGCTATCTCCCCAGCCCCTCCAGTAGCAGAGACTCAGATGTCCCCTCTCTCTTATCCTTTCTTCTGCATTAGGGGTCTTCCTAAAATGGGAAGCTGTCCAACAAGCCCAAGTTCTGAGTGCTTCCCAAGTCCTGAACACATTCAAAGCTCGCTGCCCTCATGAGCCATGGGAACTACACATAGCCCTCCTTCATACTTCCTCTTCTCACTTTGGTGCTGAATCCAGTTCTTCTGGGTTCCAAGCAGACTCTGCCTGCCCTAGAAACCATTGCTTCCATAGCGCCTGGTGGATGGCACCACCATGTCATTCCCATGACGTTCCTTCATGAAGGCTGTGCTCACCATTTGTCAGAGAAGCATCCAATCACATGACATCTCCTTACTTGGAGCTGTCCTCATGTCCTGTCTGTCTCCACGTGGCTTAGCACCCTGTGTTCAACCTAGCAATGGCCTTGAACTCTATCAAAGGTCCCTGCTTGCTTTCTTCTAGCCCAAAGGTTCCTCTTCCATGTCTTCTGCCCACCACAGAGCCCAGAGCCAGGCATGTGGTAGACATTCAGTAAATGCCTGGTGGACGGACACAGAAATGAGGGAGTGAGCAAAGGTGTGACTGGATGCCCCATCACTGAGAATAAAACTTCTGCTGAGCAGCTCATTAGAGAGTGTCATTGTTCCTCCAGAGTCCGGAGAACATTTTTGGCTTCAGTTCCATCATTCATTCCCTGTGGACAGTGGGCCATTTCTGCAACTTCCTTGACCTTTATGTCCTTCCAGGCTGAGCAGTGCTGAGGTAACTTTGGCCATCACTTTTGCTTCTATGTTTTTTCTACTTTTTCAGGTGTCAGGAGGAATAAGAAAGGCATCTTGAAAGGTGGCAGCAGAAACAGGAATAGATTCTAGATTCTATTTTTGGTCATTGTTGAAACCGTGGAATTTGCTCCATCAGAGGTAATGGGAAAATGAATAATATACATGCATGTATTTTATACATATACATATAAAATTCATATACTATATTCAAGTACTTATATACATACTAGTTTTAGCATGGTATGCATTAGGTGATAGGCATGCATAGATTTCTAGGAGAATCACACAAAAAGGGAAGATGATTTTAAATTTGTTCTTGGCTTTTTTTAAAGGCCTCCTGATTTCCAATCGTTCCAGCCCTGATGAAGTGGCACTCTGCTGTTTGTCATTCTGCCGGAACACGTGGGAGCCTCATGAAAATTCCACAGGCAAAGGCTCCTCTGTGGTTCATGCCAGCTACTCAGCATGATGGCAAGCTCTCAGCCCAGGATGCAAGGAGGAAGAGCCTGAGAGGGAACGAATAACTTAGGAACTACTGTCCTGCCAAACAGAAAGAAAGCAAATTTTCTGCCAGGAAACAAAATCTGACAGCAGCATGGGAATGAAATTCATGGCTAATGAGAAAATGCTATGTTAAATTTAGAAAGTATTTATTGATGAATTTAACTAGCTACATCAGATATATAATGGGAACTTTAGAGTTTGTTATGCCAACGAAAATAGTTATCAATGATCAGATTCCTGAGTATTTCATTGATATGTGCATTGTTGATGTCTGATAAAACATTGAACCCTGCATATTGATTATAAGGAAAAGAGTGTGTTAGTCTCATGATCGAGGTGTCCCTATTAACCTAATTCAAGCATCCGTTGGTTTAGGAATATATTTCAATCAACTACTGCTGGAATACAAATCACTCCAAAAGTAGTGGTCAAGGGCAACAATGATGTCTTTTTCCTTGCGATTCTGTGGATTGGGTAAGCGGGCTTGGCCACTGGCTTTGCTGGAAGTAAATCACATATTATTTAGCTGGGACAGCAACCAGGTCCTACATGGTAGCCTCAGTTGTGCAGCTCTTTTACCTGCTTCTCTAATCTCCAAGGCTGTAGGGCTGTCTTCCAAATGTGGTCCTCGTACTTCCCTGTATTACACCAGATTCCTGCTGGTGGCCTCAGGGCAGCAGCCCTTGAGGTGGGAAGAGGACCTTCAAGTTCACCTAAGGCCTAGGGTCTAGTTTTCCATTGGTCAAAGGAAGTCACAGCTCTATAGATACAAGGGAGGACAAAAACTTCTATCATTTTCCATTGGTCACAATTGGGAGGACAGATTCCTCCAACATTCATGCTTTCAAAGCTTTGGTGGAGCCACAGGTTAATTTCTACACTAACTTCAGAGTCTTCACTGCATGAAGGACCCAGGAACTAGTAATCCAGATATCCCAAGTTCAAGCCCAGTCTTGGTTCTCTTGGTGTCTTAGTTAATTTTCTCTTACTACTGAAGGAAAAATACTCAATCCCCAAAGCTAAGGGAGGAAAGGTTTGTTTAGCTCACAGTTTGTGGAGGATTCAGTCCATAATCAGCTGGCTCCAAGACAGGGTGGTGTGGGGGAGGGGTGTGGTACAGTTCAAGGCAGCAGAAGACAGCAAGAGCAACAAGAACAAAAGAGGGGGAGATCAAGCCTATTTTCTCCTTCATATTGTAAGCTGGCTACTTGCCCTAGGGTGGGTGTAGCACCCAAACTATCTTCATGCCCTCCTCCCCCCCCCATAATTTTATTGATAAACAAATAGCAATGAGACAGTTTCAAATCAAATTGGTAGGACAGTTTCAATAATTAACACATTGCATACATTCCTCCCAGGGGTTAATTGCTGTACAAGATGTGGACATGATATCCTATCTACAAACACCATTAGAACAAATCACTCTATTCATTAAGAGAATGTAACTATATATCTATCCTAACCACTTTGAATTCACAGATACAAAGTGGACATTCATCTGTATCCCCTTTTTTTGTTAAGTTCCTTTGTTTGAATATTATAGGTGTGTTAACTCAGCAAAATAATCTAAAAGAGTTCAGTAGTCCATAATAGTAGTGGGTCTTCCGCTTGACTGGCAATGTCAGAAATTGTTGACCTGAGTCCCCGACAGCTCAACATAACACCATGGCTTTACTTCTTATAGTTTATTTTTATACTTTTCTGCTGGGTGGTTAAGACCAAGGTAAAGCAGGACCTAGGCAACAAGAGTTGTAGCTTTTGGGTCTGATAAGGTCAGTGAAATCCCCTCAGGATTTATCCTGAGATCCTGTACCTCAGATGGTTTGTCAGTGTCAGCCATGTGGATGAGTCACGGCCATTGCTTGGCCAATGTGCTCTCTGTGAAAGCCTGAGAGAATGTTTTCTCTCCATGTGACTCTCCTTAGTATGCCCTCCTCTTGCAGACACTGAGGTTGTTTACAAAGTGAGGCCCCTGACCCCTGGCTGAGTAACTTAGCTAAATTTCTAAACTTCTCAAGTTGACTTGGGTTCAAACTTGACTTTCTGTGATTTCACTTTGTTCCACTTATGTCCTTACTAACTCTCATCTGCTCATTCTCTACAAAAGCCTTGTCCAGGTTGGACTTCTGAATAGTAAGAAAGGAAAGGACTGGGCTTCTGGGAGGAAAGAAGTTGAGTACTATGTCAGGTACTGCCAGGGTACTTTACCTTGCACTACAAATCAAATGGACAAATAATTCTTAGATTTGCTTTAGAACAAGCAAGATGGTAGAAATTAAGTAACCTACTACCAATCCAGCGAGTCAATTCCTACTTATTTCTAGATTGTTTCAGACATGAACTTGAAAGACTGTTTTAATAAAGTCCTAATGACTCTTTGTCAAGAAAATAAAATTCAGAAAAGAGCATTCACATTGGCAAAACATACACTAAAAACATCAGAAAAGATTGAGATTTTATTTAGCAGATAATTTTGATAGAGAAGGCATAAGTTAATGAGATGTCATTTGAATATGTTTCAAGATCATTATTAGCTGATCTCATGAAACAGGTAGCAAGGTTCTGTTCTCTACTTAGTGATTTTTCTACAGTACTGTTTTGGCCTCTCATAGGAGCCTGGCAGACCACAGTACCACAGGGAGGTGTTCTCTGCCTATGACACATGCAGGGACACCACTGTAGAGATACTCAGAAGAAGGATCCAGAACTTCCAGCTCAGGAGATGGACCTGAGGCTTCTCAGCAACTTGGACTCAAAACTATGAAACACATAAAGTGAGACATCTGATCCGCATTCATTATCTACTCAATACTAAAAAGGTACAGAATAAACAATAAGCTTGAAAGTAACTTACCTCTACAATGTAAACTAGAAATATGTCTTAGCAACTTTTCTAGCTGCTGAGATAAAATACCACCATCCAGTGTTAAGGGAAGAAAGGGCTATGGTAGCTCACAGTTTGTAGAGGTTTCAGTCCATAAGTGGCAGGCTCCAAGGCAGGGTGGCCTGGCAGAGGGGCATTTCAGAGGAGAAATAGTTTATGGTAGGCAGAAGGCAGCAAAGCATCCAAGTACTGAACTGTCCTGAAAGCAGCTCTCTCTATGTCCCTTATGGTCTCTCCAGGCTACCTTTATGGCAGCACTCACACTCAAGAAATGCATTCTCTTTACCTACACCCACATCTATGCTGAACCAATCACTTGGCTAATTCAGCAACCACACACCCTTGGTCCCAGCATCACGCAATCTAGGTCCAGTCACCTCTGAAAAGTCCCATCCGTAACCACATGAGGCTTTGGGGGGATAGCTCAACACAAACCATAACACAATATCTGTCAGATCGCCAAATATTTTTTTCCAAAAATATCCTGATAAAAATGTTGAAATTGTAACGTCCTACTGCTGCTGAGTGTTTCTTATCAGTAAAACTAGGTAACGGGTGCTTGTAATTTGGAGGCGTCAACACAAGGGAACAACAACCACATGATAATAAAGCCATGTGTCTCCTCTACCACTTGTTCTAAAACTTCCCTCAGATTTTTTAATCTGGTCCAATCTCATCTGTGTTACTCGCTGCCATTTCATTAGTAATGTCACAGGTTGGTGTGCAAATTTTTCTTGTATGTATTCTCCCACTGTATTTTGTTTTGTTCTTCTGAAGTTCTCTGATATTGTCCTTCAACACAAGGAAATGAAAAGAGTCCCTCCCTGGGAGCCTGCTGTGGGGTGATGCACATTTCTCTTCACAGTGGTCTTAAGATAGAGCCTGGGATGTGGGAAATCTGTATATTTTAGTCTCCATGGACACGCAGTCTCCCTGTCTGGTTCAAGCCCACACACATCCATCTTTTCTCTGAATTAGGATTGGTTTATAGTCACCAGTGCCAACTTGTCATTTAATTACTTGCTACCTCTTTCATTTACATTGGTTCTCCAAGTTGAGTCCAAATTACTTGGTAGAGAGAATGGGAGAACGAAAAGAAATAATGCATTTTACTTTCATAATCTTAGCAATTCTAGGTGTCTATTACCCCTATATAATGGTCAATATTGTGGCCCCATTTATCAGTAATCATACAGAGATGAATAAAATAGATGGTCTAATTTAAGTATCATATTAAAACCATAAAGCAGAACTTTCCTCCCACAATATCTAACAAAATAGTCTAACATTTATAGAAATAAAGAAAATTCGCCAACTACAGCCAAAACACAGAAAAGTCCAGTATCATAAATTCTCCAAACCAGTGATCAGGAAGTGAAAGAAAAGGTTCTAGACTGAGCATGAGGTGGAGGTGCGTGGGGCTCTGATCTGAGACGGGACTTTCACTGACGCCTGCGCACGTGGAGAGAGGCAAATGAGAGCTCCTTCTACTTCTGCCCCAGGGATGGCAGCAGTCTGCACGGTGGAAACAAATACAAAGAGAACAACACAGAAGACAAAATGGAACAGTTTCTCTCAGTTAGAAATGAAGGCGTCAAGGCTGAGGAATGGGTTGGGATCCCATCATCCTTCACGGAGAGGAGAAGCTCTCCCCTCCAGGGTGCATGCACCTTAGAACGGGGACATGTTGCAAGCGGCAGAGGAAGCCACCTCTGTCATCCTAAGGGAGCCCTCCCCAACCACCACTGCTTCCTTTTGCTTATAGGAAAGTGGACAAAGGACTAAATCCTCCACTTCCAATATACTAATGAAGCCAGCCTTTGGCACAGTGCAAAAGGAGAGAGAAACTGAGGGTGGGAAGCCTGGACAACAGGTGTGTTGGCTGCGCTGCAGCATTTCTCCTGCCTCCCAAATGGACTAGGTGCCTTCAGATGTGAGTCTGAAGATGCAGAGAGTGGGGGGCACTGACACAATGCCAAAGCCGGGGAGGGATGGACATCGAGGCGCTGAGACCTGGATACTTCCAGACAGACCCTGGGGCATAGCACCCTTCTAGCTCCTACTTTTCCTATTCCCATTCTTTCCCTCAGAAGAGCAAGAGTGCTCAAGTGCCCTGTGAAGTAAGTTTATAAGGGAAGGTTGGAAATCCAGCACAAATTCCCTGGACTTCAAAGACAAGTTTTGGGAAACAATGAAAACATCTCCAGATGTGCCAGCCACTCTGAGGTCTGCCCTTCATGATGTCAACTCCGAGTCCCTGTCTGAGACCTCTGGCTAGGATGCTCAGTTAGGGTCACAGTTCCTCTGTCCTGCTTGCCCCATGCTCTGCTTATTGGCTTTCCTTACGGTACCTCATGTGAAGCCAGTAGACACAGCCAGCAACAGATTTGTCCCTGACCCAGTGGACCTTGGGAGAGCCAGACACATGCTCCTGCTCCTGGTGGTGGGCAAGGGTACTGCTGGGCTCCTTGCTCCACGCAGCACCACCCTTCCCACAAGCCAGTGTCTCCCTGCAGATGTGAAGTGCTGAGCAAGGAAAGCCTACTCCAGACATCCTGGCCTGCACCTGTCCAGGACACTGTAGGGTTTCAAATTCAACTGTGCTTTGGCATGATGATGAAGTGATGTGTTCAACATCTCATCCACCTGACTCGCTGTAGCTGTGAGGATCCATTTTTTCTGCAGAGGTGTGGATGTGCGTATCTGGCAGTCTTGGAGTAAAGAGGCTGAGTCATAATCCTGGGGAAGCACCAAGTGGCACGGAGCCCCCACTCAGCATAGAGTGAGTGGGGCTGCCAACTCTCTCTGGAAGGGGCCAGGAAGTAGACAAAGTAGACACCAACATCCACGCCACCTCTGCCACCACTGCTCACCTCTGCCACTGTGGTGTGCAAGCCACCATAGTCAACGTGCACATGAACACTTTAAGAAACTGAAATTACGTTTGAAATGATTTTTAATTACCATGAAAATTAGTTTTTGATATTTTCAAAAACCACTTAACATTGTAAGAGTTCCTTAGTATTCAGGAGCACAAAGAACTAGATGGTGGTTTGGCTTTGCCCACGGGCTGTCATTTCATAACTCTTGGCGTAGAGAAGGTTCTTCTGAACGTCGCATATTAAGGCATTGAAGAGACATTAGCAATTAGCATTGTTCCTGACAATGGGCTGAAGAACAACAGAGGTTATATTCTTTGTTTGAAGGACATTTTTATTACCATTTCCAACCTATTCCCCTGATGTTATTCAACACTGCTGAATTCCATAGTAAAAATCATGAAACAGCTCTTGTTAAATAATAATTTTCAAATTACTACTGACTTCTCACTGAGGAGGGCTTTGGAGGCTGCAGTCCACACGTGAACTCCAGCTCCACCACGAGCTTGTTGCTGAGATGGTGTTGGAACATGGAGGAATCTGGCCCGGTGGACTAAGAGCTGGTGGTCATCCATGGAGATCTAAGGGTGGGCCTCAGGAAGCAGGTGAATGGCAAGATCCCAGGATTTAATTCAGATCCCTAAACTCGAGTGTCAGTTTGGCCATAATGTATGGAAGGCTTTAGAATACCAGCATCTACCCATTCACAACCTTATATTTCTCATGTTAAAATAAATAGGCCAGACTAAGCAACCTGACCATGCTTCTTGCTGTGGAAGTGAGTGAATCAAGACTTATTATACTTATTTTTAGATAAATAAGAAGGGGACAAAAAGAACGAACTTGAGTGTAACTGCACACAAAAGTATCTCATTTCCCCACTTGGCAGTTAATTCTCCAGCAGTCAGAACTCAGAATACATGTTGCTTGATCTACAGTGGCAACCCGCAATTTGTGCAAGAAAGACTTCATTTAGAAGAATGCGCATGTCATCTTTTTTCATAACCAAGGAAGAGTTACAATTAGTTTGATACATAAGCTGTCAAGGGTATCTCCAACAGATGTGCGCGAACAATGGAAGTTCTCCAGGCAGCTCTGTGATAGAGGGGAGAGAGAATTTTCTCGGTTGTGTAATCAATACTAAACATAAATCCTCCTCCATTCTCTACTTGAATATCCCACGTTCACTGGAGTACCATCTTGTATAAGTATGTCAGTAAATAGGAAAACCACTGAATTCGCTCGTGTTCTACTGAATTTTGTTCTGCAACATTCTCCATTTGGGAAACTGCCAAAATAAGTAGCAGAGAAATACTCGAAATAATGAACAAAGAAAGAAACACTTCATTTTTGTTCATTTTCACAGATGTCTTGATATATCACAAAAATTTTAACAATATTATTCTATCAAAATATTTCCCGAAGTTTGATATACAAATCACATGGATGTAATATCAGGTTCCAGTGAGAATGGGCATGTTGCTAACACATAGAGAATGACAGTGCCCATGATCATTGCCAGTTGCCAAATTCCTCCCTTGCTTGTCACTTGTCAGCGTTACTCGCAAATTAAATGATTAAAGTCTCATTCAGGATTGGTTTCATCAAGAGTAAATAAAGCACTACCCACAGATCAAGGCGACATAATTGTATGGGGTATGGGATAGCGGATAAGGGGTAAACTGGTTCACTTTAGAACACAGTAGTGTTTGCATCGTGTAAGTCACTTAGCATTACACTTACAATCGATGAAACATGCTTTCTATGACATCAAGCTAAAGCACAACGGTACAGCCTTTCAGTAAAGCATTCAGTCCATGCATAGTTTGGTGCATGAATGGATATCGAATGCTTTCCAAAAGCAATGATTCTCAAATATCCTCCCTGTTAGGTACTAAATAAATATTGAGAGAGTGAGTGAGGTTTGGTGGTGCCAGCTTAGCCCATCTCCCTGGGTTGCTACAGTACCTGAACTGGAAATCACCTGGCATGAGAATTTTAGGTGGAAGCAGAGTGGGAGAGGTGGGCTGGGGCACTGCTGGTTTTTCCTTTGAAGTCTTCTGCCTGCCAGATGCTATGCACCCTGGAGTGGAAGTCACCAGCCTCCCTGGCACTGTGTTCTTGGTTGGATTATATGTCTTGTAGCTTGCATAGTCTCCTTTTAGGTTAACCATAATGTGTGTTCATTTACTAGGTACTGAGGAAGTTGAATATTTAAAAACCAGAACACTAAGCAAAAAAACCCCTGTATTATGGACAAGTTCTCTGTAGTGATGGGGTCACAGGGGCCAGGCAGAGTGCACAGCCTCACACATTTACTGCTGGCTCACGCAGAAAATGCAAATGTTAGGAATGGTAACCATGCTCTTTGGAAGTTGAGGAGAATTATCTATGCTCATAGGGCCTGTAGGTGCTCAAACTTTAGCATCTCCAAATTGTTTGCTAGCCAGTTCTTAAGCCCGCCGTCCTCATCAAAACTAAGGCATCTACTATTATGGGCTACTGGACTATATTGGATTATATTGCTGAATTCATGCACCTACAATATTGAAATGGCAATAGAAAACCCATCTCTGACAAAACTAAACAAAAAAGGGCATATAAATGAAGAACCATTCTGTATCTGTATATACAAAATAGTTAGGATAGATATACAGCTACTTTCTCTTAATTCAATGAGAAGAAAGATTTGTACTAATAGTGTTTGGACAGGATATCACGTCTGCATCTTGTACTACGAATAACTACCATGAAGATAACAATATGCAATGTATTAATTATTGCAACTGTCCTACTAACCTGCTTTGAAACTCATTGCTATTTGTTTCTCAACAAAATTAATAAAAATCCCTAAGGCATCTGTCTAGATGCAAAAGCTGATAGTCTTTTTCCCCTCTTTTTCCCCGCCTCACAGTCTTCAGTAGTTCTCATTCTTTAAAGTAGTGGTTTTTAAACTTGTTTGAACAGGAACGAGGTAAGAAAGCCCTGTGCACTCACACATTTATAACGCATAGAAAAAGCTCAGCTGGAACGAGTGATCTCCTCTCCTACCCAGAACAGTTAGCCTTTTTACATGAAATACATTGACATTTCTTTTCTCGTCTGTTCCTTGCAAATGCTGGTTGCAACCCACTAAATGGATTTCACAACCCACTCACCAGTGCCACACAAATTGCAAAATACTCATCTAAGTGGTAAATCTAAATCCCTTCACCTTGGAAACTGAGTGCCTCAGGATGGGGGTCCTCATCTCCCACTGTGCCCCGGTGCATTCACACTCTCCCCCGTAGCATTTTCTCCAATCAATGGTCTCCTCCGTACTCGGGATGGTCTAACCCATGAACCTCCTGGTCCAGTTGGGAGCTGTCGTTCATACCAACACTTATGGGAGAGTCTTTGATGGTAGAGCTTCTCACTGCCCCTTGGCCTATTTGGGTCTTTACTTGTTTAAAGCAGAACATACTGTTTTATTTGTCTTGTTTATCCTATCAAAATTTAGGTTTAACTCACTTGTGCCTTTATTTGTACTGTTTCCTTTTCATTTTTAAAGAAGCACAGTAGTTCACATCATTTCAACAACAATAACAATAAAACAGACCTATCGTTTTCTACCACCAGGCCGTGCTGTCTCTTACTACAGGGGGCAGTTATTATTGAGTTGGGCACGTTGAAACATGGAATTTTGTCCGAGGCAAACAGCAGGGTGGACATGAGTGCTGCACCACCTGGAAACTGGGAAAGACTGAAGGTCCCCAACTCAGCAAGGCCAGGGGGAGTTGTGCAGTGAGCTCCCATTCCTCATCACACGTCTCCCCTCCAGGACAGGACTTCAGAACAGTCAGCTTCTCCTGGGGCCACGCCCACCTCAGCTCAATGCGGAGAAAAGACAAGAAAACCTATGGCTGATAAGAGCACAGCACAATGCCACATTCTTTTCTTTCTATGGTTAAAAATGTTTCTTTATGATCATTTTGATTCTTTGTCCCCAAATATATTTGTAGTAAAGAAGATAACCTTGTTTGAGGAATCACTATTTTCAAGTGTGTTCTTCATTTCTCTGTTATTCTCCTGATTTCTAGTTATTTCTCAAGTGACCATGTACATTAATCAGTTATCCAGAGGAAATAAAATAGCATGTTTGTGTATTTATCAATTTATGTAGGCCAGCCAATTGCTGGCCCAGGAACAGTTGATACCATACCTTCAGTCACAAGCTGTGTAAAGCCAGATTTTTTTTCTTCTTTAGGGACATTAATCTTTTTTTTTATGGCCTTCTACTGATTGTATTAGACCCATCTGCATTATGGAGAGGAATCTTCTTTATGCAAGGTTTATTTACTTAAAAGTTACTGCCTTCTAGCAGATTAAATTTGAAGATATGTCTTATACTAGGGTTTGCCCAAATATCGGGGTAGCATAATCTACCCAAGTAGATACACTGAATTAACCATCACAACTCAATTTTATGCTGCTTAAATTATCAAGCATTTGTGGAAACACTGAGGCCATCTTCATATGAGACTGTGAAGATCAGGAAACAACCAGTCCTGCTGCTCGGGCTCTGTGGCGGGGAGAGGAAGCGCGTTCAGGACCGGGGAGCTGGGGCCAGCACCCTGAGCTACACTTTATGCACAGCTCTATGATCTTGGACTTCACATGTGTGAAATTTAGCTTCATTATGAGCAATACAAATAAAGTTCCACCCACCCTGCGTGTGTTCATTGACAATCTGATGAAAACAAAACATTCCTGGCACAACGTGGGCACTGAAAATGCTAGCTCCTCTCTTGCCTGACAGCCCAGAAGACGGCCTCCACAATGCGTAGGCGGTGCATAGGCATATGAGGAGGTGGTCCTTCCTCCTGGAACTTGGAGAAAGTGATGAAAAGACTTTCATCTAGGAATTATACCAAAAAGTCAAACACAAAGAGGTAAAGAACCAACATCTTAAAGAGCAGCATTCCATCCCATGGCTTATCAGGGTCCAACATAAAGTGGCAGAAATGGGGCTGGGCATGTGCTGAAGCACAGGTGAAGAAGGGGGTAGGGACAATGTCTGTGCAGTGCCATCCCAGGGAGAGGCAGCAGACATGTGCCACTGTGCAGTACAGGGAGAAGCTGGGGCTTCTACCGAGTCGGTGCCCATCCCTGAGAGCCATAGTGACTGACAGAGCAGCAGCCTTTAGCTGGCGGACTCCAACCCATGCCAAGAAGCCCATCATGAAGGGCCTCTCTTGTAGAGATGGGCATGGAGCTGCTCCATGTTGGCTCATAAGTCACCTGCTTTCTGATTTTAATACACCTATCTCAATGAGTCCGGAGTGTGAGAGTTTGTGTCCAAGAGCGGACTGCATTCTCTGAGTGCCGTAGCTAAACCAAGGAGCTTGAAGATGGAAGACCAATACTATAAGGGTTTAAAGGGCTGGCTGCTAGCTGAGGAACTGCCTCAGCTAGATGGACGAGCAGGACATCCAGGGGTCACCGATGACCACCAGCTATTTCAATGCAGCAAAAGAAAGGAGAGATGGGAGAATGCAGACCAGGCAAGCAGTCCTCTTAACTATTATTTTCTCAGCCTTTCTCCTTGAAAGTTCAAGTCTTATTGGAGGACACAAATAATTCTCCACAATTTAAGTAAAATTCTAAAAATGAGTTTTCAATTCAGCGATAAGGGCAAAAACGTAGTTTTTGACATTGAAATAGAGGTGTCCTTTATGCTACTTCTTCCCGTCTTTCGCCATCAAAAGTTTTAGGAAGAGTCTCTTGAAATGTTCATAGAAGCTCACTTTTGATGGTTTCCATAAACAGGAAATGCTAGTGTTACCTTGAAAAGAAAAGTGATTTCTAATTTATAAGATGATGGCGCAGTAAGCCTACAAGCCTCCAGTTGGAGTTCAAAGTAAGGGCCAGGTTCTCTTAGGCATCAGAGGCTCACATCGAGGCTCTTCAGAGAGCTGCACTTCAGAAACAACCTCCCAGCCCGGCCTGATAGGTTGCTGTCAGTGCTGCACTAGCCCCTGATTCCCAGTTTAGAATAAATGATACCAGATCTCACAGAGCACACAACTGCATCCGAGGAGAGTATGTGGATGTGCAAGACTCCACGTTCTTGGTCTCGTTTGCTTGGCCTCATGGTTCCTTGTACCAGCATTGTAGCCTCCAGCCTTTGGGTCTGACCACATGGATTCCCTCCACCAGCCATTCATCTATGAGGGGCAGGGTTGCTGGTCTCCTGGTAGAAACGGAATGCAAGGACCAGAGCCACAAACTGGCTGACATAAATACACTCTACTCGAGGCCTCTACTAAAGACTCAGAGGAGATGACTTGAGCTTGCTTCCTCTGGGGGATTCCTATCAGCCCCATGAAAGAGAAGCTATGGATGATGTCAGAATCTCTCCATGAAACCCATAGTCCTGCAGTCCCTTGGTGGGCATGGGAGCCTTGGGAACCAGACTAGAGGGTCTATAGATTGAGGGATTACACTGGGCAGGCTAACAAATACAGGGAACCCTCAGAGACATGGGGCTGGGAGTGAACGGGGACAGGATCTGGGAGAGTGGGAAAATGCTTTCTTTTGTCTCGTATGTGCTGTGTGGAATGCCTCTGTGATAGACTTGTGCTGGGATATAGGAGATCTTCCTTATGTTAGCAGCTACACCTATCAACTGAGAAAATGTGTCCAACTGTGTTTTCCCAGTTGTCAATTAGTAAATAATTTTCAATAACACGACCAAATAGCTCAGTGGATTAAAACACCTGTAAGCAGGCACAGGGACCGGGGTTCAATCCCTGGGGCTGCCATGCTGGCCCCACCCCCAGGGCACACTGAGATGGGAATTGAGACTGGATGTGGTGGCATGCACCTGTAATCCCACCTCTTGGGAGGCTGTAAACAGGCAATCATTATGAGTCCAATCTAGTAATG
Organism: Octodon degus; assembly: GCF_000260255.1. Lineage (NCBI taxonomy): Eukaryota > Metazoa > Chordata > Mammalia > Rodentia > Octodontidae > Octodon > Octodon degus. The sequence goes on along the minus strand of NW_004524584.1, from coordinate 24,367,286 downwards.
AGACCCTGAACACTTCGTAGACTGTACCCTAAAATACAGAAAAAAAATTCTGCAAGTCATATAAAAACAAAGGGATAAATGGATTGATATATTCATAGACTCAAACCTTCTGGATTACCAGATTTTTGGTCAGACTTCTAATGTCCATTCAACCCAATTTAATATATTAATACACTAACAGTGTGTGCCACCTATTGCTAATTCAAACCAAATACGTAAATGTGCTAATGCAGCCAGGCAGGGAGAGGAAGGAGATGAAGGCTCAGGGAAACTGATCACTCCATCCATTTCCTCTCTCTACCTAAGACTTGAATCCTACTGCCACGTGTACACATCCAAACAGCGTATTATCTCCTTACTATGAGAACCTGAAAGAGAAAAATGGAATCTGAAGGGTACCATAGATACTGGGAAAAGGGAATGAACTTTTTCAAAAAGAAAGAATTACTGAGTTGAGGTGGACAGGAGAGGGAGTGGGGGAAAGAGAGTTATTTATGTATGTAAGCAGGATGGTTTGGACAACTGTACTGTGTATTTCTGCTGCTCTATAGAAAGAAGCACATGATACTTAATTTGTTTTGTCTCCTTTTTTAACTGTACTTTTTCTCTTCTTAATTTCTTATATATTTCTTTTTTTTTCTTTCTTCTTCCAATTTTACATGCATGTATCTGGGAATATAAATAACTGGATGGAAGACAACACTAGGTATTACAACAAATACTGTCAAATTCATATTACTTTGTTAAGTGAAATTCTGTATCATTTGTGATTTTTTTTCTGTTTTAATTCTAACTTGTATTCTCTTTAAACAACAAATAAAATAAATGTGGTAAAGACAGTAACCTGGCAAGGCCCTTGCATAGAAATCCTCTCTCCCAACAGGTTCTTTACTCGGACTGATGACCAGGAAGCCCCTGGCAACCAGGCAATCCTTCGTGATACCAGGTAAGATGGGGCCAGAACCACAGTTCCAGCCCAACCCTGGTGGCTTTGGGTATGAGGGAGTAATATTCCCAGCGAAGCCTTCTTGCATGACGCACAACGTGTTCTGAACCAGGTGAGATGCTAGTAAACCATCCGTGTTCCCAGCATTCTAAACTTAAAATAGAACCGGAAGCACCACAGCTCCTGGGCTGAGCTGTCAGCAGAGTGGCTGCGGATGCAAAGATGTAAGGACACCGGGCTGTCGGGAGATTGGGAAGGGACTGACTGGCCAGGCTTCCACGAGGCTGGCAGCAGCCATGCCACAGTGAGGGGGACCAGCTGTCAGCTGCTTTCTCAGCAGCTGGATGGAAGACTCAGCTGCATTTCTGCTGTGACCTGGAGGCAGAAAGACAGCAATTTGGCAGAGGTCTCTCGCTACTGGACTACTGGTCGCTGATAAATTCTGAACAATTTTCTTGGTCAAGGAATGATGATATTTCTTAACCTGAAGAGTTCCATTATCACTTGAAGCCAATCATTGCCTCCCTGAAATCCTTAATCATTTTTTTGGGGGGGTTAGACAAATTTTACATTACCAGTTGGCTAGTGATTATTCTCCCAAGTGGTGAGAGGATAGGTGGTGGACAAAATCCTGGCCTCCTGGAAGCACTCACTTCCTGACCCTCAGCAACTGTGAATCTGTTACTTCACATGGCAAAAGGGACATTGTAGATGTGATTAAGAGAAGGATCTTGGGATGGGGAGATAGTTGTGAATCATTCTATCTGGACCCCAAATAGTAAGACTTTTTGTTGCTGTTTGTCTTTATGAGAGGGGGAGAAGGAGGGTCAAAGAGAAAAGGTGAAGTGATGGAAGGAGACGGACAGACAGACAGACAGACACAGGAAGATGCTAAAATTCTGGCTTTGAAGGTGGAGGAGGGGACATGAAGCAAAACTTTGAGCAGCCTGTGGATGCTGGGGAGTGCAAAGAAACAGATTCTCCCAGGTAAACTAGGATTAGAACTTTGACATTCAGAAGTGCAAGAGAAAGCACATGTGCAGTTTAGGGTCACCACACGTGGGGTAATTGACCACTGGTGTCTGAAAGACTAATACTCTCTACAGAGAGAAGTGGATGCCACACCAGACCCAGAACTTCTTGGGAAAGAAGCCTGGGGGGGGCACATATGAACTTGCAACTGGTGTAGGCCTTGGGTAATGGCAGGGCCGGTAGGCATGAGCTGGATGTAGACTGTGATTCCTCACGTAGTAGCATAATGCCGCAGTACTTGTCTCAGGGCTGTGGGAGTGAGATGGCTTTGCCTTTTGTGGCAAGAAAGGTGGCTGGTCAACCCATGTCTACTTGCAGGCTCCTTTCCACTCTGGGACTAGGAATATTTTCCAAGAGGCATTTTTAGATTAAAGCCTGGGTATGTGGCCTCCACCAACAACGTGATTACTGAATACAATTTACCAAAAGAAATAAAGGAAAGACATACTGTGCTCCCCATGATGAAAGGTTTTGGGAATTTCTGGGAATATTGGAGATAGAAATGAGATATATAAGGTGTGTGAAGAAAATATCAGAACTTTCATATATGTCTGTCTTTCAAAATGCAAAGATAGACATCCAGCCATGGAATGTCTTGATCAACAGCAGTGCACTCTGTAGGGGATTGCCAGACGTGGGTAACAATAGGTACATTGTAGGGATGACCAGACTGGTGCGCTCTATGGGTCTGTGGGCTCACAGTCTTGTGCAATCTGTGGTGTAGTAGCTGCTCAAAGGGGTACCTCTGTGTATGATTCTACAGAGAGAAGAACCCACACAGATAGTCACAAGATGCTGAACTATGACAGTAGTGTTCTGGTTTGCTTGTGCATTGTACTAAAAGAATCCTCAACTTCAGAGTGACTTCATTTTTGTCAAAATTATGAGTTCCAATCTGTGCTCAGTCTCTCCTGCCATGAGAACAAATTCCTAATTTTGTACTTGGGTAGAGGATATTTTTGAACATGTACACATAATCTCCCCTTTGTATGTAAGATTATCATTTTAATGATGAAAGGAAAAATAATGTTTTCAAAAAGAACATATTACGGAGAAATCATCGAAAAACATGTAGTTAGAAATGTCTGTGACTGCACTGCCAAGAAAGGTAAGAAGTCCTTCATATCTGTACAGTAACACATCTTCAAAATAAAAGTTTAATGTTAACAATACATATTCAAAATACAACTTTAGGAATACACCCAGAATGCAGGCCCGGCAAGTGAGTGAGATGACCGGGGGCCACGGGATCCTGAACAGACCCAGAGCGCAGGCCCCGTGAGTGAGTGAGACGACCAGGGCCACGGGATCCTGAATAGACCCAGAGCGCAGGCCCAGCACAGAACCCTTCAGCAGAACTCCCTGCAAAGAGGCTAGAGGCAAGACCCACCCAGCTGATTCAGCAGCAGAACATCTTGCCAGAGAGACACAAAGGGTTCAACTCTAATGCCTGCAGCAGAAAGAAGTGGAGCACAGCAGCCAGATCTAAGTAATACCCACCTGGAGGAATCTGAACTTCGTAGATCCGGACCTGGTGCTAAGGTAATAACTCTATCCAAGCTCTTCACCAAAGGTCTGAAGACAGCGGCATACAAAATGACAAAGAGAAGGAACAAAATGCAGTCTCAGGTCCCGAGTTCACCCAGTACAACTGCAGAAGACACTAACAATGAGGAAACTGGAAATTACATGCCAGATATCTTGGAAATAATAGCGTTGACAATAAAGAATCAACTGCAGAAAGGTATAGAAGAAATCAGATCAGAAATAATTTTGGAACTAAAAAAATGTAGTGGTAACTATAATCAAAGAAGTACTAAGTGCTTCTAAAGAATACACTGATAAAAAAATAGAGGAGAATATAAAAATGATGGAACCCCTGAATAAAAAATTTAGGAAAGAAATAGAATCTATGAAACAGGTTCAAAGTGATATACAGGAAATTAAAAACTCAATCACAAGCAGGCAAAACCATTTGTATGAAAGTGAAAATAGACTTTCTGACCTGAAAGACACCATTGTGGCTAGTGAAAAAGTAAGAAAAGACCTCTTAAAAACAACTAAGATGCAGGAAAAAATAATTCAATACCTGCAAGAC
>NW_004524584.1:24359934-24361936 GCF_000260255.1 Octodon degus | reverse complement strand
AAGGCCAGCCAAATAGGTTAGTGGATTAAAGGGCCTGCAAGCACGTGCAGGGGCTGGGAGTTCCATCCATAGGCCTGCTGTGCCAGCCCCACCCCGGGGCACACTGAGATGGCAATGGAGACTGGGCATGGTGGCACGCGCCTGTAATCCCAGCTCTTGGGAGGCTGTAAACAGGCGGATCACTACAAGTCCTATCTAGCAGTGAGACCCTGAACACCCTGTAGACCCTTCCCTAAAATAAAAACATTCAATATTTATGATATCGATTTTCAGCACAATAAAAAACTCTTTCAAAGAAATATTCAATGAGTCTTGAGCTCAATTGCTAAAACTTGAAAATGCAATGTGTTTATTTGGATTATGAGAATCGATTGACATCAGGAAAGTTGGAGGATGGGCAGCTGAATTTCATCACAAATTTTTTCACGAGTGTGGACAGGGCTGATGATTAACTGTTTGGAGTCTGGTCCCTGAACCTTTTATCCCTGGATCATTTGGTTATGAAAAACGAATGTCAGAAAAAACTTGAATTTAATACAATGCATAGGAGATCTCTAGCACAGAGATAAGCAAAGGTTTAATAGGGAAAGTAAATCCACTAATATTTCTCATGATAATATTTGGTTGGGAAGGGGTTACTGCTGCCATTTTCTTAGCTGTTTTCCATTTTTTCTTAGAGATATGTCCCTTTTATTCTCTTCCTAATGATGCAAATTCCATCATAATCCACTTACCAAAAACATTAAGTGAGAAGGTGTAAGGTACGCTGAACTTTTTAAAAGCCATTCATTTAAAAGCCTTTCATGTTGGTGTGCTTTTAGTGCTAATTTGTGCTTTATAGCATGGAGTTGGCACGTTCAAGTGCCCCCTATATACAAGGTCAATCAATCACGGGTAAAAATGTTCAGAAAGGAATCGCATCTGCGCTAAACGTGCACGGAATTTCTTCTTGCCATCGTTTCCTAAACAAGGATACATAATAACGATTTGCATTACATTCATATGGCACTGCGTATTATAAGTCATCTAGAAATGATTCAGAGCCTTCAGGGAAGTGCGCATAGGTCATATGCAAATATCTTGCCACTTTGTGTAAAGAACTAGAGCATCGGAACATTTCAGTGTCTGCAGGGAATCCTGGAACTATTCCCTAATGGAAACTAAGGTACATCTGCAATACATACTGTATTCTCATACTTCCTGAGTAAAAGTGTATACACAAGTTTTAGAAAATGTTGCCTATAATTGTACACCAAGGCCCCAAATCGTAGAGCTATTTCTCTCTAACCAAATCAACTCGATTGACTGCCAAGTAGCCAAAGTGAACAGGGGAATACATTGCCTTGGGATGTAGGCAAAGCCATCCACGGAGAGAGTATTAAGGAGGGTCTCTGGTGCGTGGTGTTGAGGAGCTGAGCCTGCCTCTAAAAGCACATGGAAGGGCCGCCGCAACCTCCGCAGCTATGCTTTCCTGCTTCCATTCTGTACTGATTAGTTTTCAGCATCAGCTTGGCCACACCGTCTTGCCCAGCACTTTGGGCAAACACTAGTCTACCGGTTGCTGTAAATTAGCTTTTACACGAGATCAACGCTGAAGTCATAATGTGCAAGGCCCTCATCCCACCAGATGCAAGACTCAAGAGCAACCACTGAGGTTTCTTGAAGAAAGATTTCCGCCTCCCAATTGCAACACCAAATTTTGCCTGAGATTTGAGTCTTCTGATCGCCCTGTGACAATTGTTAGCTAAGTCTGCAGCAATTCTCCTGATCCACAGATTTTAGCCAGCCTTTAAGACTGCATGACCCAGTTCCTTAAAATAAGTCTCTCTGTCCTGCTTTGCCTTGGTCTTAACCATCCAGTAGAAAAGTATGAAGACGAAATATAGGAAGTAAAGCCATGCTGTTATGTTGAGCTGTGGGGGACTCAGGTCAATAATTTCTGACATTGCCAGTTAAGCAGAAGACCCAATACTATTATGGGCTACTGGACTCTTTTAGAATA
>NW_004524584.1:24346498-24359834 GCF_000260255.1 Octodon degus | reverse complement strand
GGGGACTCAGGTCAATAATTTCTGACATTGCCAGTTAAACAGAAGACCCAATGCTATTATGGGCTACTGGACTCTTTTAGAATACTTTGCTGTGTGTACACACCTATAATATTCAATAACGGAACTTAGAAAAAATGGGGTATACAGATGAATGTCCATTTTGTAGCTGTGTATTCAAAGAGGTTGGGATAGATATATAGTTGCATTCTCTTAATGAATAGAATGATTTGTTCTAATTGTGTTTGTAAATAAGATATGAAATCCCCATCTTGTACAGCAATTAACCACTAAGAATGTATGCAGTGTGTTATTTGTTGAATCTGTACTTCCGATTTGATTTGAAACTGTCTCATTGCTATCTGTTTATCAATAAAATTTTGAAAAAAAAATAAGTCTCTCTGCCCGTATGTATCGATATGTCCAGGTGGCTCCACCTCTCTGCAGAACCCTGGCTGCCTGTCTAATGCACATGTGGAGGAACAAGATGGAGCTCCCAGCTCTGTCCTGGCCCTGCTTCTGCCACGCTCCTCCTAGAGGACAGGGACTTTCAGGGCTCTGAGAAGGCTGTTGACATGGTCTGTATGGCTCCATTCCCTCAATTGCTGTCTGACAGCACCGCTTCTTATCTGCTCCTCATAGACTTAGTTTTCCAGGGAAAGACTCATGGGGTGCCTGTGTATTTTCCACCAGGAGGAGGCGTGAGCTGGCTCAAACCACTTGGAACCATCCGCACACCAAGGCTTCCCAAGGAGCTTCGTCAGTAATAGGAGTACACCGGGGTGGAGGCACAAGCCGTGCTGTGATGCCAGCCTCTGGGCGGCTGTGGCAGGAGGACGGCAATGTTGGGTCCAGCCTGGATGATTTATCAACTTAGAGAGACCCTTTCTCAAAATTTAACAAATTTTGAAAGGGCTGAGGTTGTAGTTCAATGAGAAAGCCCTGGGGGTTGGGGAGATAGCTCAGTAGAATCAGTGTTTGCCTGGCAAGCACAAGGGCCTGAGTTCAATCCCCAGTTCTGCCAAAAACAACAACAACAACAACAACAACAATAACAAAAAAACAAAGTCGGTGAGAAAGCCCTGAGTTCAATCCTTAGTAATGCAAAAACAATAACAATAAAAATACTACTACTAGAGGTGCAATTTTAATTTTCATCTATCTGACCTGTGTTTATGTCTGCTTGTTCTCATTTCAGGCAAGCCACTGAGGGGGCTAGTTATTAAGGCCCTTGTACCCCACAGACATACAAGCCCTGGGTATGGTGGACAGCAGGCAGTGACACGATGCTGCACCTCGGAGTGGGAGGTTCATGGGCCACAGGAGAGCACAGTCCCAGCTGCTAGCTGTCAGGGCTGCTGAACGCTGCTGCGCTACACAGCAGCTTCCAGGGCCCACCTCAAGCTGAGGCCACAGTGTCCGCCAAGTGATAGGAAGTCAGGTAGGGCTGGAGGGAGAGGAGAGGTGACAGGAGCAGTGGTGAGAGCGCATGCTGTTTTTTTGTGGTGACTGAAAAGAGTAGTCCATACAGGCAGTCCTGAAGGCCTAATAGTTGAGGACCAACTGTTAAGGATGGTGTCAGCCCGCTTGGGGGGTCTAAGGGAGATGTTCGTGGGCGAAGTCTCCAGGTTAGAGAACACATGTGTGCAAGTTATCAGCACGGCAGCAGGTAGCATGGGACAGAGCAGAGAGGCAGGGCAAGGGCCGCCTGCTTCTCTATTGTATGATTCTTATACAGGCGATTAGCTCATATTTACATCCCTACGTAGTACCATAACCAGCTATAGTGGCTTGAGGTTTAATAGTGTTTTATAACGAATCACCCAAGAATCACATACTACAAGTGCAGGGAACCTATCTGCACACTAAATACTACGGAATCCAGCTGAGGCCTAGAGCTCGTAGCAACGCCTCCCACCAGTGTAACCAGAGGCCTGGAGCCCATAACAAAGCCTCATGCAGGCCCGCTTCATGGGTCTGTGCTGGAAAAGCCCAAGGGTCAGTGGTGGAAGCTGGGAAGTCTCTTCCAGTGGGATGAAGGATCTATGCTAGCAGGCTGAGGGATCTGCACTGGAGCTAGGAAGCAGCGCTCAAGGAAAGCCCTGGCGCTCCCCCAAAAGTAACGCAGCCATGCTCAGCAACAGTGAGGTCCTGAGATTCTCCAGTGATGAGGAAAGCCGAGTTCCCACCAGGAAAGCCAATGCCACAAGCTTCTCCGTGAGGCTGAGCGAGGCACCATCTTCCCCTCTGGAGTCAGGAAACGATGAGCACCCAAGCTTCTCCAAAGTTCAGCAGGAAAGCCAGCATGACAAGGTCCTCCAGCGGAACAGCCCAAGAGCACTAGCAGCTTCAGAGAGCTCCAACAGCTTCTCCAAACAGCATCCCTAACAGCATTTTGGCAGCTTCTCTAGTTCTGCCTTTATGCTGCTGAAAAAAAGTCCTCAGGTGGGTCTCCTGCACACTGCGCCACACTAGTTTCATTCAGCTGGGTGTAGTAAGCTGACCATCTGCTAGAAATCCCCCACAGCAGTGCATGTGTATTTACCTGTGCTAAGTCATGTTTACACAACCGTATCCCACTGTGTAGTGGCGCTACACAGGTAGGACCACATCCTTTGGTGTCCTTAGATGCCCCTGAGCTTTGAAGCAGTCTGCGTGGTTCCCCATAAAGGGTCCCACCACAATGCCTTCCTTCTCACATTCTTCCTATAATCCACTTTTGCATTCTTGTGGCTACCTCAACCTGGATTTGTGATCACGAAGGCATGACTACAGATATAAGACTACAGATACAAAAGTTAAGTGCTCACACTGATGTGCCTGGCTCCATTTTCAATGGCTGGCATTTATAGAGGCCTGTCTAGTCCTTTCACCACTTTGACTCGTCGTGCATATCACTTTGGAAAGCTGTGCTATGGAAGCATATTATTCTACTTTCCTATTGCTGGACACAATATAAGCACAACAGGAGCATTTATTTTGGCTCAAATTTTAAGGTGATTCAGTCCTTGCTTGGATAGCCGCAAGGCTGAGATACCGTAGCAGAAGGGCTCAGTACCGCAAAGGTGCTCAGTGGATGGTATCGTGGAGGCAGAGTGGGGGAACAATGCCAAAGAAGAAGGGGCAACAGATAGATACAGAACCCAAAGTTAGAGCTCCATGATCCACCAGACACACCAAGAAGTGTTTTCCACTCATGCCCCAGGTCAGTTCTAAGCCAACCAAGCCAAAGCCATCGACAGTAATCACTGCAGCAAGTAAGAGCTCTGTGTGCAGCTGACCGGAGGATTACAGCTGGGCTATCACTGGGAATTTTGCAAAGCCCACTTCCTCCACTGCTCCTAGGAAGACTGTATTTGCATGAACTGCATGAGATTAACAAGACTATCTCCAGGAAGCCATTCCACTGTTGTGGGGTTGTCCCCGAGTGGGGCATTATTTAGCCTTAAGTAACTCAACATCCTGGTCCCACAAGGGTCTGGTTACAGGCGAGGACATTTGAGGATTAACTGGTAAGGATAACTCAGAAATCACAGAGCTATGGATTTCCGCACAATTACAGGGGAAAGGACAGGGGCGCTGGTGTCAGTTTTACCAGGATGTTTTCATTTTCATTCCAAAGCTGGTGAGAAGCAATGAAATACAACAGGGAACAGTAGTCTCAGTGTTGTAAAGTTTCTGAGTATATCAAATGTACACACACACACACACACACACACACACACGCACAATGAAGACACTTTGGTTTATGCTGAACCTCATCTTAAATTTCTCTGCACGGGAGAGACTGGTATAATTATTCAAATTACATATTACTGAACGGAAAGCACACTGAGCAGTGGCAGCGTGAGGAGCCTGTCGATGGTGAAAAGCGAACCCACATAAACTTAGCACCCCAGCGGCAGTTCTTGTTTCTTTCCTCTCAGGGTGAGAGTACTAGCACATTGACTTTCTAGTTGTCCAACGGAAGAAAAAAGAGAGAGAGAGAGACAAAAACAAAAATATTAAGGTTTCTTGACAGCAAGTGGTAATGTGCAATCATACATGTCCAATCTTACATAACTATGTCTGTTAATCTGAGCAACAGATTTGATGATAGAAATAGATACTATATCAACCATTGTTAATCAGCTATTCTTGTTTTGAAAATCTGTAACATATGTAGTGTTGCACGTTACCCTGTTTCTGTCTTTCATCCTGATTTTTGTTCTTGCTTTTGTTTTTACTCTTCAAAATAAAACTATAATGGATACATTTTAGATACATTTATCTTTGTTTATGAAGGAAATTAATTAACTGTGGATGCTGAATTAATTTATACTCTTATAAGTCCAGATATTTATGATTTATTTTCCTTTTCATGCATTACTAGATCTATTTAGCTAACTGGCCATGGTTTCACACTCATGCATGGAAAATCGACATGGGATTTTACCTCCTTATGATATCAATTTCATTTCTTAGTAGCAAAGTTAATTTGGACTCCTAAAGTGAAATGGATCATATTCGTTTTCTTTTCTCTGTAATGGTTTGCAAAACGTAAAATTTTGTTTAGCATTCCTGCTTAGAGACAGAAAATGATGCTACTGGGAGACTACTGAGGCGCACACTGCACACAATGTTTAATAAAATTCATAAACAAAACTCTATCAAGTTTTAAAAAAAGAACCTTTGCACAAGATTTAAAAAAAACATTTTCTTTTTCTGGTCCCAGGGACTGAACCCAGGCCTTTATGCATGCTAGGCACTCCATCCCTGAGCTACAACCCCACCCCTCACTTTAGTATTTTCAAACTAAAGCACATACCAAAAAAATCAAGAGGCGGATGGCAAGGTCGCTGAACCATTGTGTCTGAACATGTGGACAACATTTTCTTGAGTACTTCTATGACACTGAGCTCAGATGAAATCAGCATTTCCATTCATGAACTTCGAGTAAAGTAGATTTCCCTCTGCAAGGGGCTGAAGGCCTTGATGTAATGCTGACCCCCCCAGCAAGAGGGACACGGAGCCCCAGGCCTTTGCGCTTAGCTGCACCATGGGCTCTAGCCTGCCTGCCCACCTGCCAGGTTTCGGATTCACCCGTCTAACTGTGTGAGCCAATTCCTTAAGATAAATCCGTTCCTAATACACATAAACCCTATTGGAGCTATTTCTCTGGAGAACCCTAGCTAATCTGCACATGATTAACAAAAGCTAGTGATGCTGTCGCCTTAGTGTTGTGTTTCCAACAGAACTAGTGCACTAAATAAAATTTCCTCCGGTGGCGAAAAGGGAAAATAAAAACTTGCAGAAAAAAGAATTAAGAGAACCTATCAGAGGACAACATAGTCCAGGAGTCACCCTGGGGAAAGGTTCTTGGCTGGCTGCCCTTGAGACCCGCCTCTTGAAGCCTGTTTGAGAGGCCCCAACGCCCACCGGGAGAAGCTGAAGCACGCAGGGAAGTCACAGTGTTGGTGGGCTCTGGGCCTTGGGCACCACTGCCACTCCCTTGCAATGCATTGCACCCGGGTGGCTGTGAGGCTGGCAGCCGGCCCACTCCACAGTCGCAGCTGTTCCTTCACTAGGCTCCTACGGTGTTACAGGAAAACTAATTGCTCAGAATTCCGGCATTCAACTTTTGGCTAAGGGAGGAAAGCAAGCGTCCAGACTAAGCATTACTGAGGAGACATGGGACCGCTGGCTTGGCCTCTGCTGTGCCAAGGAATTATGAACAATGCAGGTGGTGGCCATGGCTTTTGGCCCTTGATTCCAGAATTTAAGTGGCCAACATTTCACATGCCTTAAACCTTAGTGTTCACTCTTAGTGAACAAGGGTGCGCCTCTGGGTGTTTAGCACTTTGCTTATGGGTTAAACACTTCTTTAAAAGGCATATATGTGTGTACACATGTGTGTATGTATGGGGTGGGACAGCACGAGGCCAGAGCATGGGCAAATATAGAAGTCACAGGAGGCAGGAATTGCATCGGACAGGGAACGGAGAACCTCTCAGCAGGCTGTGAGGTCGGAGATCAGGCTCACTCTGGCGGTCCCTACTGACCAGGCAGACCACTTCCCCACACATCCAATCGTGTTTCCGGAAGCCTCTGCCCTAATCCACACACATGGGAAATGGTCCAAGATATGCAGCTAGGCTCCTTGTCAGTCAGTTGTCCCCCACAGTCTCCCCTCAGGTCTGCTGTGGGCCAGCATTGTCACAGCCACATCCTCCGGCAGAGCGTGTTATTACATGTTCAGAATTCGACAGCTCAGTCATAGAAGACTGCAAGACAGGACATCACATGGGCTTTTCTTCCCCCAGCCGCGCTTGAGCCCAGAGGTCTGCTATTCTTCTTTCTGAAGGATTCTATCACCTCTCTGCTTGAATCTCAATGACCTTGTCATTTGCCTTGCTATGCTGCTTGTCATGAAGCAGTCAGACACTGCCCCCCTAGAAGCCCATACCCTAGTCATCCAGGCACCCAAAGATGGGAAAGATGCTTGATTTTGCCACTACCTAGATGTTGAGGGTCCCAGGCTCACTCTGCCATAAGAAACTAAAAGAATCTTTATGATGACACACAGACCTTTGGTTCAGTATTATTATCTGTTGAATGAATTTGTATTTCCCAATTACTGTTCCCTGGGTCCTTATCACTCAAAATCTAATGATTTGCCTTGTGTCAAGACGCCTAGAGTCTCAAGAGCAACATACAACCACTGAAAAACATTGAGGGTGCATTGCATGGATGACACTTCAGGGGGGCTTCCTGTGGCAGGGGCTTTCTAAGTGCTTTCTGTGCTAACAGAGTACACATCCTCGTGTCACAGAGTACTGCTCACATGTGGGCACAGTCCAGCCTGCAAGCCTGAGACCATGGGCTGTCTCTCAAATGGTGATCAGGCAGGTGGAGGGTAAGGGGGTGGGTTTCCCACAAATCCTCAACTATTAGTGTGTGATCATCTCTGACAACTTGCTTTTCTGTCCCTTATAGTGTATCCAGTCTACTGGGATTAGGGCGGTGCCGACACAGTCAGTGGCCTGAGCCAGCGATCACCCACCCTCCCTCCCAGAACCTCATGTACAAGGATGTTTCCATTTTACCCTTCTTCTCATCTTTTTCTCTCCCGTTCCTTCCTTTCCCCCTTCCCCTCCCTAGTTCTCCTCTCCTGTACTTCCTATTTCACAATGGCTATTGTCTGTTTTGGTCCTTATTTACGCTTTCAATTTCTCACACCAGAGAGACAATGAAATACTTACACATGTACCATTTTTGATGGGTATTTCCACGTGTCAATTTGATTGCGGATGCCTGGATGAAATACTTGGGGGTGAGTCTGCGAGCGGTGACCACAAATGCCACCTGGATCAGAAGCAGAAGAGCTGGTACAGCAGAGTGCTGTGACCCAAACGCTGGTAAAGGACAAACGCTGGCAGAGCCGGTCCTTCTCGGCATCTGGACATGTGTTAATACACTGCTGGCTTGGTCAGTCTTCAAAGTTCAGAGGCCAGATCATGGGGTTTCTCAGCCCCTGAAGTCAGTGAGGCAATGAACTGCAATAAAGCTCTTCATGTATACGTGTGTCATCATACTCTCCAGAGAAATAGACTACAGTCACTTCTGTTTCTCTGGGGAACTTTAATAAAATACAGATTCATAAAAATCTCAGAAACAATGATAAAGGCAACAAAGAAACACAACCAAATAAAACTTCACAAATTGGTCTCTCTTGCGCCTGACCCATTTCCAGGTACTGTTGGGTCACGTGGCACCGGCCCCAAGGCACAGCAATGCCCCCACAGGTCCAGAGCCAGGTCCACCCTGTGGAAAGCATCTGTCCCCGACTCAGATGTGCACCTCAAGGTTGCACGGCGCCCCTAGCCCCACAGAAAGCTGGCAGCACGAGAGGGATAGACGGAGACACTTCTCTTTGGGCAGCAGTATCCTCAGCCCATGTGTTGCAGAAATGTCCAGATCCTCTTGGGAGCAGCAGTCTCAGGGCTCTGCCTGCTTTTCTGCTTCTGAGACTTCCCAGGTGCTTATGCACAGCCTCGTGTCGGTCTCCAGCACTGGGTCCTAGTACCCCCACCCCGCCCCAGTAATCCACACCCCATTAGGTTGTGTGTACACACTGGATAAGAAATCTAGGTTGTGCAGAGATGCCGGGGGAGTAAGGCAAGGCACACAAGAAGCTTGCAAGTGAGTAGAGGAAACACACATAGAGATGGGAAGGCCCCATCTCTGCCTGACAGCACTCCTACCTAGGCACTGCAGCCAAGACCCCTGCTCTTGGTCCTGGGTGAGCTGGCTCCACCACTTCCTGTGTGCAGCACCAGAGCTCACCTGTCTCCTGCTGCACACAGAGCTCCAGTGGGGGCTATGAGCTTCTCTCTCTCTCTCTCTCTCTCTCTCTCTCTCTCTCTCTCCCTCTCTCTCTCTTGGGTCTCACTACTAGATCAGACTCTTTTTTCCCCCATAATTTTATTGATAAAAAAATAGCAAGGACACAGTTTCAAATCAAATTGTAGGACAGTTTCAATAATTAACACATTGCACACATTCCTCCCAGGGGTTAATTGCTGTATAAGATGCGGACATGATATCCTATCTACAAACACCATTAGAACAAATCACTCTATTCATTAAGAGAATGTAACTATATATCTATCCCAACGACTTTGAATACACAGATACAAAATGGACATTCATATGTATACTCTTTTTTTATTAAGTTCCATTATTTGAATATTATATGTGTGTTAACTCAGCAAAATAATCTAAAAGAGTTCAGTAGTCCACAATAGTATTGGGTCTTTCGCTTGACTGGCAATGTCAGAAATTGTTGATCTGAGTCCCCTACAGCTCAACATAACAGCATGGCTTTACTTCCTATATTTTGTTTTTATACTTTTCTGCTGGGTGGTTAAGACCAAGGTAAAGCAGGACCTATACAACAAGAGTTGTAGCTTTTGAGTCTGAGAAGGTCAGTGAAATCCCCTCAGGATTTATGCTGAGATCCTGTACTTCAGATTGTTTGTCAGTGTCAGCCATGTAGATGAGTCACGGCCATTGTTTGGCCAATGTGCTCTCTGTGAAAGCCTGAGAGAATGTTTTCTCTCCATGTGACTCTCCTTAGGCACACTCTACATCATCAATCACTTTCCTCTTTGGCCCCATAATCTTCTTGATCAGAAAATTTGGGACACTTCCGAGTTACATGACGTTACAGTACAAGTTCTCATATGTCCTGAGTCTTAATTGACCTTGGAAGGCTAGGGCCAAAATGTTGGCTTTCCTTGCAGCCCTCCTTTTCATCTAATTTCAATCTGCAAACTTAGGTTGTTAACCATACAGAAGACAAGCTTATTGTTATTACCATACAACTTAAGCTGTTAAGCTTAACCTCACTATCTGTCTGCATATCAAACATCTTAGGAATAATATGGAACAGGTATTTTTCATCAAGTATTGATACGTTGAACTTTAAGTCCCTACAGAATATGATAAAAAACATTTAAAAATTAGAATATATTTTAAAAATGGGCATAAAGAATTATATACTTCTTATGTTTATACATAAGTCCAAAAATCTCACTATATACAAACTTGAAGCAGGACAGTCCCACAATATTCCTTTTCTTGTCTTTTGTTTTCATTCACCACCCGCTTCTTTTTGAATAACCATCTACCTGAGAGATTTCATAGCAGCAACTGGCATGTTATGACAAGCAGCCTGTATTCAGAAGCCCAAAATGACAGGCACTCCAAACATGAAACTACTATTACAGATTACCATCTTCAGTGCAGTTACTTAGTTCACAGGTATCAGTATATATAGTTAGTCAGGGTGAGAATCTTTCCAATTAACTGCTAGATTAAAAAATCTTCTGAAGATTCTCAGGATCATTGCTTTGCTTATCTTCTACATATAACTGTATGACTTGACATTATCATGGTTCCTAGCTCTTCTCCTTTCCCTCTATTGATTAGTTAAGTCGTTGAGATCCTGCTTTCAATTTACTTATATCTTTCTATTTGTATTTCTTCTTTAGAGTTCTTATACTAGGGAGACTATATGATATTTACACATGTGTGTCTGGTTTATTTCACTTATGAGTATATGTTCAAGAGGCATCCACTTCAATATAAAGACTTTGAGTTTATCATTCTTAATAGCTGAATAATACTCCATTGTGTAAAAATATCACATCTTTTTCAACCATTCCTCAGGTGATTTTTTTTTTAAATTATTGTATTTTTATTTTTTAGACTTTATTTATTTATTTATTTATTTATTTATTTATTTGGTGGAACCGGGGATTGAACTCAAGGCCTTGCACTTGCCAGGGAAGTGCTTATTCTGCTGAGCCATCTCCCCAGCCCTTAGATCAGACTCTTAGTGATCTGCCTGTTTACAGCCTCCCAAGAGCTGGGATTACAGGAGTGCATCACCACACCCAGTGTGGTCTCTCTTAATGTCCATTTATTTCTCTTTTCTTTCAGATCATTCAATTTTGTGCATATGTGCTTCTCTGTCTCTGTCTCTGTCTCTCTCTCTCTCTCTCTCTCTCTCTCTCTCTCTCTCTCTCTCTCTCTCTTATTTTTAAGGTTTTTTTTTTAAGTGACCTTTCCATCTTAACCTCACCAGCAGCAGAGACTGCAGGTGGCCACCACCTGACTTGGCTCTTGCCCTTGCTGGTAATCACCTTATTCTGACCTCCTTTCCTCCAGGAGGCGCCCCTAGGCGATAGTGCTGCTTTCCCACCCTGCCCAGCTCCCACTCCTGATGAGGAGGCAGTGCCTGGCCATCCTTCCTGAGCTGACAGGCAATGGCTCCTTTTCCTCCCCATCTCTGAATATCCGGCTCCCTTGAGGCTGTGTGCAGTCTCAGGCCTGCGAACACTTCCCATTTCTTGGCTTCCCTCAAGTGTGGCTCTGCCATCCGCCCACGGCTGTGGCCCCCATTGACTTCCTAGTCCTTCCTTCTAGTTTCTAACAAACTCCTCACTCTGGAGTCCACAGCTGAGCTCCTAATCTGCTCCCCACGCCACACTCATTCTTTCAGTAGGAGCCAAGACACACCTTCTGATGATGATAAAGACTTCCAACTCTAAAGGCGGGTGAGATAGCTCAGCAGTCTAAGCGCCTGCGTAGGCAAGGGCAAGGACCTGACGACCTAGTCCAGGCCTGGTAGCTCACGCCTGTAATCCCAGCACTGGGGAGGCTGAAAACGGGAGGATCGCTATGAATCTGAGCTGTGCAGTGAGACCCTGTCGAATATATATATATATATATATATATATATATCCAACTCTAAAACTCTGTGTTTGTTACAATACTCAGAAATATACTTGGACTTGGGTATGGTGGGGAACACCAGAAGTCTCAGCATTCTGGGAGATGAGGCAGGGGGATCACAAGTTCAAAGCTAGCCTGGCTAATCTGGCAACTTAATGAGATCCTGTTATAAAATTTATTTTATTTTTTTATTCTAAAGAGAAAAAAAAGAAAAAGGATTGGGGAGATAGCTCTGCTGTCTAAGTGCCTGCCTGGCAAGCACAAAGACCTGGGTTCAATCCCTGGTGCAGCATGCCGTGCCAGCCCTGAAACCCAGGGGACGCTGTGCTGACCACTAAATCAGGTGTGGTGGTAGAGGCCTATAATCCCAGCGCTGGAGAGGTTGAGACAAGAGGATCACTGTGAGTCTGAACTGTGTAGTGAGACCATGTACCAAATAAACAAATAAATAAGTAAGTAATATTTTTGTCTCTCAGGTAGATGATTGCTCAAAAAGAAGGGGGCGGTGAATGAAGGCAAGAGACAAGAAAAAGGGTGTTGTGGATCTGTCCTGCTACAAGGTTGTATATGGTGAGATTTTTGGACTTATGTGTAAATATAAGAATTATATACTTCTTTATGCCTATCTTTAAAATATATTTAAAAAATTAAAATAAAATATAAAAAGCGAATGATAAGCACAAAGACAAAAACAAAGCAACATAAATAAAAATAGCAGAGTATTTCAAAACAGGAATAGAAAATTAACAATGGTTGCTATACTACACGCTTATGTCATCAAATTTGTCGCTCAGATTACCAGAGGAAGTCATGGAAGACCGATCAAACCATTAAATATTAACTCCTTCTTTCAATAAGACACTAGAAACAAAATATAAAAAAGGACTGGGGATATGGATTCATGTGAAGGCCCTGGGTCCGTTCCTAGCACTGCAACTTGGGCGATATTTTACAATCACAAGCCCTGCAAAAGGAATCGACTCTATCTCAGCAGCTTGAAGCCCGTGAGCGACACCTCCGGAGGACAGTCTCCGTGTTTAGTATTTGTGCAGGGAGAGCGCAAGTATGAGAATTTTCTGCTTATTTATTGAACTCCGTGTGCCAGTGAAATGAGGTAATTTAGCGGGGAGATGATTTTCATCCAGAGCTTTGTGTCTTAGGAGAAATTTAAGAAGTGAAAAACCCTGCCTGATATCTCCTGCTGGCCAAACCAGAGGCCAAGCTACTGGCTCCAGACCCTACCCTCACGTGGGGGTGGGGGGCGCCTGTGAAAGTTGTCATGGAAACAGGAAACAAACAGAAGTAACTTGAAATTCAACTTGTGAGAGGCTACACTTAACATAAAACAGCAGCTCTTACTGAAGGGAATCCTCTCCTATCCACAGCCACAGGCCGGCAGGCTCCAGGGACCCGAAGCCACATCATTTCCAACACAGCTACGTGGGAAAAGCTCAGAGTCCTGGATGCTACTCTTCTGACCTTCCTACAGCCACTCCTCCCCATTTGTTTTTCATTTGACACTTTTCTACTCCAGCTGGGCAATAATTGATGGCTGCTCCTAGAGAATTCAGGGCCTCTGTAGAGCACTGGAAGATTTCTTCCTAGAAACAAAGGGAAGTGATCCGCCCACGATGCTCATGGGGAACCAGCTCCCAGCTTGGCTACCGGCCATACACGTAAGTCTCAAAGGTAAAATCATGTTGGAGAAACCAAATTCACATCCCTGAAGCAGTCACACAACTTTGTGGTTTCAGGTGTTTTTGTTTTTGCACTGTGCAGTTTTATTAACTGTTCAAGTACAGTAGCATCTGGTAAGATTGGGACAGAATTGAGATTGAAAAATGAAGAGATATTCAAGGATCTAACAATTTGAAAGAAGCCACTACATACTGTTTCACAAACATGTTTTCACAGAGCCAGTACAGTACTAGCCATTAACCCAGTACACCAAGTGTACTGAAGCAGAAGAGATGCAACAAGAAAAATTGCTACATTAGAAAGACCAACACTTTAGAAAAAGAGTGAAACACTTTTAGTTTCTCCCCTTTAGCCCCTAAAG
>NW_004524584.1:24344576-24346078 GCF_000260255.1 Octodon degus | reverse complement strand
TTTCTTCTCCAGCTTCTAATTTCTTCTGAATTTCCTCCAGGGAAAGATCCTTCTTCTTTGGAGGGGAAAGGGGGAAATCTGGGACAGATTCTTTTGACTGTGGGCTGAGAATCAGCTCAAAAGCCTGGCCTGAAGCACACTTCTCCAGTTCTTCCGCCTGAATATCAGAAGAAGGCATGGCTGCCAGTGTATCCCACCAGTAAGGAAAGCCCTGCTCTGTCTGAGCTGCCTGGCTAACACTCTGGCTTAAGCTTTTTGCATACAAAAATCAGCATTCACCTAATCGAAGGACTTTCAAAGAATAGATGGAATTAGGCAAACTCTTAGGCAGAAGAATCCCCTTCAATATTCACAATGATCTTGTACTGAAAACCATGTCTACTTTGAAGTTTTATACCCCAAACTTACTGTCTTAAAGCGTAGGTGAAAGAAACAGTCATGTGTTTTGCTATAAATTTAATACACCTGTACCAGCACACTGTAAACGTGATCAATGGCAAAATGTATGATAAAATACTTAATACTCAAAACCTGGATTTTGGTTTTACAAAAATAAGCAATTTCAATCAGCTTTTCCCATCTGTCTCTGACTCCCTTCTAAAAAATCACTCCCTCTCTCCTGTAATGTAAAAGGTTCATTATATTTACAAATGTCACTAAATAATGGGACAGGCAGAGGAAGCACCTGTAGTTATAATCATAAAATGATTTAAAGCTTTTTCCTTTTGTATTTCTATTGACTGGTTTTTATTTGTGTGATAAATGTTGTTATCTATTCTGTTCAGGGCTGGAAACTTTAGCAGATTAAAAGAGGTAATGTGTATTTCCCAGATTTCTTAGAAGAGGCAGTCACTAAACAAATTGCACCTTTTTTGCATGGTATTCTCGTGTAAAAGCAGCTTTGATGTTGTTGTTTTGCAGTTTGCTTATTTTCTGAAACAAGGCTCTCACTATGTAGTCCAAGCTGGCCTTGAACTCATCATGTAGCTCACACTGGCCTCAGCCTCGGTGATCTTCCTGCTTCAGCCTCCAGGTGCTGGGATTCACAGGCCTGTGCCAATCTGCCTGTCTTGGACAAACAGCTTTAAGGAACTGCATTTTGATACTTGGCTGCAATCCAGGAATCAGAATCTGATCTTCCAGGCAGCTCTATAACCCAGAGCAAAGAAGGTGCCGCAGGCTTGCAGGACGGACTCCACACACTCCCCTCTGCAGCCTTGTCTTTGCCACATTGCCAACAAATGGCAATCCAGCCACTGAGCGGTATCTTGCCCCCTCAGTATCTTCTTATGCAAACAATACTCCCTGAGCAACTGTCCTATAAACAGAGCAGGATAATTTCTGTTCTGGGAACCATGCTGCCTGGCTCAATTCCATTTGACTAGGGTGTGGGAAAATATCACTTCATTCACTCTTATTTTCTTCTTACATGGATCCTCATCCCATGAAGTTCTGAAGAATTTCTTTTTTTAATTTTTATTTATTTATTTATTTATTTATTT
>NW_004524584.1:24337489-24343688 GCF_000260255.1 Octodon degus | reverse complement strand
GGGTGAGAAGTGTGGAGTGCTGCATCAATCAGTGTAGCAGACTGTGTGGCCGCAGGGTGACCACTTAGAGGTGGCATCAGAGCAGACACTTTATGGAAAGAAGGTAGGGAGAAAAGAGAGTAGTGATGGTCAAAGTTTCTTTGTGGAATGCACTCAGTTTTCAAAAAAGCACAGAGTCCCTTGTCTTCGAATTAAGAAAAAGCAAGCGATTCAGCCAGGGGCAGACCCTTTGGGCATTGTGGAGCCACAGGGACTTGGATTCCTTTCCTTGAGGTTACATGAGGAGCAACACCACCTGATGAACCATTTAAAAGGCTCAATGTGGCAATTGTTTAGAAAGCACACTGTAGCGTACAAAGAGTATTGGCAGGACAGCTGGCAGAGTGGAATGCCTGGGAGGAGTGGCCGCCCATACAATGGCTGCATGAGACGTCAAGGGGGAAGGCAGATTGTCTTTGGGCTTGAGTGGGCTTTGAAGCAAGAGCTGTCACCTTTTGTGGAGGATCTGAGTATGAGGAATTAAAGAGAGCCTGCCTCAACTCCCAAGGTTCTGGCCTGAGCAGCTGCAAATGGGGTGTTCTTTACCAAGAGAGGGAGCGGAGAAGTTGGTGTAGGTGGAAATCAAATGTCAGATTTTTACACAGAAAGGGCCTGAGACCTAAACTCAATAGCAGTCTTTAGAGGTGTCAGGTGAGCAAGATCCTGCACAATTTCTTCTCACTTTGAAGTTCTGTGCATTATGGTTCTTTTGGTCTTATTTCTTCTCAGAAATAGGCAAACAACAGAAGAAAATCTAGTTTCATCCCCACCACCTCAAAATACCTGTATGAATCTGTAGTTCAGCAGAGGCTGTTTAGTGACTCAAGGTGCTCAGAATTTGTTAGCTTTACCACGCTCAATGGTGAACGCTGAGGTTTTAGCTGTATTTACTATAAAATGATGACACACTCCTAAAGAGATACCACGTCCTACGAGCTGGGATTCCTGTGCATGATCTGAGAGGAAATAAGAGTACAAGTCACAAGTGTTGTTTTGTATCCAAGTTCCTGTCCACGTGAACACAATACCTGCAGTTCTAGGAGATGAAGGGGGAACATTTTACTAAATTTTATGTACCTGAAAAGCAAAATAGGAAAATCATGCCACTTACGCCTTTTATATATCAGAGTCATCAAATTGTTGAAGAAGGACAGAGAACTGCTTTCAGTGAGAGCAGAATCTATCTCAGAATGTGAATCCTACTGGTACAATCTTGAACACACACACACACACACACACACACACACACAATGCTAGTAATTTCTAGCTAAAGAAGCAATGTATAATAGGCCACTCAAATTTATTAGACCAATTTTATGTTTAATCAAGTTCTGATAACTTATCTTCTGAGCTATCATTTTTTGCCTAAGTCATAACCATGCACAAAAGACCTTTATATGCTTGTTATTTTTTGAGAACTTGATAGGAAATCTATTTTACCTACAACGGTAGAAATGGCTGGCTTCACAAATGTAACATAACTTGGTACATTTAAATTCTATCAAATGACACAAAATGTTCTTAATTCATTTTACGGACAGCTAATGTCTTACTTGTATGTGTATTGTCATTCCCACAGAAAGTCAGTTTTCTATCCCTGGGGATTTTACTGGATGAAGCTTTTAAAAAAAATTTTTTTTAAGAGACCCTACTCTTTTCTCCTGCCCCAGAATGTGACGGAACAGGCACTTATTGCCTGAAATTTCCACTGAGAAGAATACTGATGTTTGAGGACCATGAGCTGATGACATCAATGACAGAATCCATTATTAGGTGAAATGAATTTATTTTGTGTGTGTCATATTAGCATTTTCCCTCATACACACAACAAAACTGTTTCAGAGGAAACTTCTAGAATTATGTTTTTTGTCCTTTCTTTTAAAATGTATTTGGTTACTTCTGGGTCTCACAGTGTAGCTTGGACTCATAATGATCCTCCTGTTTTCAGCCTCCCCAGCACTGGGATTATAGGTGTGCGCCACTATGCCTGGACTCAGCCTGCCCTGGGAGTGGGGCTAGCATGACATGTGGTGCCGGGCATCAAACTGTGATCCCTGCACTTGCCTAAGTTTGCCTAAGCAGGCGCTTTAGCCCGCTGAGCTATCTCGGCGGCCCCGTTTCTATCTTTATGCTGTAATAAGCACACGTGAATATTTACAACTAAAATAGTGTCTAGGATGAGAGTACTCTAGCATGAGGTAAATTCATGCCTGTAGGCTAGAGATGAAAGTGTATGGGGAGAAGGAAGGAAATACACAGGGAAAACGTCTCAAGCTGTACTCAGAGATATAGTTCAATGTGAAAAAAACCCCCTTCGTTCTTTTTTTTTTTCTGAAGGCGTATAAAAGATTGAAAGCAGTTTTCTCATATTAGGAAACTATAAAATTAGGGACCACTAGGTTGAAAGGAAACTTCCAGGGCCTCATTTGGCACATTTGGGAACCCAGCCACAGATAGCATTTAAGATTCACTCAGCATCTGGAGTTTTCTTGGGCTGCTTTAAAGGGAAAAAAGAGAGGAGAGAGCAGAAGGAAGTGTCAACATCAAAGATAGACAGGCCTGCAGCAACTGCAGACATTTAAACATCTAAAATCTTGCCAACCAATGGCAGAGAGGGAAGAGAAGACAAGAGCAAGTGGCCAAGACCCAGGACCACACTAGCTGGTTTATACCTGCTTTACCTCTTCACCTTCACTGAGTTGGTATTTGCTGAATGGTTAAGAGGTGTCAAAAAGCATTGCAAAGTTCCAAAGGTTTGCAATTGTACTTTCTCTTCCTTAGACCTGTAGGGAATTTCTGACAGTTAATACAGTAGCCAAATCTCTGCACGACATCATCAGGCCTCAAGTCTCGGAAAGCAGGAGGCAACAGTGAGGGTGGCCATCCACACAATTTCCACCAAGGGGCAGGGGTCTGGGTCTCTGCCCTGGGACAACCCTATGGAGGAGCCACTATTAATATGTACATGTTGCAGATCAGGAAACAGGAATACAGGGATTAAAAAACCAACCACATAAAGAATTCACATAAAAAAGCTGTTCATGGTTCTGAGATTGATGGCGGAAAGTGGAAGGTGTGTTCATGCATTCCAAGCAAAGACAAGGAAAGGTTGCCAGGCGAGCGGGCTCTGAGAGGGGGCAGGGAAAGGCCTCCCCCTCCTCAGGAGACAACATCACCTGGGAAGTTCTTCTCGTTGCACACTCCATGGGATGACGCTGGGACTCTGGGTGGTAGACAGATGCAAACCCAACAGCGACATCTCCCCATAAAACCTGCTCTTGAGTTGTGCTTCATGATGTCTGGTGAAACTGCCCAGTTATCACTCAAGCTTTGGTGTAACCCTTGGCAAATCTCCACAATGGGCCCTACGATAACAGCTCAGGATGATATGAACATGGCATGCAGAACTTAGGACATTTATGATATTTATCAGAGCTGTGATAAACTTGGTTTCCTCAGAGGAAAGATGCTCCGTAAATGCAAACAGCAACACATAGAGCTGCATGCGCAGAAGAATGCACAGGATTTTGGCTTCTACATCTTTGTTTGAAAAAGTACTCTGTAGCAGGCTCTTAGCCTGGTATTTTAGAGCATAGAAATGGAAGGAAAAGATTCCATACTCAATGTGCTAATCTGCCTAGTTCCAGGTGGTAAGCAAATGTGGATGGTGCTTCCTTTTGCATCAAATTTGGAAATACCACCTAAAGAGAATTTTTCACACTTATTTATCTATGACCCAGTTTGATGAAAATAAAAACTGAATCTTCACCTTGAAAGCTTCATGAAGTTAAAACTAAGTCATTCATTATGATTTAAAGCAATGAGGTAAATTATTTCATCATAAATACAATGTTTACAAACAGACAAGACCAATTCCTCCCCATAAGACATTCATCACTCAATATTTTTAATGCAAAATCACCCTATTTTTAAAATATCTTAGACATTTCATTCTTGCTGTTTATTGCTATGTTACAGTAAGATAAAATTATTCAGTCTTACTTCTTAAGTCTTATCTGCTTCTTTTTTTCATAGAGTTTATTTTAATGCTGAACTTTCTCTTTTATCTGAATTTATTTCTATTTTACTAAAGGAAATCTTCTACATCTATGGGAGATTTTTTTTTTCTGAGAATATGTACAACAGAAATCTCTATTCTAACATTATTGTTACTTTGATTTGCTTACAAATTAAAGAGGAATTTTCAACCCAGGTCCAGCATGTGAGTGGGACTGTCTGGGGACCTCCTGGATCCTCTTTTGATCCAGAGCCCAGGCCCAGTGTGAGTGAGACCGCCTGTGGGGGAGCTCTGGGGTCCCCACTCAACCCAGGCCAATGTGTGAGTGGGACCACCTGGGGCCAACAGGATCCTCATTCAACCCAGAGCCCAGGCCTGACATGTGAATAGAATTTCTTCCATCAGACAGGCCTGGTTTGGAACACTGCAACAGAATTCCCTGCAGAGAGGCTAGGGGCAGGACCCACCCAGCTGATCCAGGAGCAGAACATCTTGCAGAGTGGCACAGAGGGTTCATCTCCAGGGGCTGCAGCAGGGAAAATTGGAGCACAACAGCCAGACCCAAGTCACACCCACCTGGAAAAGTTTGAACTTGGTAAATCCAGGCCTGGGGCTAAGATAATAACTGTATCAAAGTTCTACACCAAAGGTCAAAAGATAGTGCTATACAAAATGACAAAGAGAAGGACCAAAATGCATTGTCAGGCCCCAAGCCCACCAAGAAAAAATGCAGGAGACAATAGCATAGAAGAAATTGGAAATCATACACTTGAAATCTTTGAAATAATAGCATCTGAAGTAAAGAACAACTGCATAGAGGAAATCATATTAGAAATAAGTTCTGAAGTAAAAAAAAGAATTGATAACTATAATGAAAGTAGTACTAAGTGCTTCTAAAGACAACACTGATAAAAAATAGAGGAGACTATAAAAATGATGGAATCCCTGAATGAGTAATGTAGGAAAGAAACAGAATACATGAAACAGATTCAAATTGCTATATAGGAAATTAAAACCTCAATCACAAGCTGGCGAAACCATTTGAATGAAAGTGAAAATATACTTTCAGACCTTGAAGACACCACTGCAGCTAGTGAAAAGGTAAGAAAAGATCTCTTAAAAACAACTAGGGTGCAGGAAAACATAGTTCAACATCTGCAAGACGATGCAAAGATGAACAACATGAGACTAATAGGCACCAGTCAGAAAGAAGGAGTCAATACAAATAATACATAAAAAGAATATGGGCAGAAGTAATAGCAGAAAACTTCTCAAATATGGGGAAACAATCTGACATTCAAGTAACCAAAGCATAAAGAACTCCAAATAACATCAACCCAATTAAAATCACACCAGACATATAAGGATCATGATCCCAGAAATTTAGTACAGGAACAGTATACTAAAAGCCACTAGAGAAAAGAAACAGATCACATTTAAAGGAAAATCCATCAGAATAATGGCAGATTTCTCTTCACAAACCATCAAATCAAGAGAACATGGAGCAAAGTACTATAAGGCTTGCAAGAAAACAAATCCCAACCCAGACTGATATACCCTGATAAAACTTTATTTCATTTATAATGAAGAAGTGAAATACTTCCATGACAAAGAACAACTAAATAATTTCATGATGACAAAGCCAACCCTACACAGACTACTAAAAGATGTTTTAGAGAGGGAGCAAAATGACCACAACTCCATGAATGAGAATGGAAAGAACCCACCAAATAGGGCAAACAATTAAACACAGGAGAAAAAAAGTATACAAAAGTGGTCTTTCAATTCTTCTGTATACAGCAGCAAAATATTTTCATCAGCATACTCTACAAACAGACTTCTCCTGCACCCTATGATTCTATCTGGACATGATTCTATCTGGTTATACAGGGTGGATATCAAAGAAATAGCAGTAGCTCAGTCCCACAAGTGACACCTGGCCACTAGTAAGCTTCATGGACACTGTTCTTGTTCATGACATACCAGAACTTTGTGCGATAGCCTATCCCCAAACTGTTAGAAGTGCTGGTCATATATTTACTATTACAGTGTTCATACTCTTAGTAATTATTTACGATCATGAAAACTTCTTCCTAGTTGAAGTTTTGAAATATTTAATTTTAATTAATTAATATTTAATTA
>NW_004524584.1:24324969-24336825 GCF_000260255.1 Octodon degus | reverse complement strand
TATGATTTTATTCAAATTTCTTGTTCAAAAGGTTTATTTTTCTAGGAAATGTGGTGCTATAATTTCAAATAATTCAGAAAATTTAAATCTTTATATACTTATTGCCCACCCCGTTCTATTTTGAGAATTCTAATTATATGAATATAAGTTTCTTGATTTTGGCACAGAGTGAACTATTCTATGACTGATCTGTAAATTCTTTTTTCTTCATTTTTATCTTGGGAAATTTTTATTGTACTCATTTAAGTTTGTAAATATTTACAATGTGCAATCTACTTAAACAAATAAAATGCCTTGAAAAAACTCAGAGGAAAATGTTTTCCTTCAATGCCTTTAAAAGTTTTTTTTTTTTTTCTGTACTATTTTATAACATGTGGTGTTGTTTCTGAGACAAATCTGACTCTTGTCCCACCACACATTTTTTGTCCCACCACACTTAACTGAGTTTGTTTTTTCTCTCTCTCAACTTTTAGAATGTTAGGATTTCCTCTTCATCTTTTATACAAAAGACAAGCAGCACCACAATCTCTGCAATGACTATTTCCAGTGCCTGTTGAATAAATGAATGTCCAGGCTTTTAAGTGGACTATCTTTTGTTTTCCTCATTTTTTTCAGGAAAAAGAGACACTAATTGACAATAACTTTCTAGAACCTTCTTACTAGAAAAGAGGCAATGAGTTCAGAGGAATTTGTTCCTTCAGTGGTGACCCAGTGACTCAAATCTAATAACTCCTGAAGTTCTTCAACAAGCTCAGACATTCTCTTGGGATGACACTGAGTGTCCTCTCTCTGAAAGGTTCCAACACCTCCTTACTTAGAATCTTTAGCTGAAAAAGCATATTGTGGTTGCCTCAGCTCTCTGTTTTTCAAGGTTTCTGAAGCTGCATATACTGCCTTTGCACTTAGCACCACTCTCTAAGTTTCTGAGGGAAGCCAGTGGCTTGTCATGATGCCTCAGTGACCCTCCTGCCCTGACACAAAAGCTCTGGATGATTTATATGGGCCATATAGAATTTAAGTAAATATTCATCTTTAGAGAGTGCCGATAAAAATGTTTAAGCATCCACAAACTCAGCTGCAATCGGTCATGTCATTATCTCTTTAATTTATATATTCAAACAAAGAACTAGAGATGTTGAGCAACTTCCCCAAGGACACATAGGTGTCAAGAGGTGCCAAAGACCCACAATCACACAGCATGGAGTTAGCCTGATGCTCATAACAATAACATTCTACAGCTCTGACTCTTAATAATAATTCAGAAGACATCTGTCAAGTGCATTGCATTATTAACCAGTCCATGTGTCAACAGGCTCAGCCTTGCTCCGGTATTAGCTGTTCTTGGGAGGATTTTTGTGAAGCTTCTGTGTGGCATGCATTTGAAAAGCCAAGGTGAAAGGAAATTAAGTGAAAGAAAGAGCTGTGGGAAATGGGAATAAGAACTCTGATTTGAAGGTAGCAATGACACATTGTTCATTGTACAGGAAACAAAAAGATACAATTGATTCCAAAGAAAGGTTTGGAGTTGGGGTAGTAGGGCACAGGAGCCACAAATTAAAATGGAGAAAGTGTCAGAAGAGTACAGTTTGGGTAAAGACGGTATGTGGATATTCTGGGTCCATGGGGTTGATGAAAAAGTGGATCAAAAACCAACAAAACAACAGCCCCCAAAGGACAGGAGAATTATTGCTGAAATGGAAGCCAATATCCAGACAGGATGAGTGGAAATGTGTTATGAGCAAAAGCTCACTCTTGCAAATGTGGAGAAAGGATGTTCCTATCCTCTGAAGTGGTGCTATTGTTGGTAGTCGGGGTAAGCGGGGTAGAAAGCACATCTCCTGCAGGAATACACGGAGGACTGAAGTCAGGGGACTGAGGTGGTGCTGCGCAACTCTCCTGGAGTATTTGCTGCCAGTAGACAAGCTAGTAGGCAGTATAGGGAAACACTCAGACATACAGCCTCAAGATAGCAGATGCCTGGAAAGCCAGTGCTTCCAGCAGAACCCTGGGTCTGGAGGACAGTGACACAGTGAAGGTGAGAAACGGAAGGAGATTCCACAATCATGAGAAATCATGAGGGGTTTTCAGCATGTTGAACATCAAGTGAAAGAGAATAAGAACAGAGCCACTTTCGGATACCTTAGAAAAGATAATTTTTCCTGTTTGTGTTTTGATTTGAGTGTAAAAGAAACTGAAAAGTTTGTCAGCAAAATAGAGGAGAGACATGCACTATGGAGGCCAGTTACATAAATGATAATTAAATAATAATTATGTTAAAATGTTGGTGATGATATTATAAAATTTCTCACAAGCTTTGCTAAACATAATATCCAGGCTTACAAATCATGCTTGAAAGGAACATGAAATACAAAATAGATTGAGATTATCAAATATTAGGAAACAATACTTAACAATAAAAAATTGGATGAGAAGCTCTAGAAAAGGTACATGGCTCACAAAAAATACAAAAGGATGAAATTGATTTCTCAAAGAAAAAAGCAAGGCAAGCTTAGATTTGCACACAAAATCAAAACTTCATGACTTAAAAGAGAAACACTTAAAGAAACTAGAAAAATCAGTGTAGTTTAGAAAGGACTGTATGTTTGAGCGTATACAGAGACCTGCTGGGCCCTTCCCGTAAGGACGTGCTTGGCAAAGCTGCCCAGATCTCTTGCACTTAATGCAAAGCTTTTGATGCCAAACAATATGAAAATTAAATGTAAAAAAGCAAACAGTGTAGTTTGCAAATGTTTAATGTCAGTCTCAATTCAGTGTTTCCCTTAGGATATTCTCACTTCACGGAGGTAGCAAGGCACACCTATAGAGCCCTTTTGCCTGTCAGTGCGATATTAAATAAATTAGAGGAGATGCAGAATATCCCATTATAATACAAACTTCATGTTCAATGACTTTGCCCAGCAGGATAAGCAGATTAAATGCATTTCCAACTTCAATTTCAACCTTTGATGGATTTGTTGAGACATAACCCTCTTAGAAGTCAAGGAGCACCTCTGTGTGAGTTCAGGCCAAAAGCCCTGCTAAAGTGACCAGTCTGTTGAGTGTTTGGATACAAGAGAAATATACATCCTAACCAGAGCTCTGTACTATTATAACCAACCAAAGTCATGTTACAAATATGATACTCTCTTCTTTAGAGCACACAAGTATATGATGTTTTAGTAGAAAGCTATTAAACATTTGTGAGAACTTCATGGGAAAAACCCCTGAAAGCTTGTTGATTGATTTAATGATGTATTTCCATAGGAAAACTGAACATTTCTAGATTGGAAGGCTAAAAGAGTACTATTTTTGAAACCTGTAAAATAAAGAGAAATCCCCACATTCAATGCAGAAAAGCAAACATGCGAGAAATCAAAGAAAGTTAAACGCCCACCCACACATGCACACACACATGCACATGCACATGCACACACATGAATGATAATGATAATTTTGGAAACTATAGGGACACTGCAAAGAGCAAGTAGAACTGTGAACTCACAGTGATGTGGCCACAGAAACAAACTCAGGAATATAAAAAAATAGTTCAATATGACCTAAAATGTTGAGAAGATATAAAATATGATAATGAGACTTCTTAATGTCATGGAACACAAAAAGATAACACACCAAGAAGGAAAAACAAAACAATTCCTATCTAACACTATGGTCATGTATGTTACAGCACAATGAAACAGAGATTAGCTGGAGGTTCACAGCATCTGAGCCTCCTGCAGCAGATGTACTGGGGAGTGTGGTCCCATCCAATCCCCAAGCCCTTTATCCTCACTCCAGTATACTGTCTCAGAAGGCGTGTGGTGTTCTGGCTCCACGACACTCCCACTCTGTGCCCTCCCGGAGAGGCGAGGTAACTCCAGGTCATCGGAAATGGGCCTCACACTTGGAGTCTCCTTCCTTGGTGGGACATGAACGGACAGACAGGGTAGCACCAGATCTTCAACCCTCGACTCATAGGTTCCCCAGTGAAGAAGCCTGAGCCCTAAACAAGCATAGGACTTTCTTTGTAGCATTAGAAAATTACAGTTTCCCAATCAATTCTCAGCTGGTATGTTATTTCCCAATACATATTAGAAAGACACAGTAGCCCATAGCTCTCCACTTCATGGGTAAAGAAAGACACCAAGAAAGAAAAAAAAGCACCTTTCTCATGTTACAGAAGTACCACGAAATTGGTAAATTTCAGTTTTCTGTATAATAATATTCTTGATTTCCTCAGGCTAGCCCTTCTTCTTTTCTTCTATTTATGTTTTTGGCAGCACAGGGTTTCAGTATGCAGCTCAGACTCTTAGTGAGCCTCCTGGTTTCAGCCTTCCCAGAGCCAGGACTGCAGGTGTGCACCACCATGTCCAGACTCAGTGGCTGGCTCAGTATGCCTGGGGTCAGGGCCGACATGGCATGTGGTGCTGGGGTTCGAACCCCAGTCCCTGTTCTTGTCTAAGAAGGCCCTTAGTCTACTGAGCTATCTCCCTGACCCTTAGCTTTCTTTTTACAATGTTCATTTGCCAATCCAATCCAATCAAATCATGTCACAAAAGACAAAAGACAGGAGCCATAAAGCTCATTTACATGAGAAATGAAAGGAACATTTTTCACAGAGACATGTAAAAGGTTTATTTCTTTTGTATTTTTCCTCAGTGATTCAAAGAAATCTGTCAATTTTCTCTCATATGGAATTTGTCACACTTTATGTTCACTTAGGTCAGCTGACAAAGTACACAACTCTCTAATGAAAGATTCTGTCTCTGTTTTTCAACAAGGTATTTGAAAGGCCACTAATAATATTCCAAGAGGCCTGCCCACTGTGAATAGTTATGTCCCAGGTCCTATGTTTTGATGCTCTAAGATCGAAGTTTCTTCTTAAAATGTTTAAAATCTGTTATTGACATTTTCTTCTGTTCACTAATCCACCCTTTGCGACACCCACTCCTAGAAAATGTCCTAAAGTTTTCCATTCAGCTTGTTAATAAAATTCACCAGCAAAGATGTGAAATAGTGATTATGCTAAGTATTGTACTCATCAATGTCAAAATCCAATGCTGCTTTAAAGATTCATCTCCCTGTCGTGATTGTATCCATGAGCCAAGGGTTTTAAAAAAGCTGAGCTTAAATGCATGCTTTTCAGCAGATCTGGATCAAGAGAACAAATGGGGATGATTTTAAGCTTGCATCTCACCTCTGACATAAAACTGCATCTTTCATAACATACTTCAAAAATTCTGTATCTTCTCTACCTCCTGGAAGGAGACTGATGGCTTTCGTGACAATGAAGCTAAAATAACTCAAGTTTATAGAAATATGTCAGCCCCGTATAACACTGGAAGTCATTACAGAGAGGAACATGGGGCTCGGAGAACTGGAAATTTTTGCTGTTTATCTTTTTTTCATGTCTGAAGTTTTAGCAAGTCTGAGCATCAGTTTTGTGAGAGATGCTATAAATGAGCCTCATAAGGAGAAGATGTGTCTGATGATGTCTGGCTTTGTTCAAAGCAGTCATGAAGCCCAGATCAGTCAAAGGTTTTACTTGGTGTACGTCTGACTTGGCAGAGAGGGACGGAGAGGCAAGAGTGGTTCCTCCAGGGGATGCAGGGATGCTCAGGGGTCAGAACATTGCGAGAAGTCATGAGCTTTGGGTGACAGGACTGTAGAACCATTGAGAATAAGAATAGAAATAAAAAACAATGAACTCATAGCCTTTGCCAACCACACTTCCCACATTAAAGAAGAAGGATAGGAATGGAAGATAAGCAGGCCTGCTAGGAGATCTAGGTACATGGGCCCTGAACCACTTCGCTGGCACCAAAGTCTAAGGTGGCTTCAACAGGTCCTGTCCACAGATGACTCACGGGCAGTCGGAGCCCTTGGCAGGGTGGAGCCTTGGCTGGTATGCCTTCATGGCATCATCATCCTGAACTATGCCCCATGTGGATGTGAGCTTTGCTTTCTTGGAAGGAATTTTTCTTCCTCCGCCTGGTTCCTGTCCCAGAATGACAGAATCCATGCTACTAAGTTTTCCAGAGTGGTCCTTTGCTACAGCACAGAGACTTCTGTGTGGCTGGCTGCGCTTCGCATTCATTCCAACTGACTGGGTTGAACTCATGTGCAGTCAATGACAAGACAGCCGTGTCCTTATCTCACACTATATACTTGGCTAAGTCATAAATCTTCAAGGAACCTGCCATGGAAAAGGTGCCTAAAGAGAACCATGAAAAAGAGGAAAAACCAAAATCCCATTCCAACCAAATATCACTGCCTGGGCCCTTCCCACCTGCGGCTTTCAAAGGGCCCATGGGATGGCAGTGAGGGAGTCACGACTCAGGCTCAGGCAAGAGCCGTGTGTGGTAATTCAGTTTCCTCTTTCAAACTGCAGGAGTTCCACTAGCGCTGATTGCCATTTATCTTTAGCAGAAATTACTGGCTTTGGTCCTTCCATTCTCAAAATGAGGAGCACGCTTTCAGCTAAACTGCTGAACCTTGAAACTGCTAAGCTCGGAACGGTCATCCTCCTGAGATCGCAGAATGACGCATGCATTGGTATGTGCTGAGTTTTTAAGAAGGACACATTTGTTTTCTTTCAACGTTTAATTTTGTGGTATAACTTCATTGTGGATCTAAATCACTGTGTTTTTAAAACTTGTTCTAACCTAGTGAAGGTCTAAGTATTTTGTCTGAAGTGATTTTCATTATTTTCCCTATGTTCTTGCCAGAAATTTGTTCCTTTTCATGGCTTCCATGTTCTCTTTTGCCTCCCTTCTAATAAGTGTTTCCTCTCCTTTCTATCTGGCTTAGCAGTCTTTCTAGTAGCTGTCATCAGACTAAGAGCTAGCCTAGTGGATGGGCTGCACCTATGACTAATTAATAACACAGGAAGTAGGAATCCTTTGCAGAAAAGCCAATGATCACTCTGCTTACCCCTTCTTCAGAATAAGTCCTCAGGATACAAGAAAGACGTATGAGGAAAAGGAGTAAGGCAAAAGAGTAAACACAATCAGTAGGCAACGTTAAAGGGATTGTCAGAGAGTCTGAATTAAAGGGATTGCTGGAGTTTCCGCATTGTGCAACCGAGTGCTGACTTCCCGTTCTGCATTTCTGGCTTCTCTTTGTGGCTACATATGTGAGCAGGACTGTTCCCTTTATAACACCCACTGTGGACCTCCTACTATCTCGTCACAGAAGACACTGTTCGGTCCCCACAGTCTAAAGAATGCAGTTTAAATCCTCGAGCCCATAAAACGATAGGTGGTGCTGCTACTCACTGACCCCTTTTCTTTCTTCCCACTTTCTCCTCAATGGCGCTCTCCTTCACACACTTCTTTGCCATTGTGAAGACGCTATCCTGGCCCACAGTGACCAGCATTCTGTTACGACCAGTGGCCTCTTCTTCATAGTCTTCTCACATCATCGACTCGTCAGGATTTGACTAAGTTAAGCTCTTCCCACTGGGAAACTTGTTCTCTTCACTTCTACTTAACCATACTCTGTGAGTATTTTTTTTCACCACAGTGAGCTCTTATAATTTTATACCGTGTTGTGTGACAAAGTTCACTGTAAATCTGTTGGTCTGGGAGCTGCCTAAAACATTTTTGAGTGTGTCGGAGCTGGCCAGGGAGGTACAATTTTGGGATCCATATCTACTTCCTGGCTCCTTCCTATCTGGAGCTGTCCTTTTGTTCTACTTCCTGACTACCATGAGCTAAGCAATTTTTTTTTTTTCTCTGTCATACCCTTTTGCCACGGAGCCAGCCAACTATAGGTCACATCCTCTGAAACCATGAACTACTGAAAACTTTCTCTTTCATTTTCATTATTTATTTTATTTATTTTTTATACAGTGTCTCACTATGCAGTTCAGACTCACAGTGATCCTCCTGCCTCAGCCTCTCTAGCACTGAGATTACAGATGTGTGCTACCTTGGTAGGACCTCTCTACTTTATTTTTTTAATACTAATCTGAGTGAGAAAGAAATAACATTGAGACAGTTTCAAAACAGGTTAGTAGGAGAGTGACAATAATTAGTACATTGTATATTGTTGTCATAGTAGTTATTCATAGTACAAGATGCAGATATGATATCTTGTCTAAACACTATTAGTGCAAATTTTCTCATTGAACTAAGAGAAAGTAGTTGTATATCTATCCTAACTATTTTGTATATACATATATATTTTTTCACTATAAAATGGTCATTCATTTATATCCCTCTCCTTTTTGTTTGTTTATTTCAATGTGGAGTCTTTTTTTTTGGGGGGGGGTACTGGGGATTGAGCTCAGGACCTTGCACTTGCCAGGCAAGTGCTTATTCTACTGAGCTTTTTCCCCAGTCCCCATGGAACTTTCTATTTTACATGGCAGGCATCAGGCACTGTTTCAGTGACAGGAAAGCTGACTCATATAGTTTGACATTCATTTTATTTGAATTTGTTATTGTTGTTTTTTGGTACTGAGAATTGAACTGTGGACCTCGCTAGGCAGGCTCTGTGCTACTAAGCTATATTGCTGGCCCATTCATATTTATTTATTTATTGTGTTTTGTGCAGGGTCTCACTTCACAGCTGAGACTTGTAGTGACTCTCCTATTTTCAAGCCTCTGAGTGCTGGGATTACAAGTGTGCGCCACCACACCCGGACTTGGTCCTAGCTCAGGGCGTCTGGGTGTGAGGCTGGTGTAGCATGTGGTATGAAGGATTGAACCCTGATCCCTGCACTTGCCTAAGTAGGTGCTTATTCCACTGAGCCAATCTGCACTTCTCATAATATAAGCAGGACTTGGTCACCCTTGGTGGTGTACATCTTCTTCTCCCACTTGTTCAAAGTAGTTAATCCAGACATATGCTTGAGATGACTTTTTTTTTTTTTTTTTTTTTGGCAGAACTGGGGATTGAACTCAGGCCCTTGCGCTTGCCAGGGAAACGCTTGATCCACTGAGCCATCTCCCCGGCCCCTGATATGACTATTGATTGGTGACTCTCTCTCCTGCCTCTCAATGGGAAATCTAGACAGGACCTGATTGACTCACATCACTGAAGTCTACACCATGGAGGGACTGTAGATAGACGGTCCCCTCTTGTGACCCCTCTGCACCACAGCATGACTGCAAGGAGTTTAGTGTGCTTCTTCCAAGTCCCCCACTATAATACTGCTCAGAAAGCCTGCTAAGAGAATGCCCACTAAACGCTTCGCCTCACAGAGCCTCCTGCTCTCCTTCCCTGCACATGCAGCTTGAGTGTGAGAGTCCTGGACAGCCCAGCACGTCCGTTGGCTCTGAGAGCGCATGCCTGGGCTCTGCAGGGAGCACACAGCTTTGCTTTTGTTAAGCTGCCTTCTTTGTATCATCTGGTCCCATCTGCTCTCAACTTCTTTTGCAGTGTGAGTTCTAGAGACTATCTTGATAGAAATAAACTAAGCACAGGACAGATGGAAGCCATAGAGTATTTGCTATTACAAACCACTTTTTTGTGAGAGGACACGTGGTCACAGATTGGACACTTATGCAATCAGGCCCTTGTTGGTATAAAGAAGTATTTTATGAGAGGTGCATTTGAGGCATCTACAATAGAATCCTCCAGAATTCCATCACGACAAGTTCAATGTGTAGTGACTCTTGTGAGACAGACCTCAAAACCAAATTAAAGAAAAATACCCATCATAAGGTGTACAAAATTAGTTGATCTTTCTCAGTAACCTTGGTCTGTTCCTCCTCCTCTGACTCTACTTAAACACTGCTAGGTTGTCAGTTTGGCCCTAAGTCCCTGGTATCTTTTTCTAACTATGTTCTTTCCCCAGGGAACCTCATTTGGAACAGTAGCTTTAAATACCAGCTATATGCTGGGGACTTCCAAATTTACATCTTTAGCTCCAGATTTTATTTACAACTGCCGGCTTGGCATCTCCCTTTGGGCACCCAAAAGGCATATCAAAATGAAATGTTTGCTTCTCAGCTATTGATTTCTCTTTTGACCTTTACTTGCAGTAAATACAGTGATCAAAGAGTTGGAATTTCACATGTGACACATGAGTCACCATCTAGTTGCTCCAGCTCAAAGCCTAGGAAAGTTTTTGGATAGTTAGTCTTTCTCTCATCCAACTGTTAATCCCAAAGTAACTCTTAATGGATAAATTTCAAAATATATCCCACATGTGTCTACTCTCATTCAGGAGGCCCCTTTCTCTATACAACTGCCTGGGGCTGTGGTGTGAAAGGGTTCTCCAAAAGTTCATGTGTAGGACACTTACTCCCAAGACTCATAGGCTAATGGGATTTAGAAGTGGGCC
The DNA here is from genome assembly GCF_000260255.1 of Octodon degus. Taxonomy (NCBI): domain Eukaryota; kingdom Metazoa; phylum Chordata; class Mammalia; order Rodentia; family Octodontidae; genus Octodon; species Octodon degus. The sequence continues at coordinate 24,326,534 of NW_004524584.1, read as the reverse complement.
CTTTCAGAGGCAAACAGGGTTAAGTGAAGTCATGAGGATGGAGCCCCATGGCGGTGTTAGTGGCATTCAAAGAAGGGAAGGAGAGCCTGTGCTAGGAGCTTGGGCTGTCTCACTAAATCATGCCTTCTGCTCCATGAGTGCTGTCACTGGATGTCAACATCATACTTCCAGACTTTTTGACCTCCCGAATCTTGAACTATGGATACCTCTTCTGTGTATGATTTAATAAATGAATACTCATACTGTGGTGTGAAGCTATTGCAATAAAAAGCAGAGCAAGACACGCAGCTTCCAATGGGCCACCTTACAACACTCCTACCTCCTCCTCCTGCCATCTATTTGTAGCTGAGAGGATTAAGACTGTTAATCAGTTGATGTTGTCATCCTCCTTCAAACCCTTTCGACTCAATATGTGATGAAATCCTACATCCTCACCCAGAATGCATTAGGCCCAGCATATCATCTGTGGCTTGCTGTTCTCCTCAAGTCTTCTAGCTTAAGAGGTGTCACACTGACCTTTCTGACCCTCACACAAGTCCATGTGGCTCCTGGCTCTGTGGCAGTCCTATTCACTTTGCTTACAGTCCATCTCAGTGGGTCCCCATGGGGCCAAGACTTTCTGCAATTCATGTTTCACTCACACATTGCCTTCCTGGAAGAGTCAGCTTGACTAGTGTTCTCAACCTTCCCTGTCATGTTTTGTCTCATTTCAATATTATGTCTTTGCATGAAAATTGTGGAGTTGGTAAGCTACGATCTGTATCGTGCCACAGAATTTAAACACAAAGAGAACAGGGGTCTTTGGTTCGGGTGCCATTGCTCTGTCACGTCTGGAAAAATCTTCAACACATAATAAATAAAGAAAATTTTGAATTTAGAATCTGATACATACAAGTGCACCCTTTTGTATCTGTACATTCCTGTAATCTGTGGAAGAGTTATATAAAAAATATTGTTGAACTTGAAAAGTGTATGCCTGAATTTATACGCATATTCCTAAGTACGTTCACATTTATCAAACTATATGTGTTTGGGAGGCATTCTCACATTCTTTCTCACACATATATTAAATGCCTGCTAATATGGAAATATATTAAAAGGCTCATCTAGAGAATTCCTGGAATAAAATTTACTAAGATTTTGAGAGAACCCAGCCTGAAGAAGAAACCCTCAAGGAATAACACTGTTTTCATACACGTGTAATTAACAAAACTTGAAAAGTTCGTGAGTGTCAATCTGGGAAGACACACTCGGTTCCCCGACGCAGTCAGCACGCCACTAATGCCTTTGGAGGCGCTTGTGCTCAGGGCCATGTGCTGCTGAACATTCAGGTCCGACAGCTAACATTTTGGAGGTGATCCTTTATGATGAATCCAAAATGTTCCCCTTTCTCCATTAGAAGTCATAACCGTGCATCTGTGTTACATTTGCAGAACAGAAATATAATGGCAATCATAGAAGACTTACCGCTTTCATTTTGGAGCAGAAAAACATTTTCTCCCTGCTGGTGACGAATCTCAGAAAAATGGATACCAGAATGGCTGATTTTGGGATTCCTTTTATTT
>NW_004524584.1:24307461-24324869 GCF_000260255.1 Octodon degus | reverse complement strand
AAAGAAAGGTTTGGAGTTGGGGTAGTAGGGCACAGGAGCCACAAATTAAAATGGAGAAAGTGTCAGAAGAGTACAGTTTGGGTAAAGACGGTATGTGGATATTCTGGGTCCATGGGGTTGATGAAAAAGTGGATCAAAAACCAACAAAACAACAGCCCCCAAAGGACAGGAGAATTATTGCTGAAATGGAAGCCAATATCCAGACAGGATGAGTGGAAATGTGTTATGAGCAAAAGCTCACTCTTGCAAATGTGGAGAAAGGATGTTCCTATCCTCTGAAGTGGTGCTATTGTTGGTAGTCGGGGTAAGCGGGGTAGAAAGCACATCTCCTGCAGGAATACACGGAGGACTGAAGTCAGGGGACTGAGGTGGTGCTGCGCAACTCTCCTGGAGTATTTGCTGCCAGTAGACAAGCTAGTAGGCAGTATAGGGAAACACTCAGACATACAGCCTCAAGATAGCAGATGCCTGGAAAGCCAGTGCTTCCAGCAGAACCCTGGGTCTGGAGGACAGTGACACAGTGAAGGTGAGAAACGGAAGGAGATTCCACAATCATGAGAAATCATGAGGGGTTTTCAGCATGTTGAACATCAAGTGAAAGAGAATAAGAACAGAGCCACTTTCGGATACCTTAGAAAAGATAATTTTTCCTGTTTGTGTTTTGATTTGAGTGTAAAAGAAACTGAAAAGTTTGTCAGCAAAATAGAGGAGAGACATGCACTATGGAGGCCAGTTACATAAATGATAATTAAATAATAATTATGTTAAAATGTTGGTGATGATATTATAAAATTTCTCACAAGCTTTGCTAAACATAATATCCAGGCTTACAAATCATGCTTGAAAGGAACATGAAATACAAAATAGATTGAGATTATCAAATATTAGGAAACAATACTTAACAATAAAAAATTGGATGAGAAGCTCTAGAAAAGGTACATGGCTCACAAAAAATACAAAAGGATGAAATTGATTTCTCAAAGAAAAAAGCAAGGCAAGCTTAGATTTGCACACAAAATCAAAACTTCATGACTTAAAAGAGAAACACTTAAAGAAACTAGAAAAATCAGTGTAGTTTAGAAAGGACTGTATGTTTGAGCGTATACAGAGACCTGCTGGGCCCTTCCCGTAAGGACGTGCTTGGCAAAGCTGCCCAGATCTCTTGCACTTAATGCAAAGCTTTTGATGCCAAACAATATGAAAATTAAATGTAAAAAAGCAAACAGTGTAGTTTGCAAATGTTTAATGTCAGTCTCAATTCAGTGTTTCCCTTAGGATATTCTCACTTCACGGAGGTAGCAAGGCACACCTATAGAGCCCTTTTGCCTGTCAGTGCGATATTAAATAAATTAGAGGAGATGCAGAATATCCCATTATAATACAAACTTCATGTTCAATGACTTTGCCCAGCAGGATAAGCAGATTAAATGCATTTCCAACTTCAATTTCAACCTTTGATGGATTTGTTGAGACATAACCCTCTTAGAAGTCAAGGAGCACCTCTGTGTGAGTTCAGGCCAAAAGCCCTGCTAAAGTGACCAGTCTGTTGAGTGTTTGGATACAAGAGAAATATACATCCTAACCAGAGCTCTGTACTATTATAACCAACCAAAGTCATGTTACAAATATGATACTCTCTTCTTTAGAGCACACAAGTATATGATGTTTTAGTAGAAAGCTATTAAACATTTGTGAGAACTTCATGGGAAAAACCCCTGAAAGCTTGTTGATTGATTTAATGATGTATTTCCATAGGAAAACTGAACATTTCTAGATTGGAAGGCTAAAAGAGTACTATTTTTGAAACCTGTAAAATAAAGAGAAATCCCCACATTCAATGCAGAAAAGCAAACATGCGAGAAATCAAAGAAAGTTAAACGCCCATCCACACATGCACACACACATGCACATGCACATGCACACACATGAATGATAATGATAATTTTGGAAACTATAGGGACACTGCAAAGAGCAAGTAGAACTGTGAACTCACAGTGATGTGGCCACAGAAACAAACTCAGGAATATAAAAAAATAGTTCAATATGACCTAAAATGTTGAGAAGATATAAAATATGATAATGAGACTTCTTAATGTCATGGAACACAAAAAGATAACACACCAAGAAGGAAAAACAAAACAATTCCTATCTAACACTATGGTCATGTATGTTACAGCACAATGAAACAGAGATTAGCTGGAGGTTCACAGCATCTGAGCCTCCTGCAGCAGATGTACTGGGGAGTGTGGTCCCATCCAATCCCCAAGCCCTTTATCCTCACTCCAGTATACTGTCTCAGAAGGCGTGTGGTGTTCTGGCTCCACGACACTCCCACTCTGTGCCCTCCCGGAGAGGCGAGGTAACTCCAGGTCATCGGAAATGGGCCTCACACTTGGAGTCTCCTTCCTTGGTGGGACATGAACGGACAGACAGGGTAGCACCAGATCTTCAACCCTCGACTCATAGGTTCCCCAGTGAAGAAGCCTGAGCCCTAAACAAGCATAGGACTTTCTTTGTAGCATTAGAAAATTACAGTTTCCCAATCAATTCTCAGCTGGTATGTTATTTCCCAATACATATTAGAAAGACACAGTAGCCCATAGCTCTCCACTTCATGGGTAAAGAAAGACACCAAGAAAGAAAAAAAAGCACCTTTCTCATGTTACAGAAGTACCACGAAATTGGTAAATTTCAGTTTTCTGTATAATAATATTCTTGATTTCCTCAGGCTAGCCCTTCTTCTTTTCTTCTATTTATGTTTTTGGCAGCACAGGGTTTCAGTATGCAGCTCAGACTCTTAGTGAGCCTCCTGGTTTCAGCCTTCCCAGAGCCAGGACTGCAGGTGTGCGCCACCATGTCCAGACTCAGTGGCTGGCTCAGTATGCCTGGGGTCAGGGCCGACATGGCATGTGGTGCTGGGGTTCGAACCCCGGTCCCTGTTCTTGTCTAAGAAGGCCCTTAGTCTACTGAGCTATCTCCCTGACCCTTAGCCTTCTTTTTACAATGTTCATTTGCCAATCCAATCCAATCCAATCATGTCACAAAAGACAAAAGACAGGAGCCATAAAGCTCATTTACATGAGAAATGAAAGGAACATTTTTCACGGAGACATGTAAAAGGTTTATTTCTTTTGTATTTTTCCTCAGTGATTCAAAGAAATCTGTCAATTTTCTCTCATATGGAATTTGTCACACTTTATGTTCACTTAGGTCAGCTGACAAAGTACACAACTCTCTAATGAAAGATTCTGTCTCTGTTTTTCAACAAGGTATTTGAAAGGCCACTAATAATATTCCAAGAGGCCTGCCCACTGTGAATAGTTATGTCCCAGGTCCTATGTTTTGATGCTCTAAGATCGAAGTTTCTTCTTAAAATGTTTAAAATCTGTTATTGACATTTTCTTCTGTTCACTAATCCACCCTTTGCGACACCCACTCCTAGAAAATGTCCTAAAGTTTTCCATTCAGCTTGTTAATAAAATTCACCAGCAAAGATGTGAAATAGTGATTATGCTAAGTATTGTACTCATCAATGTCAAAATCCAATGCTGCTTTAAAGATTCATCTCCCTGTCGTGATTGTATCCATGAGCCAAGGGTTTTAAAAAAGCTGAGCTTAAATGCATGCTTTTCAGCAGATCTGGATCAAGAGAACAAATGGGGATGATTTTAAGCTTGCATCTCACCTCTGACATAAAACTGCATCTTTCATAACATACTTCAAAAATTCTGTATCTTCTCTACCTCCTGGAAGGAGACTGATGGCTTTCGTGACAATGAAGCTAAAATAACTCAAGTTTATAGAAATATGTCAGCCCCGTATAACACTGGAAGTCATTACAGAGAGGAACATGGGGCTCGGAGAACTGGAAATTTTTGCTGTTTATCTTTTTTTCATGTCTGAAGTTTTAGCAAGTCTGAGCATCAGTTTTGTGAGAGATGCTATAAATGAGCCTCATAAGGAGAAGATGTGTCTGATGATGTCTGGCTTTGTTCAAAGCAGTCATGAAGCCCAGATCAGTCAAAGGTTTTACTTGGTGTACGTCTGACTTGGCAGAGAGGGACGGAGAGGCAAGAGTGGTTCCTCCAGGGGATGCAGGGATGCTCAGGGGTCAGAACATTGCGAGAAGTCATGAGCTTTGGGTGACAGGACTGTAGAACCATTGAGAATAAGAATAGAAATAAAAAACAATGAACTCATAGCCTTTGCCAACCACACTTCCCACATTAAAGAAGAAGGATAGGAATGGAAGATAAGCAGGCCTGCTAGGAGATCTAGGTACATGGGCCCTGAACCACTTCGCTGGCACCAAAGTCTAAGGTGGCTTCAACAGGTCCTGTCCACAGATGACTCACGGGCAGTCGGAGCCCTTGGCAGGGTGGAGCCTTGGCTGGTATGCCTTCATGGCATCATCATCCTGAACTATGCCCCATGTGGATGTGAGCTTTGCTTTCTTGGAAGGAATTTTTCTTCCTCCGCCTGGTTCCTGTCCCAGAATGACAGAATCCATGCTACTAAGTTTTCCAGAGTGGTCCTTTGCTACAGCACAGAGACTTCTGTGTGGCTGGCTGCGCTTCGCATTCATTCCAACTGACTGGGTTGAACTCATGTGCAGTCAATGACAAGACAGCCGTGTCCTTATCTCACACTATATACTTGGCTAAGTCATAAATCTTCAAGGAACCTGCCATGGAAAAGGTGCCTAAAGAGAACCATGAAAAAGAGGAAAAACCAAAATCCCATTCCAACCAAATATCACTGCCTGGGCCCTTCCCACCTGCGGCTTTCAAAGGGCCCATGGGATGGCAGTGAGGGAGTCACGACTCAGGCTCAGGCAAGAGCCGTGTGTGGTAATTCAGTTTCCTCTTTCAAACTGCAGGAGTTCCACTAGCGCTGATTGCCATTTATCTTTAGCAGAAATTACTGGCTTTGGTCCTTCCATTCTCAAAATGAGGAGCACGCTTTCAGCTAAACTGCTGAACCTTGAAACTGCTAAGCTCGGAACGGTCATCCTCCTGAGATCGCAGAATGACGCATGCATTGGTATGTGCTGAGTTTTTAAGAAGGACACATTTGTTTTCTTTCAACGTTTAATTTTGTGGTATAACTTCATTGTGGATCTAAATCACTGTGTTTTTAAAACTTGTTCTAACCTAGTGAAGGTCTAAGTATTTTGTCTGAAGTGATTTTCATTATTTTCCCTATGTTCTTGCCAGAAATTTGTTCCTTTTCATGGCTTCCATGTTCTCTTTTGCCTCCCTTCTAATAAGTGTTTCCTCTCCTTTCTATCTGGCTTAGCAGTCTTTCTAGTAGCTGTCATCAGACTAAGAGCTAGCCTAGTGGATGGGCTGCACCTATGACTAATTAATAACACAGGAAGTAGGAATCCTTTGCAGAAAAGCCAATGATCACTCTGCTTACCCCTTCTTCAGAATAAGTCCTCAGGATACAAGAAAGACGTATGAGGAAAAGGAGTAAGGCAAAAGAGTAAACACAATCAGTAGGCAACGTTAAAGGGATTGTCAGAGAGTCTGAATTAAAGGGATTGCTGGAGTTTCCGCATTGTGCAACCGAGTGCTGACTTCCCGTTCTGCATTTCTGGCTTCTCTTTGTGGCTACATATGTGAGCAGGACTGTTCCCTTTATAACACCCACTGTGGACCTCCTACTATCTCGTCACAGAAGACACTGTTCGGTCCCCACAGTCTAAAGAATGCAGTTTAAATCCTCGAGCCCATAAAACGATAGGTGGTGCTGCTACTCACTGACCCCTTTTCTTTCTTCCCACTTTCTCCTCAATGGCGCTCTCCTTCACACACTTCTTTGCCATTGTGAAGACGCTATCCTGGCCCACAGTGACCAGCATTCTGTTACGACCAGTGGCCTCTTCTTCATAGTCTTCTCACATCATCGACTCGTCAGGATTTGACTAAGTTAAGCTCTTCCCACTGGGAAACTTGTTCTCTTCACTTCTACTTAACCATACTCTGTGAGTATTTTTTTTCACCACAGTGAGCTCTTATAATTTTATACCGTGTTGTGTGACAAAGTTCACTGTAAATCTGTTGGTCTGGGAGCTGCCTAAAACATTTTTGAGTGTGTCGGAGCTGGCCAGGGAGGTACAATTTTGGGATCCATATCTACTTCCTGGCTCCTTCCTATCTGGAGCTGTCCTTTTGTTCTACTTCCTGACTACCATGAGCTAAGCAATTTTTTTTTTTTCTCTGTCATACCCTTTTGCCACGGAGCCAGCCAACTATAGGTCACATCCTCTGAAACCATGAACTACTGAAAACTTTCTCTTTCATTTTCATTATTTATTTTATTTATTTTTTATACAGTGTCTCACTATGCAGTTCAGACTCACAGTGATCCTCCTGCCTCAGCCTCTCTAGCACTGAGATTACAGATGTGTGCTACCTTGGTAGGACCTCTCTACTTTATTTTTTTAATACTAATCTGAGTGAGAAAGAAATAACATTGAGACAGTTTCAAAACAGGTTAGTAGGAGAGTGACAATAATTAGTACATTGTATATTGTTGTCATAGTAGTTATTCATAGTACAAGATGCAGATATGATATCTTGTCTAAACACTATTAGTGCAAATTTTCTCATTGAACTAAGAGAAAGTAGTTGTATATCTATCCTAACTATTTTGTATATACATATATATTTTTTCACTATAAAATGGTCATTCATTTATATCCCTCTCCTTTTTGTTTGTTTATTTCAATGTGGAGTCTTTTTTTTTGGGGGGGGGTACTGGGGATTGAGCTCAGGACCTTGCACTTGCCAGGCAAGTGCTTATTCTACTGAGCTTTTTCCCCAGTCCCCATGGAACTTTCTATTTTACATGGCAGGCATCAGGCACTGTTTCAGTGACAGGAAAGCTGACTCATATAGTTTGACATTCATTTTATTTGAATTTGTTATTGTTGTTTTTTGGTACTGAGAATTGAACTGTGGACCTCGCTAGGCAGGCTCTGTGCTACTAAGCTATATTGCTGGCCCATTCATATTTATTTATTTATTGTGTTTTGTGCAGGGTCTCACTTCACAGCTGAGACTTGTAGTGACTCTCCTATTTTCAAGCCTCTGAGTGCTGGGATTACAAGTGTGCGCCACCACACCCGGACTTGGTCCTAGCTCAGGGCGTCTGGGTGTGAGGCTGGTGTAGCATGTGGTATGAAGGATTGAACCCTGATCCCTGCACTTGCCTAAGTAGGTGCTTATTCCACTGAGCCAATCTGCACTTCTCATAATATAAGCAGGACTTGGTCACCCTTGGTGGTGTACATCTTCTTCTCCCACTTGTTCAAAGTAGTTAATCCAGACATATGCTTGAGATGACTTTTTTTTTTTTTTTTTTTTTGGCAGAACTGGGGATTGAACTCAGGCCCTTGCGCTTGCCAGGGAAACGCTTGATCCACTGAGCCATCTCCCCGGCCCCTGATATGACTATTGATTGGTGACTCTCTCTCCTGCCTCTCAATGGGAAATCTAGACAGGACCTGATTGACTCACATCACTGAAGTCTACACCATGGAGGGACTGTAGATAGACGGTCCCCTCTTGTGACCCCTCTGCACCACAGCATGACTGCAAGGAGTTTAGTGTGCTTCTTCCAAGTCCCCCACTATAATACTGCTCAGAAAGCCTGCTAAGAGAATGCCCACTAAACGCTTCGCCTCACAGAGCCTCCTGCTCTCCTTCCCTGCACATGCAGCTTGAGTGTGAGAGTCCTGGACAGCCCAGCACGTCCGTTGGCTCTGAGAGCGCATGCCTGGGCTCTGCAGGGAGCACACAGCTTTGCTTTTGTTAAGCTGCCTTCTTTGTATCATCTGGTCCCATCTGCTCTCAACTTCTTTTGCAGTGTGAGTTCTAGAGACTATCTTGATAGAAATAAACTAAGCACAGGACAGATGGAAGCCATAGAGTATTTGCTATTACAAACCACTTTTTTGTGAGAGGACACGTGGTCACAGATTGGACACTTATGCAATCAGGCCCTTGTTGGTATAAAGAAGTATTTTATGAGAGGTGCATTTGAGGCATCTACAATAGAATCCTCCAGAATTCCATCACGACAAGTTCAATGTGTAGTGACTCTTGTGAGACAGACCTCAAAACCAAATTAAAGAAAAATACCCATCATAAGGTGTACAAAATTAGTTGATCTTTCTCAGTAACCTTGGTCTGTTCCTCCTCCTCTGACTCTACTTAAACACTGCTAGGTTGTCAGTTTGGCCCTAAGTCCCTGGTATCTTTTTCTAACTATGTTCTTTCCCCAGGGAACCTCATTTGGAACAGTAGCTTTAAATACCAGCTATATGCTGGGGACTTCCAAATTTACATCTTTAGCTCCAGATTTTATTTACAACTGCCGGCTTGGCATCTCCCTTTGGGCACCCAAAAGGCATATCAAAATGAAATGTTTGCTTCTCAGCTATTGATTTCTCTTTTGACCTTTACTTGCAGTAAATACAGTGATCAAAGAGTTGGAATTTCACATGTGACACATGAGTCACCATCTAGTTGCTCCAGCTCAAAGCCTAGGAAAGTTTTTGGATAGTTAGTCTTTCTCTCATCCAACTGTTAATCCCAAAGTAACTCTTAATGGATAAATTTCAAAATATATCCCACATGTGTCTACTCTCATTCAGGAGGCCCCTTTCTCTATACAACTGCCTGGGGCTGTGGTGTGAAAGGGTTCTCCAAAAGTTCATGTGTAGGACACTTACTCCCAAGACTCATAGGCTAATGGGATTTAGAAGTGGGCCCTTTCAGAGGCAAACAGGGTTAAGTGAAGTCATGAGGATGGAGCCCCATGGCGGTGTTAGTGGCATTCAAAGAAGGGAAGGAGAGCCTGTGCTAGGAGCTTGGGCTGTCTCACTAAATCATGCCTTCTGCTCCATGAGTGCTGTCACTGGATGTCAACATCATACTTCCAGACTTTTTGACCTCCCGAATCTTGAACTATGGATACCTCTTCTGTGTATGATTTAATAAATGAATACTCATACTGTGGTGTGAAGCTATTGCAATAAAAAGCAGAGCAAGACACGCAGCTTCCAATGGGCCACCTTACAACACTCCTACCTCCTCCTCCTGCCATCTATTTGTAGCTGAGAGGATTAAGACTGTTAATCAGTTGATGTTGTCATCCTCCTTCAAACCCTTTCGACTCAATATGTGATGAAATCCTACATCCTCACCCAGAATGCATTAGGCCCAGCATATCATCTGTGGCTTGCTGTTCTCCTCAAGTCTTCTAGCTTAAGAGGTGTCACACTGACCTTTCTGACCCTCACACAAGTCCATGTGGCTCCTGGCTCTGTGGCAGTCCTATTCACTTTGCTTACAGTCCATCTCAGTGGGTCCCCATGGGGCCAAGACTTTCTGCAATTCATGTTTCACTCACACATTGCCTTCCTGGAAGAGTCAGCTTGACTAGTGTTCTCAACCTTCCCTGTCATGTTTTGTCTCATTTCAATATTATGTCTTTGCATGAAAATTGTGGAGTTGGTAAGCTACGATCTGTATCGTGCCACAGAATTTAAACACAAAGAGAACAGGGGTCTTTGGTTCGGGTGCCATTGCTCTGTCACGTCTGGAAAAATCTTCAACACATAATAAATAAAGAAAATTTTGAATTTAGAATCTGATACATACAAGTGCACCCTTTTGTATCTGTACATTCCTGTAATCTGTGGAAGAGTTATATAAAAAATATTGTTGAACTTGAAAAGTGTATGCCTGAATTTATACGCATATTCCTAAGTACGTTCACATTTATCAAACTATATGTGTTTGGGAGGCATTCTCACATTCTTTCTCACACATATATTAAATGCCTGCTAATATGGAAATATATTAAAAGGCTCATCTAGAGAATTCCTGGAATAAAATTTACTAAGATTTTGAGAGAACCCAGCCTGAAGAAGAAACCCTCAAGGAATAACACTGTTTTCATACACGTGTAATTAACAAAACTTGAAAAGTTCGTGAGTGTCAATCTGGGAAGACACACTCGGTTCCCCGACGCAGTCAGCACGCCACTAATGCCTTTGGAGGCGCTTGTGCTCAGGGCCATGTGCTGCTGAACATTCAGGTCCGACAGCTAACATTTTGGAGGTGATCCTTTATGATGAATCCAAAATGTTCCCCTTTCTCCATTAGAAGTCATAACCGTGCATCTGTGTTACATTTGCAGAACAGAAATATAATGGCAATCATAGAAGACTTACCGCTTTCATTTTGGAGCAGAAAAACATTTTCTCCCTGCTGGTGACGAATCTCAGAAAAATGGATACCAGAATGGCTGATTTTGGGATTCCTTTTATTTATTTTATTTTATTTATTTATTTGTTTAAGAACAGGGGATTGAACTCAGACCCTTGCGCTTGCCAGGGAAGTGCTTATTCTACTGAACCATCTCCCTGGCCCTGGGAGTCCTTTTATTTGGGTTATTTTACTCGCATCAAGTGATGAAGAGCTTTCTTGAATTCTTTGCATTAGATTATCCGCTGCCTATTATTCATTCCTGAAAGTATCAAAGTGACATATCTCTGAATATAGAGAGGAGTCTCACTGCCACACCAGGCACTTCCAGTGCCCAGAAGCGCCAAAGCAGCCTTCTTCACAGGACACAAGTTTTGGGCATCGGGGTCTCTTGGTATTATTAACAAACATAGCTTGTGATAGTCTAGACCAAACACATCTTTTCCAGCGTCTCTCCAACAGCACAGGTGAACGTCTCCTCGGTGTGGGCATTAGCTGGGAGTGCTGCTCCAGTTCTTTACATGGGACAAACTTCTGAAGGGTTTCATTTTATCATTTGACTTTTTTTTCTGCCACTAGACTTCTGCATGTGCTTAATCATTAAAAGAATCTGTGATTAAATGCTGCAATCCTACTTTATTCTTTCTATAGGAACAAAATATTTCTTTTTAAAGAGTTACCAAATTGTTGCTCATGCTTTGTTCGCTGAGCTCCTAAAATCTCCTGCATTTATGTAGTTCATTAGGCATCAAGGCTTCCAGAGTTTTCTAAGGGTCCTCTGCCTTCCGCTTTTGAATTTGGGTCTGTAAATGATGCTTTCTCCTTAAGAAGCAGAGCCCACACTCCATGCACAGCCTTCATCAAAACTTCTGAGGACAGGTAATGATCTCAATCTTCCTAATGAGAAGACCTTCTAGAAAAGTTTGTTGACTTGCTTTGAAGATTATTGACGTATTCACCCTGGAGTTGATCTTCATATCTCGCTGCGAAGGCACCCGAAGTGGTCACATCTTGAAACATTTTGCTCTGGAATTTCTCCATATGGCTTAATATCTGAGCCACATGAGAATTTAGAAATCAATCTGATGCAATGTGGTGCAAACTGTTAAAAACAATTCTCCATGTTCATGCTAACAGGCTTGAATGCCAACATTGTGCAAAGACTGCTTGTCTAAAACCTCCACTGTTCATGTTTTCCAACTCTAAAGCAAAAAGCATTGTCTTCTGCAGTTTTACCTTCCACTACAAATGGCTGAGAAAAACAAACAAACAAACATGGGGACCAACACTTACCTCGCCATGTCCTGTGGATAAAATGGGTAAACAGAATGGCTAGGAGTAAGAAGTTTGCTCTCTCCAGCAATGAGTAGATACCAAAGAAAACAATTATGCAAGTAATGTTTTAAATAAAAGGCAAGGAATCAGATACAGCAGCGAAGCATCCCTGGGATGAGGCAGAGCTTCGTTCTCTCCAATGGTGCAGGAAGCCGAGTTGAGCCTCAGGTGCCATCGAGATGACACATTCTGAGCGGAGTGGCGTGTGTCCGTGCTTTGCTGCCCTTGCTGGGCACACTATCCTTCCAAAATGCATGAGTAATATTTATATTCAACTTGTCTGCTTCAATTCTTTGGATCTGCACAGGGATTTCATTGATTTTCATTGATTTGTCTCCATGAGGAGGTGCCTCCTGCTCACCTGTCTCTCCCGTGAGTCCTCCTGTCCACTCAGATGGTGACAACGGGAGAAAATGACGAGTCCTATAAGCAGAGCATCCTCATCTGATCTGCTGGTGAAAAGTAAACCGAGCACGGAGAGATGGGATGGAAAAAGGGGCGGGAACAACTTGCCATCAAAGGTCCAGAGCTGGGAGCAGAATGCTCTGTTCAATCTGATGCCTCAAGGACAAAGGGAGTCTATGCTGGGGAGCTTTAGGGACAGCAGACGGTTGTCCTCCTTCCCCCCTTTCAGCAGCATGGCCACATGCAAAAGGTCAGGATGACATCTAAACTCTGTCATTCAGTGCTGTGCATGAGGTTGCAAAGTTAAGACCAGCTGCAGACCACTCACCCCAACAGGGTGCCCCTTGGGGATACCAAGACAGCTGCTTGGTATCCCCACTATGAAGGAGAACCAAGTTTCGGTAGCATAAATCTAGAGCAACCCAAGAGCATTTTACCTAGCAATAGAAATGAGTTGTGCTGTACATTTCTAATATTAAAATTAGGATAAATTGGATAGACCTAGTCTCTTCCCTCTCCTGGACACTCTTTGCTCATTTGAAGTTGCAGAGATTAAAATGATTTTGTATTCAGGGCCAGAAAGAGCACTCATTGAGTCACTAAATTGTCACAGAGGATGCTGAGTCCAGGTGCACAAGGATCTCACATTACCTACTGCAATGTGTGCATAGTGACTGTATTCTACCTGCAGGATGGTTCCACATCAAGGCAGACAATGTAAAACGTCTTTGAAGATGTTTGTTCTCTGTGCCTAAAAAAGAAAACTGGTTTTGACTCCTAAAGAGGGAATATTAATTTCATTTTCCTTGGCAGTGAGGAGACAGGGTGCTTGTTTTGTTTTGAATCCAGCTGTCACCAATTCCTGAGGGTCTATTACATACTCCACAGAGGAACGCTTGCTGTTTCTCAAGTCTGATAAAGGACCATCTGTTACCTTGCCTACTGCCTAAAATGGGTGAGGCTTTTCCTTGGGAATGTGAGACACCAGACTAGAGCCAAAACTCAGCGACGGGAACACCTTCGTCCTCCAAGTGTGCCCTTTTTCCTTCCAGCAGAAAACTCCTGATAGTTACTGTTGCAAAATGAGGGCACTTTGAGGATTAGAATGCAACTCTGAGAAATTATCTACCAATGTTTTTCATTCCTTCTCCCCCGTCAAATCTCACAGTGTAAGTGGCCACTTATTCAAACACTGATTGTAGTGTCTAGAAATCCTTCTAACTTGCATCTTGAAGAACTATAATGGGATTTTAAGAAAAGAAAATACAAAGTTGTGCCATTTGGGCAGTGTCCGAGAGTCCCTAGATGCTTCACACGAGTATCAAGTGTCCACATTCCCTTCCTGGGATGGACAGGACTGGCTTCCTGGGGTCACCTCCCTTTGCCTTCTTATTCAAGAAGCAAGGACAAAAGAAGGTGGAGCTGTGAAGCAGAGACAAAGAGATACACAAGATGGGGACCTCTCAGCCTCTTGCGGGAATCACCACGGTCTCTGAGGCAACTGTCAACATGGAATGATCAATCAGATGGTATTTGTTTGTTCAAGTAAAGAACTGAAACAAATTGTCTTCTGGCTTCTCGGCACATATACTCTTGAATGGAGGACCTAGAAGACACTCCGGCTTGCCATAGTAGCAGGGTTATGAGAGCTATGGGCTAAGTAGGAGGCGACATGTGGGACCCACAAATGGTCCATGGAATCTGTGACCTTGATTTGGTCATCGATCTGCTAGGTCTTAGGGACTGTTGCTCTCTATGAAGGCCACATAAGTTGTCATTGGTGAAGTACTTTGTTCCTTACACTTTGATATTTTCTCCAAGATGATTTATTGTTACTATGTAATTGCATGTTGTTCTGAGGAAGTACAACCCTCTCTTTTCCTTCTAGAAACATACTTTTTGAAGCCCTAACAAGGCAAGTACTCCACTCGAGAAATAAAGACCTAGAGGTGGACTTTCAACTTCTGAGACCAAATACATTTGAAGAGTCACAGTATATTTCAGCATAGCCCTTTCACACGGCTCTTTATTGTTTTAGTGCCTTTTTCTCTATTTCAAGAAGAATCATTGGCTTCTTCTTTGAAGACCATGACACACGTGTCCATTGCTTTCTAACATGCTGGTCTCAGAAAGTCTCTGACACCTTGGAAACCACAGTCCTCAAGCTACACGACGGTGCAATGTTACCTGTCTGGCCATTTGGACATTTTTTTAAATTTTATTTTAAAGAGGAAGAAAACATGGCTGGGGAGATAGCTTGGGGGTCTTAGCACCTTCCTGGCAAGGGCAAGGACCTGGGGTTTAATCTCTGGTACTGCATGCTGTGCCAGCTCCAATCCAGGTGTGCTGAGCAGGCCACCAAGACCACCTGTGGTAATACACATCTGTAATCCCAGTGCTGGGGAGGCTGATAGGAGGATCACTACAACTCTGAGCTGTATAGCAAGATCCAGTACCAAATAAATAAATAAATAAATAAATAAATAAAAGTTTAAGAAAAGAAGAGAAGAAAAGAAAAACAAATAACAAGAACCAAGACAAACAAAGCAAATAGAATGCTAGAAATAGTACAGAATTTCAAAACAAGAATAGAAAATTAACAATGGTTCTTATATCACATATTGTCATCATCAAATCTGTTGCTCAGATTACCACATATAGGCATGCCAGATTGATCGCGCAATTAAACATTAACTCTTCCTTTCACTAATCCTCCATTTTTTTCCTTGTCCTTTTCACCTTTTATTTCTGTTCAGACTTCTTGGCTCACTGGGACGAGGTTACTGTGTACCTTGGCTTCTCCAGGCTTTTTCAGAGAAATATGAAGTGTCGGAGGGCCTGGTCGCCTGGCTTGCTGCTTTGTCAAAGCTGTTACTGTAAATGGTAGGTTATATAATCTGTCTACTTGGAATTCCAGTGCTTGGGAGCCTGGGTACTATTCTGAAGTAGGTTCTGGAAGTGGCTGAGAGCAAAGTCAAATCTGTGTTTTGGGAACAATTTGACACTGTCTCTACTGTTTGAAGAAAGGAAGCCAACTCTTCTGAAACACTTAAACTCTGGAGTATAAAGTACACTGACACGAACTGTGACGACCCCATGCTGATTGTTGACACTGTGGGCTTTTCTAGAACCATGATATAAAACATTCCTGAATATCTACGTATAAAGAAAATGGACAAAAGTTTCAGGCGAATAACTGCCTATAGCTTTTGATGTACTCAGAATTTTACATACATAGAACTGAAGAATTAAACCTCAGTTATTGAATCTCATTGCTTTCCTGGTTGGTCATAGACAAAATGCAGGTTTTTAACACTGGATCTGGTGGCAAGACACATAGGGCTCAATGTCAACACTCTGGGATGCTGAAGTAGGACGACTGCTCAGTCCAGCCTGGGCAACTTGCAACCTCATGGAATCCTGTCTTAAAATAAGATAGAAAAGTGGGCTTGGGATGTGGTTCCGTACAAAGGCCCTGAGTTCAAAACCTCACACCACACGACAAGGAAACTTTATAAATACCTATGAGATTTGCCAGCAGTACCAGGGAGAAAGCACTGCTCACAACCACACTCCTAGAGCCTGCGACACACTCTGCGCTCAATAAATATTTGTTAAACAAATGAACTAACATCCTCTTTGAACAAAATGGGATGCGATTACCATTTATCAGTTCTTACGCGAACAGTGCCCAGGGCCAGTGCTGAAAGGCTGTAACTTTGGTCTCACCACCAAAACACATATGATGAGCTTTTGTAGAATGGATTAACTCAATACAATTTAACGTAGTAATTACGCATCTACTATATGCCCAACAGTGTTAACAGCCCAGGTATTATGAAAAAAGCTAGCAAAGAAGGGCAACAGAGAGCTCAGAAATCCATGCCAACCATCACCTTTGCAGACTAGCTACCAGGTGATAAATACAGCAGCCCTAGAATGCAAAGCCACTTGTGTGGCTTCTCTGCTGTCACCTGAAGAAAGTGCATACACTGCCGGTCCTCTTCCCATCAGTCTGTCCTCCAGAGCACTCCATGCTCCTGCATGCCCTGAGATAACACATGGCTAGCCCCCACCTCTTTTCATGAGACATTCTCTGCAATGCCACATCACAGTCAATATATTCGCAAGTTTGCCTTGCCGGGCACCATCCCAAGCATCATCTAGAGTAACCACCACCAAGTGCAACCATCTGCTCCTGGTCACCTTGCTCTCAGTGATGCCCACCGGCCCATCCCACATGGGCCACAGCTACTGCCCCCAGTGCTGGGAGAACACAGCGCAACGGCGAGGCTCAGATTTCTGCCAGGGTAGATTCTTGCCACAAACACTAAACAATGGTGCAAGGCCTTGCTGTTAGTTCAGCTTCCAACCCATTCCCCAGATCTGTGGATGACACTTGATGCGGCTGTCTGCCTGTGTGCGGTACTGGGCCATTAGGCTTCTTGGCCCAGAGCTGCACGGAGGAGATTCCATCGCTGTTCCTTGAGCTAAGTCCTCAGGCCAAGAGCCCAGGACTGGGCGCAAGCAGTCAGCGGCTGAGGTTTCTGTCTGATGCTCACGAATGAACAAACTCTGCACTCAGTACTCACAGCAGTAGCATCATTTCAGCCCTGCCTAAACTCACGAGCACACGGGATTAAAAGCACACGTTACCTGCTGGCGCTTTTCAAATTCCAGCTTGATCCGGGACTTGATGCAGTTGCACGTGTCCTGATACGTCTGCTGCAGAGCAAGCTCCATGAGGTGCTTGTGGTAGGCTCCGGCCAGGTTCCCGCAGATGAAGATGATCACGTTGGCCAGGATCTGCAGAGACAGACGGAGCCGCTCAGTAGGACCCGAGTTTCTCACTGAGGAACACGATAGAGCAATGGCAAGCAGCAATCGTGGTGAGACCATGGGTACAACTAGATCCAGTTAAATGGAAAGAAGTGGAACTGAAGGATTAAACAACGACGAGGAGAGGGTGGAGAAAAGATAGGAAAAATGGTAGGGCCAAACCACGCAAGTGTATATACAAGAAGGCTGAGGTGATGGCACTAAGAATTTTCATTAGTGTTATGAAAATAGCAGTTAATGTGTAGAACTCTCACCTTGACTAACTCTGTATGCAGATAACTGAGAACTAAGCAACTACACCGAGGACAGCAATATGTAATACAAAAACTGTGCTTGAAATCCCTGTCATCTTGGTCTTCTAACTGTGTCCCAGTTCTAATGTCATATCAATTATTATGATACTCTCTTTAAAGTACATTTTTTTTTAGAAATAGATAACAAAAGAAAAAGAGACAAGAGCAAAAATTTAAGGTTTCTTGAAGGCATGAGCTAATATTCAATCATATATCCCATCTTGCATAACTATATCTTTAAATGTGTGCAGCA
>NW_004524584.1:24303745-24307361 GCF_000260255.1 Octodon degus | reverse complement strand
TGTTTAGAAAAAAAGGTCATGGAAGCAGGAAGCTCCCTCTGTGCCTGTTTCAGACTAACATTCTTGTATGCCAAACAGAAAGCATGGGTCCCCATTTGGCTTCTGTCCCCATTTGGATCTCAGGTAGGGGCCCCACACCCTTTAATAGGCAACTGTGGCGTCTCCTTGATTTTTGGTTCAGTCATGTATAGATTTGCTTTGCTTTGGCAGCTGCAGTCTTGACACCAGGTCTGTGCCATATCCAGCTGGACCTATGATGTGCCGTGTGTTCTGGGTAACTCTCCTTTGTTTCATCAGGAAAGACCATGATCTGGCCATCCCTCTTGCCCTGGAGTCGGAGAAGAGGAACACAGTCTCTCATTGCATAACACCGAGAGCTCTCGGTTGTTACACAGCATTACCGTGATAACGAGTGACTGGTGCACGTACCCTATTCAGCAGAACCATAAGCAGAGCCTGGGGAGATGCGGTGCACATTATCTATTATCCATAGAGGGACAAGGCAGCCTTTCAATGCATGTTTCTTGTTTGTTACTCCTTTGAAAATAAAAATAATTTATGTTCACAGATATTTTGGGAAAATAAATATTAAAAATCTGAGTAAGACCCTTATTTCCCTGACCAAGAAGACATTCTGTCCATATGGCTGTATCTATCCATATTTTATCTTTCTGTATTAAAATTGGTGACATGCTTGGTTTTGTGATCTTGTTCCAAAAGATCAGGGTTCATTCTAACTGTATGTTTGTGCTTTGCTTTTTTTTACATTTAACATTCAATCAAAAATTGAGGTCATGTAAGTCCTGAGTCAAAAGACATGAGTATTTTGAGTTGTTGACATATGTTACAGAAGTGCTCCTTTGGAATATTCCTTTTCTGTTCTTATCAGCCAGGTATGCCAATCCCTGGTCTTTTTGGTGTCAGCTCCTGTTATGTAGTGCACAATTCGCACAGAAAAGGAGCCCTGAGCTCAGGGATGCACCTACAGATCTGCCTGTGGATGGACAGACGTGAATACCCACCCTTTCTCCAACACGACCGTGCCACTAACCCACTCAGGTCACTCATGGCTTCCATTTCAAGGCCAGGGCTCCCTTCCCAATGACCTCGGGGTTCCCAATCAGAGCATCTCCCAACACAGATCAATTCCCCACATCAGTCGCCTCACAGGTGAGTGATTTACTCCTAAGCCTTCAAGATTCCCTATGAAGGAAATGCCCAGAAAATCACGGCTCCTCTTCCTTCATAAGGAGCCACCTCTCCATAGTGACAGGTGTTTATCTGAGTGGAGAACCTGAGAGAAGAGTGTGGGCACAGGGTCCCCCACCCTTCTCTCTCTCTCTCAGGTCATCCTCCCTGATGAGGGTGGTGGTCTTCATGTGCAGCCTTTGCAGCCAAGCCATGAACCTGACTCCTCTCAGCCAGGGAAGGCAAAGGCCGTCACTGCATCACTGAGGAGCAGAGGCAGGGGAAGATGGGGTGGCCCAGGGGACAGTCCCAGAGCCAAGCGTGCCCCACTCACAGCCTTCTCCCAACAACTGTGCCAGTAATGAAGGTGGTGTGTTGTCTTCGTCTGCTTCGCACTTCTCCTCTCCCCAGGTTCTAGACACAAGAGCAAAAGGGAAGCTGCTCTCGCACTCCGTAAACACCTACAAGACTCATTTGGGGGATGGAGGACAGCTAGACTAGGATTGGGAAAGAGAAGGAGCATGTGGTGAGTCTCTCTGAGTCAATGCAGACACCAAACAGCAGTGAGTCAAGAACTGAACAGAGGAGAAGTGACCCTCGGCGCTGTCCAGGGAGCTCATGCCTTCCACAGATAACGACCGGGAGCCCCTCAGTCCTGAACGTCTTTCCAAGGATCTGTATTTTATCTCCTCTCCATTTCCTTAGATGATTAAAACATCTGTTCTGGGTATTCTTCTGTGTGTGTAGTATTTGAATGCAGTATATACACGTGATGTGTATGCATATATGTGAATTGTGTGATATACACGTGTGGTGCAATCTACGTAATTTGTGACTTACATGTCTGGTTTATCTATGTAATTTGCATGTCCAACTTGTATTCTTGAATGCTGCACATACTTCGGCATGTTCTAGGCATGTAACACACGTGCTGTGTGTAGTAGGTCCGTGCGCTTGTATTCCCTGAGCGTGTGCTGCGCTCAGAACTTGGGAGCCTGCAACAGCCTTCAGGGTGACTTCCGTACAGTCTGGCCTGCAGGGGGCGCTCTGCACCCTCATGTGCATGCTGACACCTGGGAATGTCAACTGGGCCTTTCCTCGCAGGTGGGACGTCCGGGGGATCTTCCTGGCTTCTATTTGAGGGGATCTCCTCGGGCTGCGTTAAGATTGATTCTGGCACAGTGTGATGCTGCTAATGAAGTCCTGTCCCGCTTGCTTTTTGCCAAAGGACCATCTGGTTCGCAGAAGATGCTTCAGACCTTGTCATCGCCTGGTGGACTTGCTTTGAAGCACAGGGCCCCAAGGAATGCAAGAAACGAGAAAGGCTGGTGCCAATCATGCTGTTTACAATTAGGAAACACTCTTTCTTTATTAAGTGCAGCTGAGACGGTAAATAAAAATAACTTTGTGATGGTCCATAAGAGCCTGTGTGCTTCTTCCTCAAAAATGCCTTAAAAGAAAAAAATGTCAACACTTTGCAAAATAAATGCCTCCAACGTAAGAACCAAGTGGAAACAGCACAACTGAAGGAAGCCAGGGCCTTTCCCCTGGACCTGCAGCAGGAAGCGTGGATCCAGCACCTCACACTGTGCCCCTGTGTGCAGCTGCAGCCTCCTGAGTGACGGAGCCTGGCATCCTCTGGTTTCCTCCTAGGACTCTGCTCCCCAGGTCCTTCCTCAGATTCCTTGGTCCAGACCAGGATGGCAGTGCTCTTGTCTACCTGGCGCTGGGTGCCCCGCCCTGCAGCCCTTCGTGGGGATGTCAGGAGGGACTCCTTTACAGGCGCCATCAGCTCAGCTTCTGGGCTGCAGCCTCAGCCATTCAGAGTGGCTTAAGTAGGTTCTGACCAGCCTGTATCAGAGCCGCTGGCCCCCACAGCCTGGCTCTGTGATTACCTTCTTCACGTAAGGGCAGCCACTTCTGCGTGCAGACCCACGCTGCAGACCGATGTCAAGGTGTGCCGCTGAGCTTCCTGGCGCACACCCACGTCACCAATGTGCTGACAGATGAGTAGCTCAGCCCTAAAGAAGGGCCCAGCCCCAGCTCCCCCCATGGGTGTCTGTGTCTCCAAAGCAGAATATGCTCTCCAAAGAGACGTGTGGCCTCTCTGCTTTCTGCCTGTCTTCCGGCCAATATGCTTAAATCAACACACGAGAGTGGTACATTGGTCTTGTCAGGGAATGTTAAGAAATCTTTGATCCATTTGTTCTGGATTCTTTGAACTGCACAGAATTTCAACTTTTCCTGACTAGTGATAATCGAAAAAAATGCATTTACTAAGTTTTATATTGAAAGGAAAAGATTATAAAACAGCCAAAAACTTTAGAACCAAGTAAAACATGAGATTTCTGTTCTGATAGAAGACTTTCCAAAATTACAAGTGTTAGGGCTGGCCGGATAGCTCAGCGGATTAAAGCACCACAAGTAG
>NW_004524584.1:24288601-24292895 GCF_000260255.1 Octodon degus | reverse complement strand
TTGTATCTGTGTATTCAAAGTGGTTAGGATAGATATATAGTTACATTCTCTTAATGAATAGAGTGATTTGTTCTAATGGTGTTTGTAGATAAGATATCATGTTCACATCTTGTACAACAATTAACCACTGGGAGGAATGTATGCAATGTGTTAATTATTGAGACTCTCCTACCAATTTGATTTGAAACTGTCTCATTGTTATTTGTTTATTAATAAAATTATGGAAATAAATAAATAAATAAAGTATCATTTCATCTACAAGTTATGACAATTTAACTCCTTCCTTTCCTATCTTTATTCCTTTTGTTTCTATCTTTTGATTAATTGGTCCAGCTAATGTTTCCAAAAATATGTTGAATAAGAATAGTGATAATGAATGTTCTTGTCTTATTTCTGATTTTGGAGTGAAGGTTTTCAGTTTTTATTCATGTAGTGTGATGCTGCTTTGTCATAGATGATTTTTACCAGATTAAGGCTAATATAGTCTATTCCGATATTTGGTAATATTTTTATCATGAATGGGTGTTGGAATTTGTCAAATGCTTTTTCATTTTTGTGATGATCATATGCTTTTTATCCTCGGATCTGTTATATGGTTAATACATGTATTGATTTACATATGTTGAGTCTTGCCTGCACCTCTGGGATGAGTCCTACACTGGTCATAGTGTGTAAACTTTTTGATGATTTGCTGCATTCTGTTTGCCAGGATCTTATTGAAGATTTTGGCATCCCTGTTCATTAGGGAGATTGGCTTGCAGTTCTTTTTTGTTGGATCCTTCTCTGGTTTGGGTATAAGAGTAATGCTTGCTTGTAGGAATGAATCTGGGAATATTGACTCCCTTTCAGTTTCATTAAAGAGTTTGAGAAGTAGTGGTATTAGGTCTTCTGTAAATTTCTAGTAGAATTCAGCAATGACTCCATCAGGGTGTTGGCTTTTTGTATTTGTTGGGGAAATGCCTGGATTTTTAATTACATCTTTCAATTCATTGACTGATATTGTATTATTTAGAATTTTTATATCTTCTTGATTCAGTTTCTTAATTCATATGTATTGCAGAATCTGTCTATTTCTTGTGCTTTCCATTTTATTAGAATACAGAATCTCAAAGTAGGTATTGATCTTTTGGATTTCTGCAGCATCTGTCATGATTTCACCCATTTGATTTCTGATTGCATTTGGATTTGAGTCTTTTCTTTCCTTTTTAGGAGGTGAGTAAGGGTTTTATTACTTTTATTCAGTCTTTCAAAGAACCAACTCTTTGATTCATTGAGTTTTTGTAGGGGTTTTTTTTTGTCTCAAATGCATTAATTTCTGCTCTGATCATTACAATTTCCTCCCTTGTTCATGTTTTTGGCTAGACTTGCTCTTCATTTTGTAGAAACTTGAGGCTCAACATTAGGTGGTTTATTTGGGCTTGCTTGGTTTTCCTGATATGGGTATTCACTGCTATAAATTTCCTTTGTAGTACTACTTTCATTGTGCCCTGTTAGTTTCTGTCTGCTGTACTGGCATTGTCTTTTAATTATAGAGATTAATTTCTTCTCTAAATATTAAAACAGAAACACTAAATCTTCTGGAAGATAGAATATGTAGAAATCTTTTTTTATGTACTTAGCACAGGGTTTACAGGGTCTATAGGGTCTCACTATGCAGATCCAGACTCGTAGTGATTCTCCTGTTTTCAGCCTCCCAAGTGCTGGGATTACAGGCGTGTCCCATCACACTTAGTCTCAATCACCATCTCAGCATGCCCCAGGGGCAGGGCCAGCACGGCTTGCCAGGGATCAAATCCTGGTCACTGTGCTCTGCCTAAGCAGGAGCTTTAGTCTGCTGAGCTATCTGGCCAGCATTTAGAATATGTAGAACTCTTAAAGACAGTGGTATAGGCAAAGATTTTATGAACAAACCTCAAATTATATAGGAACTATCCCAGAGAATCTACAACTTGGATCTCCTCTTATTAAAAAAGTGTTTGCACAGCAAGAGACACCACCAACAGAGTGACAATACATCACCCACAATGTGGGAAATTTTTTTTCAGCTGTTTCTCAGAGAAAGGACTACAATCTAGGATACAGGGAGAGCTCGAAGAAAGAAATTATACCCCTCAAATGTAAAGACTCAGTCCAGCAAAGGAAATGTGAACTAATCGGACACTACTCATATGAAGGAGTAACAATGGCAAGTAAATACATGAAACTATGTTCAACATCACAGGTCATTGGAGACGTAAATTAAGATAATGTTGAGATTCCATCTTACTCCACAAAGAATGGCTATTATCAAGAAACCAATGAATAACAAGTGACAATGAGGGTGTGGGAAGAAAGGAACTGTTTTCCACCATTGCTGGGAGTGTAGACATGGAACCATTGTGGAAATCAGTGTGGAGATTCCTCAAAAAACTAAATCTAGGAGTTCTACTTAACCTGGCTGTTCCCTTTCTTGGTGTTTTCCTGAAAGAATTAAAAGCATCATACCATGGTGATATATGTACAGCTACACGTACAGTAGCACAGGTTGTAGTAACTAATTCTTGGAAACAACCCAAATGCCCATGAACCAATGAATGGATAAAGAAGTTTATGTTTTTTTTTGTTTTGTTTTATGTTTTTTGTTTTCCAATGGACTACTATTCTGACACAAAAAGGAATAAACGAGATATTTCTAGGTAAGTGGCTGCACCTAGGGGACATACTCTTAAGTGAAATATATTGGACATACATGTGTAAGGGCCTGATTATTTATCGGCTCTGAGAAACCAAAAGTGTAAATAAGGACCAGAATATATAACAAGTATTGTGAAACAGAAAGAAAAGGTTCAAATGGAAAAGGAAACTAGGGAGTAGGTAGGAAGGGAAAGGAAGAAGGGGAAAAGGAAATGAGGGATAAGAACAAAATGAAAAAGAAAAAATGGAAGCAAAGTTTTTGTAAATAAGGAGAGGGACAAGGGGTTGGAGGGAGGGCAGCAGAATTGGAAAAAGTAATCAAGGCATGGCATCCTTTCCTGTCCTCACCCTCCCCTTCTGTCTCTGTCTCTGTCCCTGTCTCTGTCTCTGTCTCTGTCTCTGTCTCTGTTTCTGTCTCTTTCTCCCTTTTTCCTTGTTGCTGTGAGTTTAGTCACACAGTTTCTTCACTCTACCATGCCCTTCTGCCATGATGTTTGGTTTTACCACCGGCCCAAAGGCAATAGAGCCAAGCAACTATGAAATTATGAGCCAAAATAGAATTTTTCTTTTTTAAATTGCTTTTATCTAGTATTTGTTATAGTGACAGGAATCTGACTCACACAACTACTCATATCTCACACTTCCTACATTCACAATGAGGCCAGCTCTAGCCTTTCAGGGTCAGTGAAGACTCAGGACATAGGAGAACCTATAGTGTAACATCATGTAACTCAGTTGTGTCCCAGATTTTCTGATCAAGGAGATTATGGGGCCACAGAGGGAAGTGATTGATGGTGTAGAGTGTGCCTAAGGAGAGTCACAGAAGAGAAAACATTCTCTCAGGCATCACAGAGAGAAAAGTGGTCAAG
Organism: Octodon degus; assembly: GCF_000260255.1. Lineage (NCBI taxonomy): Eukaryota > Metazoa > Chordata > Mammalia > Rodentia > Octodontidae > Octodon > Octodon degus. Next base: position 24,289,353 of record NW_004524584.1, on the reverse strand, counting down.
CAATGGCCATGGCTCATTCACATGGCTGACACTGATAAAGGATCTACAAACTGCGGTACAGGGTCTCAGGATAAATCCTGAGGGGATTTGACTGACCCTATCAGAATCAAAAGCTACATTTCTTGTTATATAGGTCTTGCTTTACCTTGGTCTTAACCATCCAGGAGAAAATATAAAAATGAAGTATAAAAATTAAAACCATATTAATATGCTGAACTATAGAAGGCATAAGTCAACAACTTCTTTTTATTTTCTTTTTTCTTTTTTGGCGGAACTGGGGATTGAATTCAGGTTCTTGCACTGCCAGGCAAGTGTTTATTCCACTGGGCCATTTCCCCGGCCAAGTCAGCAACTTTGATCATTGCCAGTCTTACAGAAAACCCACTACTATTATGGGTTACTGCACTATATTGGGATATTTTGCTGACTTCATGCACCTACAGTGTTTAAATGACAATAGTATGCCCTTCTCTGACAAAACTAACCAAAAAGCAGGATAGAAATGAACAACCATTTTGTATCTGTATACTCAAAATAGGATAGATATACAGCTCCATTTCTTAATTCAGTGAATAAAGAGATTTGTTCTAATAGTGTTTGAGACAGGATATCAGGTCTGCATCTTGTACAATGAATAACCACTAAGACAACAATATGAAATGTATTAATTATTGAATCTGTGCTAGCAATTGGTTTCAAAAGTGTCTCATTACTATTTGTTTCTCAATAAAATTATATATATATATTATCTA
>NW_004524584.1:24283056-24288501 GCF_000260255.1 Octodon degus | reverse complement strand
TACAAATATCTTTCTGATCACTTACTTTATGCTGCAATTCTATGTACAAAGGTTAATAAAACTGATATTTTGATAGCAGAATACATTTCTAAATATGATTGATATCTTAAAGTATTTTTCTTTCATAAGACTTTCAACAAAACCTGGAGCACAGGGGAATTGATGTTGGGTTAACATTTTCTTTTCAAAAATAAAGAGAACGCATTCTATTTTCTGGAAGACTGAAAGTGGACCACATGACTAAAAAACCTTATTTTCACAATGCTGGATTTGTTTTATAACATCATGCTGTCTCGATGCCTTCTTTTATCTTGTTGCTTCATTTAGCTTCTCTCACATCTGTGAGAAAGTAGGAGAGGAAATTTGGCCTCCCACGGACGTCTTGGGAGAAAACAAATTGTTTAAGATAATAACACTAGTCAAGGTTTACCCTGAGGATTAAACCCAGCACCTTGTGCCTTTGGAACGGCACAAGGCATGATCTGCAGTCTGTGCAAATCAAACTGTGACAAGACATCGCCACACAAGCCTGGCTGTCCACACCACTCCGAGCCCTCTGTCGTTGCTTGATATAAATGCAGAGAAATTTGTCAGCACTTCTCAGTGCTTCTCAGGATAGGCATATTATTAAACTCTTTGCTGGTGGGAGGGTCAGCAGCTACCAGCAAGGTCTCATAGACTTCACTTCTTTCCTAGGGGTCACCAGTGCTCTTCCAAATCTTCTATCTGCTATTCTTTGTAAGAGTGCAGTACACAATATAATTCAAAGATTGACATATTTTATTAGTTTATCTTATAGTCAAGGAAACAATGATCCAAACAGTTACATGACTTGAGAACAGACCCTGGTCAACTAGGCTCCTGAGGTTCCCCCTGTTTTGCCTGTTCTATCCCAACTCATATCCTTCAGGTTAGCTTCATGCGAAGCAGCAAGACTCCAGCTAATAGGTGGGAAAGGCATTTCAGTAGAACTGCTAGAGACGTGTGCTGCATTGTAAGAAGCTATCATGTTTTTGCCTTTACAACACATTCATGTCTTGTGCTACAAAAGGCATCCATCGTTTAGTCGTTCTAAGTGGCTACAGTTTGGAGACCACATGCCCGTGCGGCTTTTGACTGGTTCAACCTACATATCTGTGCTCACTGAGAAGAAGAAACAAATGAGAATGTCAAGCTGCTCCCCACAAGATCATATGGCTCACAGGTGACCCAACTGAGACTCTGTCACCTGGGAGGAGAACACCTGAAGGGCACCAGGTCACAGGTTTTTTGAGAACTATACCACATGGGTTGGGTGATGCCCCAGATCTCTTGTGACTCTGTGACTCTGAGATACTCCATATTTTAAGGAGGTAGATATTCCAGTGCTTCCTCTTATATCAGGAGTATTAAGTACAAATGGCCACAGGGGCTGGCAGGACGCACACCTCTACGCACCCAAAAGGAAAGGAGAAGGCTGTGGGCCAAACGCTCTCTAATAACAATTTCTTTCTGATCTAATGGAACAATGTCAGAGCAGAGAAAATACAATAATATTTGAGACAGACCGTCACCTTAAAACAGATCATAAATATTCAAAAAAACCAATTACAAGTCAAAGGAAAATAAAAGGAAAAACAAGAACTTGATGGAGAGAGCTACAAATGAATATTCAGCAAACTCCCTGTGTTTTAGAAGCATCAAATTTGGCTCAAGGGAGAAGATGATCAGGTGGAATTTTCCTTAAAGTTATCTCTCAAACAAGGCTACAGAAAACTCCAGTCCCATCTCCCTAGAATTTTGTCTCTTTAAATTAAGTTAGTAGGATGTCATGGCTTCAGGATTTCTGCTGTTTTCTGTCCTTCAGTGAAGGCTAGAAGCATTGTGTTTTGGCTAATAACCTCCATTGATTCCTAGGTTATATGCTAGAATCTTCTTCTCATTTTAAATCTCTCCAAATGGGGAAGAGTGCCATCAAAAAGAAAAAACATAAAGAAAATTGAAAGCTCAACAACTTCAAAAATGGGTGCTATTAGGGCTTTGGGTTAAGAGATTGGAAGTGAAAAATCAAGAGTCAAAAGCAATTTTGTTTCCTAAGAAAACTACCATTTCAAAATAGGTAGTGCTGTTTGGCATGATTATACTTTTTTTTTTTTTTATAAGAAATGTGTTGTTAAATCTTTTTGAATGGTAGACACCTTCTTATTTTTAAAAATAATACACCACAGAGTCAAAACTCAAGGTCAGTAGAAGAACCAGATAAATTGGAAGACAGCAGCTTGGAGAGCTACTTGCTCCTTTTAGAAATGCTCCTGCAGCTCATTAAAAGTCAACTGGAAGAAAAATACCTTAGAAGGTGCTTAAGATCTTGGTAGAAAGTTCTTCCCACATATTAAATCATTGAGAATAGTTTCCCTCCCCAAAGAACCTTGAATTAACTGTGCAGAAATCCTAACTTGTACAGCCGAGCTCTGTGACTGCAAAGCTGAATTAGACAGGGAGCAGGTTATCTTGCTTAACAGTTTGAACAGGAGCCTGCCATGGTGGTGCATACCAGTAATGCCAGTGTTGGGGCAAACAAGTTCAGTGCCAGCTTGGACAATTTAGCGAGACCTGACTCAAAGTTAAATGGCTTAAAAAGGGGCTGGAAATGCAGCCCAGAATGCTACAGTGCTTGGCTAACAGGTGCAAAGGCCAGAATCCAATCTTGAGCAACATAAAAAGTTTAGTGTGTGAGAAAAACAACAAACAGACAAACAAACAAAAACTATACGGTTCTGATATTTGTGAGATCAGGGAAGAAAACTATAGGACTCTAAATGTCTTTGTTCAGTTTGTGCAGATGAAGCATCATGACCCCGATTTCTTCCCCATCTGTTTGAGATTTGACTTCAAGCCCACAGAAGGAGCTTAGCTTTAGGGCTTGACTTCTCTGTGTTATGGGCAGAGCCAGGAAAGCCAAACAAGTGAGTAGTACAGAGGAGTACAATGAAATAAATGAAAGACAATCATGAGAGTCAAGTTATGATGAAATATCTTTAAACAGCTGTATCAAACATCCCAGCTCCCTGTGGGATGAGAGTCCTTTACAATAAGTTAAAATGGAGAGAACCTGCCTTAATAGTTACATCTTTGATCCATTTTGATTTTAGTTCATTGTGTGGTGAAAGCCATGAGTCTATTATTAATCTTTATCCTGTGGAAAGCTAGTTTTTCCAGTACCATTTCTTAAAGTAGTTATCGTTCTTCTAGTGAAGGTATCTGATTCCTTCGTCAAAGGTAAGGTGGTTGAGTATGACTGGACTTGTTTCTCTTTTAATCTGTTCCATTGATCCTTAGGTCTGAGTTTTTGCCAGTGTCATGATGATTTTATCACAGTAACTTTGTAATATAACTTTATGTCAAGGATTATGATGCTCCGCTCCTTGCCTTTGTTGTTCAGAATCACTTTTGCTATTCTAGGTCTCTTCGGGTCCCAAATTAATTGTATATTTTTTTCTCCAATTCTGTGAGATATGGTGTTGGAATTTGGATTGGGATGATGTTAGCTATGTATAGTAATTTTGAAATTATGGCCAATTTTACTATATTGGTTCTTCCTATCCAAGAACAAGAGGTATCGTTCTATTTTCTGTTATTTTCTTCGATCTTCTTTATAAAAATATAGTTTTTAAAGTAAATGTCTTCTATATCCTTTGTTAGATGGATTCCTAGGTATTTCATTTCTTTGGATGCTATTGTGAAAGCTGTTTCACTGATTTTTTCCTCTCAGGAAGTTTGTTATTCATGTACAAGAAGGTGATTGATTTTAAACTGTGGACTTTGTATCCAACTATGCTGCTAAATTTTGTTATTAAATCTAGATGTCTTTTAGTAGAGCTTTTGGGATCTTGTATATAAAATATCATTTTGCCAGTCCTGGCCCAGGCCGGGTGAGTGTGTGGGAGAGCTTCTGGCTACCCTGCGCCAGCGGGACCTACTCCTGGTCCCAGGCCAGGCTCAGCATGGGTGAAACCCTCTTCCACCCCCTTGGGACACCCCCCAACACTCCACAGCACCTCCCCAGCCCTGCCCACTGATTAGGAATTTCTGCCACATTCCAGGAACCCCCAGACCCAGTCCTAGCCCAAGACCGGTGAGTGTGTGGGAGAGCTTCCCTCTGCCCTGTGCCGGCGGGACCTACTACTGGTCTGGGCCCAGGAGCAGAGTGGGTGAAACCCTCTTCCACCCACTTGAGACGCCCCCCATCAATCCGTACTACGCCCCCCCACACCCCACATACAAGGTAGGAATTTCTGCCGCATTCCGGGAACCCTCAGATCCAGTCTAGTCCAGGTTCGGTGAGTGTGTGGGAGTGCTGCCTCTCCCCCCTACTCCATCTTGTCCACTCCAGGCTCAGCTCAGGTCTGACATACAGGCCTGGGTGAAACCCTGTAGCTGCAATCCCTGCAGAGAGTGTAGAGAATAGAACCACCCAGCTAGTCCAGGAGCAGAAAATCTTGCCAGAGGGGCACAACAGATTCACCCCCAAGGGCAGCAGCAGGAAGGAGCTGAGCACAGCAGCCAGACCCAAGCCAGGCATAGCTGGATAAATCCAAACTTTGTAGATCTGAACCTGAACTTCAATACGTGCTAAGGTCATAACTGCAACAAAGATCTACAACAAAGGTCAGAAAACAGTACTACACAAAATGACGAGAAGGAACAAAATGCAACCTCAGAAACCAAGCCCACCAGTAACAAGTGCAGAGGACACTAACACAGAACAAATTGGGAATCACACAACTGAAAGCAATGAATCAATGGCTTCTGAAATAAAGAAACAGCTGCAGAAACGTATAGAGGAACTCAAATTGGAAATAAAAAAAGAAATCCCTGAATTAATAACATCTGCAGTAAAGAATCAAATGCAGAAACATATGGAGGAGAAACCCGGTGCCCACCCAGAACAAGTGCAGAGGACACTAGTTCATCTCAAATGCATGAATTAATAGCGTTGATAGTAAATAAGCAACAGCAAAAAGTTATAGAGGAACTCAGAGTGCAATTCTTTACTGAAATAAAAAAAGAACTCTCAGAACTCACAGCATCTGAAGTAAAGAAGCAACTACAGAAACATAGGGAGGAAACCCAATCTGAAAAAAACACTGCAGTAAAAGAATTTATAACTGCTTCTAAAGAAGATATTGATAGAAAAATAGAGGAGATTAGAAAAATGACGGATTCTCTGAATGAGCAATACAGGAAAAAAATAGATCACATGAAGCAGAGTCAAAGAGATATACAGGAAATTAAACTCTCAATCACAAGCTTGCAAAACCGTTTAAGTGAATGTGAAGACAGAGTTTCAGATCTTGAAGATGCTAGTGTAACTAGTGAAAAGGTAAGAAAGGATCTCTTAAAAACAACGAGGATGCAGGAAAGAATAATCCATCACCTGCAAGATGATGCAAAGATGAAAATGTG
>NW_004524584.1:24273241-24274821 GCF_000260255.1 Octodon degus | reverse complement strand
TATATATATCTACATTAGTATGTACAGCACTGGAAATATTTATTTTTTCCACTTCAAGTATTTGAGGGTTACTGTGTTAGAGACTTTGCAATGTATAATATTTACTATAATCTTTGAGTATACTTTAATATTTACTGTAATCAAAAAAACAAAATGAGGCCAGCCATTTCCACTTACTGTTGACTTATTCTCCAGGTGCTTTCTGAAAAGCCATGTTATCAGATATTTTTCTCCCTGTTCCCTTGTGTTTCAGCTCTCTGTCTAACTCTGAGAACACCTAGGGTTACACACTCCTTCCAGGAGTGTTAGTTTCCAATGTCAGGTGGATGATTATATCTGAGATTTGATCAGCCAACAGATCAGTGGTCATGTGAAATTTTCATCCCTACTGACAACCTAAGGAAGCAATTATCTCTTGGGCTCTGTGAGTTCAGATATTCGGGTGAATAATAATTTATCGCGAAGTGTTCCATCTCCTTATTTCAGAAACTCAGAGAACCAGCATGTCCTCGATCTTCCAACCGTCTTATGAAATGCTGACCTCTGAGCTTTTCCAAACCCTCTCTCCTGAAATAAAAGCACATATGCACTGGGGGGCAAATGTTAGGTGTTCTTTCTCAATACTTTTCAAAAATATCTGGATGTATAATTCTATAATAATTATAAGCTCAAAATTTATTAGTCTTAAGTCTGATCTTCTAAAGATTTATACTGGCCAATATTCAATTTGCCTAGCTAAGGTAATCACAGATAATTAAACATAGAAAGATAAAGATAAAAAAAAAACACTTAACATGGTTTAGTTCAAACTTTTCATTAATTTAGACTTTTCATTAGACAGACAATCTTTTTCATTAATTTGAATCAATGGTGATGAGCTTCTTTTAAACACCATCCATAATCCTCTTTTTGCTCCACTACTGAATCAGTGACACATTTGACCCTCACCCACCCATGTAAAAAATTAAACACAAGAGGTAGAGTCATTTGAAACCATGACCTTAGCTCTGAGAGACTCCCATCTGTGCAGCTGAGACTAGAGGGAACGATACCCCAAGCTTTGAATGTGTGGAGTACGTGTTTGCCATGTTTTATGAGTCCACAGGGTGCATTTATATCGCTGCTACTTTTGCAAATTGCATTGTCATCTATTGAAATCCACTGAAAATCTATTTAATAGAAGATAAATTTAGAATAAGACAAAAAAGCACAGTATGCACCACTAATTATGAATGACTAATGAAACAGATTGTGAAGGTAAATGTACTATGGTAAGATGAATGGAAAAGATGGTACAAGAAATTACAGCACATGCACGGCATGGTCAAACCTCGGTATGTCATAAACGTGATATTAACGTGGACATCCATGGGGAGGGGATGATTGCATGGTTCTGGCCAACAGTCATGGACTCCACAGAAGGGAGAAGAGCATGGATGCTGGGATTCACAAGGCTGGCTTTGACTTGGAATGCCCTTTCCAGTCTGCTCAAACTATGCTGCCTATGATCACCCTGTGATTTTAAAATATAAGCAACTTCTTGGATTCACCCATAAAACCCCCTGCAATAGGAAAATCAA
>NW_004524584.1:24271211-24272801 GCF_000260255.1 Octodon degus | reverse complement strand
ACATACTTCAGTTTGCTAGACCTGCCCTATGCAGACACCTCAGATGATGATTCAAGCAATAGAAATGTATTGTCTGGAGGCTACGTACTGGAGACGAAGACGTCGGCAGGGTGGGACCAAGTGTCATTCTTCAGCTTGCAAATGGCTCTTTTGGTTATACCTTGTATCTTAATTCATAGTGGCCAGATAGCAGGATGGGTAACAATGAGCAGGCAATTTACAAGAAAAATTTATCTGCTCACTGATGTGGAGGCTGGGAAGCCCAATACTGAGGTATCAACAAATTGGTGGTTCTGGTTCCAAGAGGAAGGAGGCAGGTGGACAAGGGAGACTGAAGGCAGGTAACCTTGACCACACACGTGTTTAGAGGTGGTCGTTACAGACCTACTCACCTCTTACATTCTTTATACTGCCACAACTGCAATTAAAATTTAGCATGAGTTTTGGAGTGGCCATTCAAACAACACCTCATCTGATCATTTTCCTGTGACTGCATATCCCTGGTGTCCCTGCATGTCCTCATGACCTCCTCATCAAAAGACACCAGCTATGATTGCACTAGAGCCCACCCTCATGACCGCACCTTACCATAATCCCTTCTGCAAAGGCCTGACCTGAAAATCCAGTCACACTGGGAGGTGCCTCGGCAGCACCACCTGAGGCAACACAGCTCGGTTGGTATCAGCATAATCGCCAGTCCTAGTGACAATAGATATCAGGAGAACCCACATTAAGCCTAAGCTGGGATGCCTTAGAAATTTGGAGCTTGTGCCTCTTTTGCAGAAATATCCAATACCACTGTGGATGATTTAATAGGGACTGAGCTATACCTTAAATCACTTCCTTCATTCAGCAAAAACTTTCGGAGCCTCTATTAACCAATTAAATTTTGTAGCTTTCTCCTCAGGAAATTGACACTATTGAAAAGAAATGCAACAAAGCAAACAAACAATAAGAATCAAGAAAAGTGCGACAATAAGTGTAGATGATGCAAAGCGGGCTTGTGAGCTGGAAAGGGGGGGGGTTTGTTTGCTCTCACTTGTTTCTCAGGGTGATTCCTGAAATAGCTGCAGGAGCACAGCGCTCCGGCTAGTCGTCTTTACAGCTAACATATGGGTGCTTGTGTCTGAAGGCAGCCTCGTGGGAAGCTGAGTGCACCCCCTCGAGCAGTACTTGACAATTTTCCTCAAATAAATAAATTCTGTAACACAGAAATTCTCTGTTTTCTTCCTTCCTAATGCCTTCAGTGTCTTCTTAGCCTTTTAAAGCACTCCTAAGCCACAGGAAATCCCTAGTAATTTTGTTTATTTTTCAGTAATGGTATAAACAACTTAAGTATGATGCCCTAAATACTTAGTAGATATTGGGGGAAAAAAATCCAACATATATTAAAATGAAACATAGTATTTTTATTTCATTCCTAAATAACCATAGTGACTTACTAATGGGCCGTCCATAACTATTTGACTGCTGAGCACTGTGAAACTTCTTAAAACTGGGGTTTCTATCCAACACAATCACCTCCATCTCCCATCTGATCTTTTTTAAAAAAAAATTATTTATTTATGTGTGTGTGTGTGTGTGTGTGTG
>NW_004524584.1:24269623-24271111 GCF_000260255.1 Octodon degus | reverse complement strand
CTACAGAAAAGAAACAGATCACATTCAAAGGAAAACACATCAGAATTAAGGCCGACTTTTCTTCACAAACAATGAAGCAAAAAGAGCATGGAGCAGAGTACCTCAAGTCCTCTAAGAAAACAATTTCCAGCCCAGACTACTATATATTGCAAAACTCTCTTTCAAATTTGATGGAGAAGTGAAATACTTTCATGACAAAGAACAACTAAAGAACTTTGGGATGACAAAGCCAACCCTACACAGGCTACTGAAAGATGTTCTAGAGGGGGACCAAAATGATCAGAACTCCACAAATGAGATCAGAAGCAACCAACTAAATAAGGAAGCAATTAAACACAGGAGAAAAAGGAGTAAACAACAACAGGTAAATAACATGTCAACTATAAGTCAATACATCTCAATTCTAACCATCAATGTAAGTGGACTCGATTCACCAATTAAGAGAAATAGACTGGCACAGTGGATTAGGAAACAAAATCAAAGAATATGCTGTATACAAGAAACACATTTAACTCATAAAGACATTCATAAGCTGAAAGTCAAAGGATGGAACACAATACTACATTCCCCTGCACCTCAGAAAAAAGCAAGGGTAGCAATCCTATTCTCAGACAATATCAACTTCAAACCAACAATGATCAAGCAAAATAAAGAAGGCCACTATATACTGGTTAGGGGAAAAAATTCAAGAGGAAGAGGTAACACTCATAAATATGTATGCACCAATCACGGGAGCACCCAACTATATGAAGCAAATCTTAATGGACATAAAATATCTAATATCCAATACCACAATCTTAACAGGAGACCTTAACACACCCTTATCTCCAAAAGATAGGTCAACCAGACAAAACTTAGCAAAGAAATAACAGAACTGAACCAGAACTTGAAACAAATGGACTTCGTGGACATATACAGTGTTCCACCCAAACACAGCTGAATACACATTTTTCTCAGCTGCACATGGGTCATTTTCCAAAGTAGACCACATACTGGTCCATAGGTCATGCTTAAGTATATGCAAGAAAACAGAAATTACCCCATGCACATTATCTGACCACAGTGCAATGAAACTGGAAATAAATGACAAAACAAACCAGATAAAAACCTTAAATACATGGAAATTAAATGACACCCTACTCAGCAACCAATGGGCCACAGAAGAAAGTAAACAAGACATTCAACAATATCTACAGTTCAATGAAGATTCAAGCACAACTTATCATAATTTATGGGATATGATGAAAGCAGTTCTCAGAGGGAAATTCATAGCTGTAAACTCACACGTTAGGAAAACAGAAGGGGAACAAATAAATACCCTAATGCTGCACCTGCAACAACTAGAAAAGGAAGAGCAAACCAAACCAAGAGCCCAAAGACAGGAAGAAATCATAAAGATTAGAGCAGAAATTAATTCAATTGAGATGAAGAAAACAATTCAAACAATTAAAAAGCAAAAAGCTGGTTCTTTGAAAGATTAAATAAAAT
>NW_004524584.1:24259223-24269523 GCF_000260255.1 Octodon degus | reverse complement strand
AGGTGCTTTAGACCACTGAGCCATCTCACCAGCCCCTCCCATCTGATCTTGATTTCCACGCTGTACTGGCTTTTTCTGGACAGCAACAACCAAAACCCTAGCTCTGCAAAGACAGGATCCTGACAAGAGAATGTGGGATGATTTATCTCTGAAACCATGAACTGCCTCAAACTGGTAGTCTGCAGCACCCAGCAGACGCTGAGTTCTGCTGAACTTCTAGGAAAATTTAAAATCTCTAGGGGTTCCCCTGTGGTGCCTCGGCACACAGTTTGGAAACCACAATCCCTGAGGAAACAGTTTCAAAGAAAACATATCAATGAAAAACAACATAAATTATTATTGACATTACAGCGACTTGCTGTCTACAGTGTCAAGTATGGGCTCGTGGCATGCAAGTTCAGTTCAGTTTTAGGGAAGATGTTGCCCTAAAATATGGCATATACAGAAGTATTAAAGCCTCATGCTTGGCGATTTATGAAGATGTTGGCAGGGATAAAGAAAATGAAAAAATCTTCCCAGGAGTATAAGGCTCATTAAGAAGTCTTTACTACATAAGACCTCAGGAGAAAGACGGAGCTACCACCTTCAGGGAGCAGAAGCTGTTCCACAGGAGCTGGAGCAGCCCAGGGTCACTCTTGTCCTGTCCTGCCCTCCACGTGCCTGACGCAAGAGAACCCAGGGCACCAAGGAACTGGTGATGTGGAGCTTCCTTCCCACCTCCCAGGGCTCAGGGGACAAGTGAGATCAGGCACCAGGGCAGCACACAACCTGACCACATCCACTACCTTCTGCCTCATGCCAGCCACAGCTGACAAGCCAGTGGCAGACCCCAGGCTCACCTAAGTCTGTCTCCAGGGGTCTGTGTCTGAGTCTGAGTACTGAGGCAGGATGTGAGACATGGGCTATGGAACTGGCACTGAAACTGCCATTGTGGAGCAGCTAGGAGGGCTTGTGGACACCAAAAGGTGACCTGAGGGGCTGAACTGTGGGAAGGCAAGCACAAGACAGAGCAAGCAGCACTAAGCAGGGAAGGCCCCTCCAAAGCCACTGAGAGACAGAAGTCCCGGGAGACCGGAGAACACTTGGAAACACAAAGAGATCTGAAGTGTTTCTCTACAGCCTCCTTCACATTTACTCCAATGACTGCATTTTGTTCTTCGTGATGCACTGCCTGTGATGATGCCCCCACTAGATGTATAAAGCTCACCTTGTGTCTGTCCAGAACACATTCTGACAATGATGGAAACGTTCAGTGAAATCCAAAATGTATTCAACACTGCACCAGCTAGTCCAATTCGAGGCACCCTGATCCTTCCAAGGTTGACCTCCCAAGACCTCCTAGGTGAGCTCCAGGGTCCCTTCTCTCTTGGCATTACTTTAATTCGCTCAGAAACATTGGCTGTGCTATAAAGAACAGGTCTGGCGTCTGTCCCTGGCTCCTGATAGTAGACTCCAAATCCTTGGAGTTTCTGAGGTACAGGAATCTTGGTATTGCTCTCAAGCCCCTGGACGATGCCTGCCATGGTGCCAGAAGAAGCCATGGCTTGGGAAGAGCTGGGCCCTGAGTGATCAGTGCTGGGGTCAGAAGGTCTTGGCTCTGAGCCCCAAGAGGCAGCAGAGGTGGAGACAGAGTGTGATCATGGCCAGGAAAAGGTTGAAAGACCTAACTCTAAGCACCAGTGCTCATGGGGCTTTGCGATGAATATGCAGATGTGCTAGGATAGGTCATGAGAGCTGCGGTCTACAAGCAGAATTGCAGTTTGTTGATCAGAAATTCAGAGGCTGGGAGTCCCCAGAACTTGGCTGGCATCTGAAGAAGATGGAGACCTAAAAGTCTGAAGCCCTAACTCATGGGTCGCCCCTGATGCTGGGGGTTGATTTCCCAATGAACATGTAGATCCGAGTAGATTCTGGCTACCAGCTCAGGGCAGTAGCTCTGAAGACAGGATGCTCCAGACCAGTGCAAGCGTGTTAGGCTGAGCTCTTTGTGTCCCTCCCAGCCAACCTGTCCTGGGGCCCCATGGTCTCTGCACTGAGTCTGTTTCATAGCTCCACGTGCACACCGAGAACTCCCATGTGCAAGCTTCTCTGGAGACTTTCGGAGACTGGAGTCACCTCTTAGTTGTTACTCCTCTCCTTCCCACTCCTTGCCCAGAACAGCCAGGAGGTAGTCACTGACCTGCATACAGATGTTCACAAGTCCTGTATCTTCCTCAGAGCACAACGAATTCCAGCGGAGTTCCTACTCTGTGCTTCAGTGTTGTCAGACTGAGGCTGGGTGTAGTGGACTGCCAACTGGTGGGCAACTTGTTACACCCAGCTGAACTGAAGTAGCATGGTGCTGGGTGTGGGAGGCCCACCTGAAAGCTCTTGCCAGCAGCGTAAGAGGCAAAACTGGGGAAGCTGTTGGGAGGCAGTTAGCAAAGCTGGTGGGTGCTGGCAGAAGCTGTAAGGAGCTGTTATCTCCCGTGGAGGACCTCGTCCTGCTGGCTTTCCTGGTGACCTTGCTTTTGCTTATGGGAGGAGGAGCTGAAGACCTCCTTGTTGCTGAGGATGGCTACAGTGACTTTGGGCTATCTCCAGTCCTCACCCTGAGCATCGCTTCCTGGATCCGGGAAGATGGGACACAGCTCAGTCTACTGGAGAAGCTTGTTGCATTGGCTTTTCTGGTTAGAACTCAGCTTTCTTCATCTATGGAGGAGCTTGGGACACCACTGTTGCTGAGGATGGCTGTGCTACTTTTCAGGGGGAACTCTGGTTCTTGCTTTGAGCATTGCTGCTTGGGTCCAGTGAAGATACCTCAGCCTGTTGGCACAGATCCTTTGGCCCGCTGGCACAGACTTTCTGGCTTTCACCAGTGACTTTGAGCCTGCCCAAGGCAGATCTGTGAAGAGGGCCCCATTGTGATGGGCTCTAGGCTTCCAGTTAGACTAGTGCAGAACGTTACCATGGGTTCCCAGCCCTCAGCTGGATTCCTTGGGCTTTAGCGGATGGACAGACTTCCTGCACTCTTTGTATATGATTTCTTGGGTGAAATAGTCTTATGAAATGTGTCCTATATTGTATAGTTCCAATTTGCAAAATCCCAACCATGACACTGGGCTTTGCTCCTCAGCTCCCCACAGCTGGACACAGGTCCTGCCCTGTTTCCTTTCTCCCCAGGTTAGTAGCTGCACCCCTACTCAGCTCACCACATCTCAGGCTCTATTTTTCGGAAAGAAACCATGAAAGCCCTTGTGCGTCTGTGTTGCACGAGGACCCCAAACTGAAACTCTTGACTGTCATCATTCCACTGGCTTGCACAACGACTGGGCTTTTCAGAGGAAACAGCAGGCTGGTGGCTCCCCATTCACACTGCAGTGTTGCCAGTGCCCCATCGGGAGGCTTCTAAGAGGAGAAGAATGGCTCCTTTTTTTTTTTTTTTTTTTGCACTAGGGATTGAACTCAGGCCCTTGCTCTTGCCAGGCAAGCGCTTATTCTACTGAGCTATTTCCCCAGCCTCCCATAACTGCTCCTTCGTATGGGGCTCAGGTCCCCCTTTCTCTTTCCCTCTTTCCAGGTCTGTGAGGACCTGAGAAATACCTCTGAAGAGGTTAAAAAAAAAAAAAAGAACTAATATGTTTGATGGAACAAGAATCTTCAGGTTAGAGTTGGATGTGCACAGACAACTCATTAAAATTAAGCCCACTATTCTGAAATAAGGTGTCTTATGTGTTCCTTATACCCCAAGATTGCCAAGGCAGCATCACGCCCTGGGAAGTACAAGACCAGGTGTCTCTCTCAGTAATTTGTGCTCTTGGCTCAACTTCTAAACCCAGATCATTGTCCCCTTAGTGGAGTCTGGGTTACTTACCTTCCCTGACCACAGTACTTTATAAAATAATGACACGCTCACCAGGTAAAGGCCCCTTGGACACATGACAAAGTTTTGTATATGATGGGTTTCACTCATGCTTTTTTTCAGTTTGTAAAGAAAATGAGAGATCAACCCCCAAGTTCCTTTCAGACTGTCGTGAGCACAATTAACCTCTCTAGTGCCCACAAGTCTAAATGAATTTCTTGGATGAGTTAACATGATTTCTGGTGGTATGAGGAGCACCACAAGCCAGAGTAAAATCCAAACCCATTTATGATACTGGCATTTAGAAGAACGAGTACAAAAGTTGAAAAATACTTATTCTTATTTGTAAGTGGACACGTTACATAATAAACCTGCCAAGTAAAATTTTAAGAGTGGAAATACTACTTGTTTAAAATCAAGACTAACACTCTTAGATGAATTATTCCAGAAGTAATAACCTTTTAAGGACAACCATAAAGCATAGACATCCTATCTGACAACTAACACCATAGTTTTTATTTTTGTCTCACATATAAAACAGACATTAATGTACCGTGGCAGTGTTTACTCTTGCGCAGTTTATTTTTACTATATGAAAAATATTTTAATATCTTTATGACTTTACAAGGTTATTTGGAAATTGAAATTGAACAGATGCAGCCAAAGAAGTTCATTGAGAACGTACAGGAGACAGATGGACTCGGAAGCCTTCTTCCCCTAGGAAGGAGCAGAGGCAGGCGAGGCGGCACTCCTCACGGTCAGGGGGCCCGAGGGCTGTTTTCCTAACAGGAAAATTGAAATTCTGTACTTGCCACCAGCAACAGTTTCACACCTCAAGGATTTCTAGAGCAATCACTGCAGTGTAAGATGCTGATGAGAAAAAGTCGTGCTGGGCATGAGAATCACTTGGGAGCAAAACAGGAAAGGAGGGACCGGGAGATTTTAAATTATGCATCACAACTTTTATTTAGATCAAATTTGATGACCAAATGCAGCAACTTGCAAGGAAAATACTTAAAGTCTACCTGGATGCATAAGAAGACCATGTACACCTAGACTCTGAGGTCACCTGGGGGATCGCTTGTTACTAGGCAACAACGGTCCCCAGCCACCACGGCATCGGAGGCCATGATGACTGCTTTCCTCTGCTTCATGTAGCTCTTCCTCTTTGTATCATTTCCAAAAGAAACAAACCTATCCCATTCTAGCACTACCATCCCTTCACACACATGCACAGGCACGCGCGCGCGCGCGCACACACACACACACACACGCATGCGCACACATTCATTTTCCTCCTTCCTTCACATCCAAATATCTAAGCCATCGCTACTTAAGCTCTTTGTACCTCTCTGGCCTTAAAATCTCCTGTACTATGAAGCAACCCCGGGATGTCTCCACAGCCACTCCTGTGAAGGACCCTAGGTGCCCTTAAGTCTACCGATTCCTGAGCTCTGTTCTTCCCAGCTCTCCTCCTCTCTCCAGTGACCCTATCTCCGCAAGCTGGGCACCATCACCCTTGGCTCTGACCATCTCTCTGACTGTGCCTGCTCCGACTCTAATGTTAGTGTTTCCCAGCAAGCTGTTATTCAACAAGTGCTCCTGAGAGCTTACAATGTGCCAAGTACAGAGTCAATATTTTTTTTTAATTTTAAAATCTTTTATTTATTTATTTGGTACAGAGTCTTTCTGCACAGCTTGGACTCATAATGATACTCCTGTCTCAGCCTCCCCAGCACAGAATTTAAAGTAGGTGCCACCACACTCGGTTTCGGGGCTGGCACAGCTTGCCTGTGGTTCTGGGGCCAGTATGGCATGTGGTACCAGGACTGGACCTGGGTCCTTGCCCTTGCCAGGCAGGCCCTTAGACCACCGAGCTATCTTCTCAGCCCAGAATCAATAATTTTAAATAAACAAATAAAAGGCAAGAGCTCTTGTCTGTGGGTATATATTTAAATGTAAATTTTGACCTTGGTCAATTTACTCCCTTTTTCTGCTTTTTCCTATTTAGTGAGCAAGCTTCTTAGTTGCTTTATAGTGTCTCTGAGTATCAGACTGATGCTTTGACATGTATCTGCTGTCCTTTTAGTAAATCCATGTAAATACTGCCTGGAAAAGAGATGATGAATTTGGGTTGGCAATGTCCTATCATAACTAAACAAATAGCACGCAAATGCTTTATCGGGTGGAAGTGAAAGAACCCTCCCAGGTCTTCCAGATGTGACTTCGACCTGTTGGGTACAATAAAACAACTAAGGAAAGGATTTGTACACAGAAAGTTGAGAAGAGCCAGGGTGAAGGTGGATATCTGTCTTTATGGACACATGGGAAAAGGAAGTTTCCAAAGAAAATAGCTGTGTCCAAAACAGAAGGGATGTTGTGGGCACTGTACAGTTCCCGGTGCGTCCCTCTAGCAGAGATATGTACTGTGGGTATGCAGGGTTTGATGCCCAATATATGTGTTCTCAGTGTCATCCCAAGAGCAAACACTGGTTCTTTAGGCAGCGGACACACATGCACACATATGTTGTATGTCCATCATACATGCAAACATGCTATAGGCTGGTAGCAATAAAAGCTTCCCTGGGGCATTGGGCAGAGAAAAATGTACAAGGGGTGATAGAAATACCTCAGGGATGTTAAAGCTTTAAAAATTTATCACGGTAAAAGCCACACTGCCATGCACCCCCCTCACAACACCGCCACCCACTTCGAACACACTTATCCCCCGGCTCTCATCACTTTCTGAAGCAGCTCTTTCCTGAATGTCCTGGCAAGGGGTGATCAGACTGCCAAGGGAATGAACCAAAGAACTGAGATAAGAAAAATAATTAAAAAGCAAGCCAAGTTAGTGCCAAAAATTTATGATGAAGAAAAGATCAAAGTTTTATTTTGTGTGTGTGGCTGGCTCAGCACACCCTGGGGGTGGGGCCGGCATGGCCTGTAGGGCCAGAGGTTGAACCACGGTCCCTGTGCTTGCCTATGCTTGCCTAAGCAGGCACTTTAGACTGCTGAGTTACCTCGCTGGCCCCAAGATCAAAACTTTTAATAAAGATAGGATCAGAATTCCCAAAGTTTGCTTTCTTCATTACCTCAAGCTTCAATGTGGCTGAAGTGATGCACTTTTAAATTTTATTTTATAAGGAGAACACAAAATAGTATTAAAACAGAAAAATTACAAGTGATACAGAATTTCATTTAACAAAGTAATAAGAACTTCACAGTATTTGTTGTAATGCATGCTGTTGTCTTCCAACCAGTTATTCATATAACTAGATATAACACACTTCTACTTAGAAGTTATATATTTTTAAGTTTGGTGTTTTGTTTGCTTAGGAAGAAGGAAATTTGATAGTGTTATCTGTGGTTGAGAATTCAGTCAAGATAGGGGCTGAAGCATAGGCAGAGTGCATTGTCCAGGGTTTGATCCCTTGCCTGCCCTGCCGGCCCCAGCATGCCGTGCTGGCCCTGCCCCCTGGGTGCGCTGAGATGGTGATTGAGACTGGGCATGGTGGCACATGCCAGAATGTGGGAGGCTGAAAACAGGAGGCCCACTACGAGTCTGATCTATATAGTGAGACCCTGTAGACCCCATATACCCTGTCCTAAATACATTTAAAAAAATAAAAATAAAAAAGGGGCTGAAAAGAGTCCATGGGATTTGGGAGCAAGCTATTGTCATTGGGTCTTTCGTCTCTATCTTCTTCAAATATTCATAATGGAAGTTAAAAGAAAGCTCTGATGAATGCTGCTGCCAGGAGCCATCCAATGGAAAGGAAATAGCATGGAGTGTCTTCACCCACCTCATTCACCACATCTGGCCCTGTGTGACTTCCGGCTGGTCTCCAAAGTCAAAAGGAGCATGGCAAGCACATGTTTTCATTTGATTCAGAAAATCAAGGTAGCCATGACAGTGCAACTGAAGATGCTCAGGGAAGAGGACTCCACATCCGCCTCAGAAAGTGACAAGAATGATGGGGTGAGAGTGTGTAAAGTGAGGGAATGACATTGAAGGGGGATTAAAGGCAATGTGTCTTTTAGTCTAATTTTTTAAATGAAATATTCACTGTATTTTAGGACCACACCTTGTATCCAAAAACTTCCCTTAGAAGGTGATCAAGGAAAAAGAATAAGAAACAAGGCCTTGGACATTTAACTGGCCCTCCACCTGTCTACCTCTGTGCTCATCACAAATGACCTTCGGATACAGTGGCTTCTAGCTGCAGAGAGAGAAGGCGAGAGGTGCTTGCACAACATTGTTTGTCCTACTGCAAATCCTCTCCCTCACAGTAAATGAACACCTTGGCACTGTTACTTCAAGCATTCCCCCATGGGTGCCTTTTACAGAGAAAGTGATCATCCTGAGGTTAATGAAGTTGAGGTTCTCCACAGGATCACACTCCAGACCTCTCCTCAGCAGAGGAGTGACTCCTCCAGGCACAAGCGCAGGCTGTGTGCCCAGGCTTCCCAAGGCTCACCACCACATTGTGCAGGTTCTGGGGAACTGTGTAGGAGCTCTTCAGCCTCAGGCAGCCACAGTGCCCCTCTTCACTGTTCGGTCTTTTTCCTTAGCAACATATAAATGACATCAAATTCTGCACATGACTTTCACTGTGCTTTATATCTATAAGTCTAATGAAAACATATTCATCCTGTATACATGTGAATTTCATGCAAAATCTCCTCTGCTTAGGAAACAACAGATTTGCAATATTTGAAAGCATGATGACAGGGCTGGTGTTATAGCTCAGTGGCATAGTGCCTGCCTGGCAAGTGCGAGGTCCTTAGTTCGATTCCTTATAGCCCCCTGGCCCCAAGAATAGCCAATAAAGCATGGCGTCAAATCTAAGTGTCCTGCAAACACAGTGCATCTTCTGATTCCTTGGTGGCACTACAAAGGCAAAAGGAAACTTTGTTAGCGTCCTTTCCTTCCAGGAGTTCTGGAGGAGCCTGTGCCTGAGAATCATCGGTCACTTTTAAAGGACAGGTATTTGCCTCAACCCTGGTCCTGAAGAGTCACCAGTTTATAACTTTTTAACATAAATCTCTCCAAGAGAATATATTCAGGATCAATGAAGAAACCAACATTAGATGAAATAGGGTGACTCAACTGGAGTTCTTGCAGAGCAAAGAAGCAGCTCAGGTAGGAAGGAGAGCTGAGAATGAATAGCAGACTAAATAATGGTTAATGCTAATGTGGATGCGCTTTCTCCACTGGAGGTGGCTCTGCTACTCAGGTGAGAAATGCAGGCCCTGGGTAACACTCTACACCAGCTTAAGGCGTCCTTTCTCCTGTTCAACAGGGCTTCCCTGCTAACCAGGGGAGAAACAAGACACCCTTGTTAGCAGCACTGGAAATCAACTAGGACAGAGTAGCAGGTGAGTGGCGGACACCATAGGGAACTGGAACCGAACAGAACTGACAGAAGGTGAGTGTAGAGCCAGCTGCAGAAGTCACATCTGTGCAATAACATTTCGGACGCTCCATGGCAGTGTGTGAGCAGGCTCGAGGGTGGCAACGGAAGGCATTATACCCAGAGTACGACGTGAAAGGTTCTAATTGGGAAAAGACTGGTTTCTCTGTAACTTTGGAAGAAATATTTGTAAATGTGTTCTTGGGAACTACAGAGTTCATATCTAGTTTTGAAAGCAAACAGAAAACATCCCATAGTTTCTACAATAGTGGAAAATTGAAGCCATCCATTTAGAGCTGAGAAGTAAGTTATGTTTGGAAATCACGTATCATTTTCCTCCTCTTTTTCAGACCAAGTCAAGGTCTTATACAAAAGCATTTGGTCCAGCGAGTATGATCAAGTTTAGACTACCAGGGAATCGTGTCCTTGGCAGGTGAAAATGCACCCCGGGGGAGCCTTTGCTAATAATGACTGCTGGGTTTGCATGATCATTGCCCAAGCTTAGATTCAAATATAAAATCACCCTTCATAAATAACAGTACCTAAATATAGTATGTATTAATAACCAACACAACCATTTCCTGGATTACTCTTTTCAGGTCTCCCCTCTAATTCTCCTCTCCATGTTGCCACTGGACACACACCAGGAGACAGTGAGTGGCATGCCCCTTTTCTCCTGTGGTGGAGGCAGAGGACATGCTGACCCCTTCTCTGGCTCTCTCCATGCTGCTGTCCCCTAATCTTGCGTGAACACCAGTAGGGAACACCAGGGAATGCGCTCCTAGTCGCAGCAGCCTCCTGGGCCAGAGCACAGGCTTCCTTGGGCCAAGAGCAGTTTCATATTAACCGCACTGCGCTCCTGGCTGGTGGAACCACAGTGTGGCAGCATCATATCCTAGCCTGTGCTCACCCCTGTCCTTAACAGGGAAACTCTGCAGTTGGTGGTTTCTCTGCTTTGGAGTTAATGATTGCTTACTAAGTTAATAGCTGTTTTCATCAATCCTGGTGTCAGGCAAGATGCCTGTATTAGGTGGAGCAGTGGAGG
>NW_004524584.1:24241751-24259123 GCF_000260255.1 Octodon degus | reverse complement strand
TGCTTTGGAGTTAATGATTGCTTACTAAGTTAATAGCTGTTTTCATCAATCCTGGTGTCAGGCAAGATGCCTGTATTAGGTGGAGCAGTGGAGGCTCAGGCTGGTGGGATCGTGTGAGCACTGTTGATCAGCTTAGTGGAGCCCTGCCCTCCCCTCTTCCCTGGGCAGTTCCTAAGACTAAGGCTCAACATCCATGCATCCGCTTTGCCAGGCCTTATTGCAACTGAGTGGTGGTGGTGGTAGAAGTAGATATGAGAAATTGGCTTTGGGAGAGGAAGGATCTCTTTTAATTTCCTAATAAAGAGAAGTATATGGAACTCTTGAGAAACTTCTATAGTCTTCTTTTAATGTAGATGAATTGGCTGGATCTGTAGCAGTCTCCTTATGACTGAGAAGAATGTCCATGGATTATGGAGCCATCAGCTCCAATTTCATCCATCTGCTGGATGACCACCTTCAGACTATGGCCACCAAACTTTCCTTTATATAAGAAAATTCAATTCCTATCATTTAATCCTCTCTCTTCTGATTTTCTGTTTCTTGTAGCCAAATGTTAGACTAACTCATATGCTTGGGGCAGCCCAGGGGAGCCAGCAAATAGCCTCAACTGTGCTGCAGCACAGCAGCCATCACGTGTGGCTTGCTGGGTGTGTTTGATGGACAGCACATGAACACACTCAGTCCACATATAAAGGCCATGCATGAAATGAGCTTTCAACAGGCTGATAAAGCAATGTAAAAGGAAATGCAAATAAATCTGAGAATAGTTAACTGTTGCACAAAGACAAAATCCCAAGAGAGATGTAAGCGGGAGAGGTCACTGAGTGTGGCAGCCATAGGAGAACCAGTGAAAGTGTACCAGAAGGAAGTATGAGGAGGTGGGGTGAGACCGCCCTGCACAAGTTGAGAACTGAACCTAGAGAGACATCCTGAGGATCTCATGAAACGCATCTTTCATAAATGACAGTACCTAGGTATAGTATGTATTAATAACCAACACAACCATTTTCTGGATTTGGCACATTAAACAATATCAAAGAGAAGACATTTGCTTCCATCGAGGAGCTGTTACCAAGGTGGGACAATCAGAAGTTGGAAAAGGAAAACATCTCTGTGCATGAATCTTGCTTAATTCACATAAAAACAGAACACTTTGTATTTTGTGCAGTCTCACTGCACAGCTCAGACTTGCGGTGATCCTCCTGTTGCAGCCTCCCCAGTGCTGGGATTACAGGCGTGCTCCACCACACCTGGACTCCATCACTGGCTCAGCCCACCCAAGGCAGGGCCAGCACAGCAAGTGGTAATGGAGATCAAACCCAGGTCCTTCCTTGTGCTTGCCTAAGCAGATGCTTAGACCACTGAGCTATCTCCACAGCCCTCAATTCACATTCTTCAACTGAAGTTGGTTTTACAGTGAGGATTCATGTGGAAGTTATGAGTGTGACCTTCTCATGTCATTCCATGAAGTTCAGGGTTCTGAGATAAGTTTATCTAAAATTGGAATGGATCCTATATCCAAGGCAAGCATCCTGGCAAGGCAGACAACACAGGAAAGATGTGTGTCACAAAGAATTTGGACTCAGAAGAAGCCAGGGAGGTTGAGATACAGATAGAGCTGTGAGGCAGCAACAGGATATGGCCACCAGAAGCAGGACAAGGGAACATAGGATTCTCCCAGGGAGCTCTGGAAGAGGTGGGGCCTTGGTATGCACCTTTTGCACTATCCGAGAACACATGCACGTGGTGCAAGTCAGCATATGCCTGCAAGTCTAATCTCCTAGTTTATATTCATGTATCTCTGCTGCACAAGTGTGAGGGTAAGATGGGCATGAATGGACCCTGAGGGAGAAAGAGGAGAATGGGGTGTTAGGAGAAGAGAAGAGAAGAGAAGAGAAGAGAGAGAAGAGAAGAGAAGAGAAGAGAAGAGAAGAGAAGAGAAGAGAAAGAAGAGAAGAGAAAGAAGGGGAGAGGAGCGGAGAGGAGAAGAGAGGAGAAGGGAAGGGAAGGGAAGGGAAGAAGAGAAGAGAAGAGAAGAGAAGAGAAGAGAAGAGAAGAGAAAAGAGAAGAGAAGAGAAGAGAAGAGAAAAAAGAGAAGAGAAGAGAGAGAAGAGAAGAGAAGAGAAGAGAAGAGAAGAGAAGAGAAGAGAAGGGAATGAATAGAGGTCTAGAGGAGACAAGGCTGGCTGATTGTCTGAGCTAATGGTGCTGCTTGCCTGATTTCATAAGTGAATGCTTTTCTGTCAGCAGAGGCCTTGTTGTTCAAACTTGGATGGAACTGAAGGCAGGAGCTGGGGAGAGCTGAGCTCCTACAGGTCGCTTTTCTGCAGGAACACTCCCACCATGATGTCCTCAGGATCAAAAAGGATGGAGCCAAGCAACCACGGACTGAACCCTCAAAAACTGTGAGTGAAAGCAAACCATTCCTCTAGCAACCTGATCTGCCTAGGTATGTTTTCACAGGCTACAAAGCTGACATATACACACCACATCTTATCTATGTGTTTGGTGACACTCCCACTACCTGGTCACTTAGACTGATGACAGGACCCTCCTTCCTGACATATCCTTTCCCACATCTCCAATGACCATCGCAAGCTCTGCCAAGTTCACTTCCCAAACATCTCTGGAATGTGCGCCCTCTCCTCAGCATCCTGATTCTTCTGTTCTGCATCTCTCTGATCTCTGCTTCCACACCATACACCCTGACAGGCCCCATGACCCCAGGTATCTCTGCCCCAACCATATGGCAGAAGTTACCAAAGAGACGTAGGTGCACAGAGGCCCCCAGCGTGGGTGAGACAAGGGGCTGCTATGCTGAGCAGTTCCCAATCTCAGCGGCCTGATCCAAAATGCCCATTCCTAGCTCAACTTTGAAGTCCACATGGGTCAGCAGAGGTGGAAAGGGGTGCTGCTCAATGAAGCCATTGGTGACCCAGGGGGACAGGGGCTTCCATGGTGTCCATGTCAGGGAGCCAGAAACAACAGGATCTGCCAGAGACTCACACTGCTGCTTGTCATGGGAAATCAGCTCTGCACTGTGGGGCAGGGGCATGCAATCCTGTCCTGTGTCCAAGAGCAAACAGTGCAATCCCTGCCACTCATGCCTGGCAGCCCTCTGCTTAGAGCCCCTCTCCGACTCTCTGTGGCCTCCAGCTCTGGTCCCCACCCTCGTCATGCATGGGAAGACCAAGCACGGTCACAATCCAAACTTCACGACCTACCTCCAGAAAATTCTGGTCAGTGGGAGATGTAGCTCAGGCATCTGCAATTGCATTAATCCTCAAGCAGCCAGTGTTGCTGGTAGTCCACCACCCAGCCAGCCTCTCACAGCAGCTGGACACGGTGGTGCCCACCTACAATCCCAGCACACTGGAAGCCAGAGAAGGAAGACCATAGGTTTGAGTTCAGTTCAGGGAGGCCTAATCACAAAAAGATGAATAAATAAATAAATAAATAGCAAATAAAACAGAAGGGCTGGGAATGTGTCTCAGGGGAAGATTCAGGGTTCAGTTCCCAGTACTAAAAAGAAAAGAAAAAAGGAAATCAATATAAGTGCTTTTGTTTTGTTTTTCAATAGAGACTGGAGTCAGGACTTTTGCCCAGGCCCTTTCTTATGTTCTACTTAGTGTCAGAGTCGTGGTAAGTGGCTCAGACAGGCCTTGCTCTTGCCAGCCTCCTGTTCCAGCTTCCCAGGGTGCTGGGATTACAGGCATGCACCACCACACCCAGTCAGGCGTTACCCTCTTCTAGCAGCACACAGTGTGCCTGACAGCAAGCTCAGCTCCTCCGGAAGGGCATCTTCACTCACCCGGCTTACAGCCACTTTGCCTTCCCAGCAAGCCACTTAGGCTCTGGGCTCCATCACTGGCCCTGTCACTGTGGGCCTGCTGGCTCCTGCCTGGCCTCTTCCTTGTGATTGGTCTGCTCAGACCTAAGGGGCCCAGGACTCAGGTCTGTGGGTGCTGAAGACAGGAGCTTAGCTAGCTGTTGCTGGCTCTCTATTTTCTTTTATCTCATACATGTGTGTGGCCCCCACTGGTAAATCTTGTGCAGGGCAGGGCCTGGCCTGAGGCCTGACTGCCAGCCGTAGAGGAAATCTCCACTGGATGCTGCAGGGATGATGGAGTTTCCCACCTCTCAGCACAGTGCAGAAAACATGCAGCACAGCACTGCCCAGGTCAGGGGCACTGAGCGAGCCACCCTCTGGGCCCCTGTAGCTCTGATTTCTAGGGAATCTTTTCTGTGTTCCTCTGCTGCCTCTGGAGAGGCTGGCAAACATCTGGTTCAGCAAGGCGGAGCCAGGACTTGGCCCCAGGAGCCTTGTGCACAGCATGTGATCCTGTGTGAACCCATGCACCTAGGACTCAAAGAGGCCTCTGTGCAGCTTCCTGCAGCCCAGCTGAGCATCTGCTTTGAACCCAGCCCAAACCGCAGCCCGTTCTCACCCAGACCCTGTGCTTCTTCTATTTGCCTCCAGGCAGAAGCCAGAAATAGCACTTGGTAGAGGAAGGGAGGAACCGGCACAAGCCTAACACTGTATCTTTGCCCTTCACAGTCAAACGAAAGAAGACTAGAGATTTCTGGGATTTGCTCCCTGTACAGATTCAACCTGAGAGGCGGCTTTTAGGCTTGACACATAGGTGAGCTCAAGAATGTGTTCCTCATTCCAAGTTTTTCCCCATGCCTCAGTTTCCCTGCATGTGAGTCTTTACAAGCTGTGATTAAAAAAAAAAATACGGATAGTGCTGTTGCCGAATGTTATCGAATAAGGGCAGGTTCATAAGAACTTAATGTTGTGTTCTTATTCATGAGACTTCTTGCTCTTACCCGGAGTCAAAGTTACCATGAAAGGAAATGTTTTGAATCCATGAAGGATATTGAAGGAGCTAGCACAGCAGGGTAACTAAAGACACCCAAGAAAGAGGACTTCCAGAACTGCTTCAGAAAGTAGCAAGAAGAATGGGCTGGGTGTGTGCGAAGTGAAGGGGAGAGGTGTATCTCTGATACTTTTTGAATTAAAATACATTCAAGTTGAAATCTCACCTCAGGCAAAAATAATAAAGGGGAAGCCATTAGGTTAGGGATGGGACCACAGGTTTAGATTCCTGCATGAAAAGCAAGAGCCCGGTGTAGAGTAACGTGCAATTGGAGACCTTAGCAGTCTAAAATTACCCCCCACTGCCTCTGAGCAAGGTGTGTTCACTCCAAACCATCCAGTCTATTTTCTTTGCAGAGTTCTGGGCTTCTGCTTTGCAGCACTCAGATCCTCTCTCGGCTCTCGGTGCCGCCCAATGTACGGATCCTTTGATAGTCAAATTCTCTACAAGTCATCCTGTCTATAGCCTGTGACAACAGATGGGGAGGCACAGGGATGCCTGAGGGCTTCGGAAGCAGGAGCGCAGGAGCCTCAGGACCCAAGGCCTTGGTCCCTTGGGGCTGCAGAAGCACCCTTCTGGAAGCCCTCGAAAGGTGTGCAGTCACCAGATGACAAGAGAGGGGACTTGTTATTACTGTCCCCATGTAAAATGTCTGGTGTGTCTATATAATTTTCTAGTATTTAAAGTGATGTCATCTGTGACACCAAGCTGCTCACTACCTAGCAGATATTAAGCCCTCAGTCTTCTGATGTTTGAGCACTAGGGAGGGCTTTTCACCTTCACCAAGAAGATCCGAAAGAAAAAATAACAGAACACACTTTCTTAGATCTTGGAAATTTCACACCATTTTTCCTTTTCTTAACAAAACAATAGCTAAAAAACCTACTTTATGTTTGAAAAAAATTAAACTTAAATGCCCTTAAAATATCTTAAAAGATTTATGAAAACTATATCACTATTTATAGGAAAGATATTAATATTCAAATATTTTTAAACGCTGGAAAATCAGCAATGACAATGACCCACAGGAATGTTCTGTTTAAAAAACATACAGGGGTGCTGACAACTCTTTCATTATTATAGTGCTTTTGTGTGTGTGTGTGTGTGCGTGTGTGTGTGGAAGGTGGGTACTGGGAATTGAACTCAGGACCTTTAGCTTGCCAGTCCAGCATCACTGGGCTATATCCCCAGTCCTCTTAGTTCATTTTTTATTAATGTATTTAGTAGGGGGGCTACAGGGTCTCACTACACAGATTGGACTTGTAGTGATCCTCCTGTGTTCAGCCTCCCAAGCTCTGGGACTACAGGTGCATGCCACCATGCCCAGTCTCAGTCACTGTCTCAGTGTGTCCCAGGGTGGGCCAGCACTGCACAATGGGGATCAAGCCCTGGGCCCTATGCTCTGCCTAAGCAGGTGCTTTAGTCCGCTAAGCTATCTGGCTGGTCCTCCTCTTAGATCATTTCTACAAGCTCACCCTGTGCTGACTAGGGGTTTGGAGTCTGCTACAGTGTACTCATTAGAGGGGAACAATTGTAATCAGGTAATGAACACAACCACGGTCCCCTTGGAGGTACTCCGCCTTCAAGAAAACAGATGGGGGGGGCAGCAAACCAATTTAGAATGACAGACTGTTGTCCCAAAAACTTGGCTTAGAGAAGCATGCACAGCTAGAATTTGAAAGAAGCTCTGGATTTTGTCCACTGAAATTGGCCCGGGGGCTCTGCTCTCTTTAGACACAGTCTTTTGTTCTGCTATGAAATCAAGTCCCTAACACTGATATAAGACAACAAGGAAAGCAGCTGCTTCTATAAGAGCTTTGGATTATTTTCTTTAATAATTTTGAACAAGTTCTTTGAAGGAGATGTTCTCTAACAATGGGAAATCCCACAAGTTTTATTTATGGGGTCACTCAGCCCTGCTGTGTTTATTGAAGATCAGAGAAGCAGATCCTCTGCTCTCATGCAGATTTATGCTCTGGCTAGGGACAGCACAAGCAAATGTGTACAATCATGCAGTCAGCAGTCACAGGGCGTGGGCAAATAAGGCACTGAATTGAGCTTCACATAAGGACACCGGGGTACTTACAAAGATTGGGGCGCCTCAGAAAACACCAATTGTAAGAACCAGGAGGCCTGGGGCTCTTCTCTGCAAATGACTTGGGCTTCTTCCTCCCAGAGGTTGCCTGGCAGCCATTTGGCCATCATCCCCGAACCTTGGCATCCTACCCGCTGCCTCTGCTTCTCCCAGTGCACTCCTGGTTGGCAGGGGCATACAGACACTGCACGCTTCAGCATGAACGTGGAACACCTGCCACTGCCCGCGCCACTCAACGCTGGTCCCAGCACCTCTCACCTCTTCTGGATCAGCAGAGCTCGCTAACCCGGGTACAGGCCCTGCCCGCATCTCCACCTGTCGGCACACGGCATGCAATAGAAGTCGCACTATGACCTTCCCGCTCCCATGGCGCTCTGGCGGCGGCGTCTCCCAGGACATCGGGGCAAACCCAGTGCCCTCCACATGGCCTCCCAAGCCAGCGGTGGCCCCTCCACTGACAGCACTCGAATCTTAGGGCTTACTCTTCCTCTGCAACTCTGGCTTCAGTCCTGGTCTTTGCACCTGGCCCTTCACACCCAGACTTTCACGTCCCTCAGATCTCAGCTGAAGAGACACTTCATGAGTGAGGATTCCCACGACCGTTCTGTTTTGCTTTCGTTCCACACAATCATGCCACTCAGCCATACTATTTTTTTGTGAACATGTAACTTTCATTCTTTTTTATGTACAGGTTTGCTGCACACAATGACGACAGGCCTCACGTGGAGTTGGGGCATGCGCACAACACACCTCGGTCCTTTCTGCCCCCTTTCCAGCTCCTCCCTCCCCACTCCCACCGCCTCTTGATCCCCTGCCCTTTGCAAAATGATCTGTCTACCTACTTCCTAGTGTCTGTCTATGCCCACAGCATTTCATTAGGAAAAACGACTCTAACACGATATAAAATGTCATTTTTACATAGAAAATAGCAAACGTAGAGATGGACCTGAAGCTTTTTGGTGACTGTTTTCAACACTCAAGCACAGATATTACTCACAGAACTCAGAAGTTTTATGCAAATTTTGCATCTTATTCAAAGTGGTAAAAATTTGGAAGTTTCCCACTGGTGGTGGGCAGGTCCAGGAGCCCGCAGGTCAGGAGACTTGCTCTCCTTGACTCTAGGCTGGTAGCATCTTCAGGTGCTCCTAAGATCATGTCTTTATTTATTTATTTGGCTGGCTCAGGCTGCCTTAAGGGCGGGTCTGGCAAGGCATGGGGAGTTGGGGATCGAACTGCTTACTGGGTTTGCCTTAGCAGGCGCTTAAACACCTGAGCTAGCCAGCATGTGCCTCACAGGCCTTCTCCTCAGTCCCTGTGTGTGCTCAGAGACTCAGTTCCACCTACCCTACCTGACCCCTGGGTAGCTCCAGAGCTGGCTGGCCTTGTAGCAACCTACCAATACATCACACATTTAATGAAAAAAGAACACACACTGCTGATAAAAAATAATTCTCTGTTGTTTATGAATAAAAGTCTTGACTTTGATGAATAGCAGGCAGGGAAAAGATCAGCAGTGCCCTAGAAGGTGACACAAGATGTAGAGGTCCATCCCAGTGGGGGCGCTGGGCAGCTGCCTCCTCTGCTTCCACTTCCGGGATGCACCAGGAGCACAGATCCCCACTACCCACTTAGAATCCAAACCAACCTGCATAGTTTTTCCAAATGCAAACGGCTTGCTGCCAAAAATAGCAATGAAAAGCAACATAAAACTTTGCATTCCACCTTACATAACTGCAAATCACACTGTACCAGGAGGAATTCTCATTAAGTTTTGCTTTCTGACGGAAACAACAAGTCATATTTTGCTGTTTAAATAAAAGTCCTGTGGTGCGTGGGTGTGTGTGGGTAGCTGGAGTGTTCTACAGCATTCAAGACGTTTCTCCACGGCCAGGTCACTGAGGAAGCCCAGAATTTTTGTTCACTTTTACTCCATTCTAGCCCTTCAGGAATTTCCTGTTTGTATTAATTGATAGAATCGCTATTCTGTTTACCAATCTGTATGCTTGTTCTCCAATAATGTCCTGACTTTGCAGTACAATAGGTAAGCAAGATCTCCCTATGTAGTTTACTTATCGTTTGCTCAGAAGTTTAAAAATATTATTTTCTTTTCTCTAAATTTTATCACCTTTGGGCTGGAGAGATAGCCTGGTGGTCTAAGCACCTGCCTGGCAAGTGCAAGGACCTGGATTAGATCCCCAGTACTGCATGCTGTGCCAGTCCTGGAACTGGGTGTGGTGGTGCACTCCTGTAATCTCAGTGCTGGGGAGGCTGAGACAGAAGAATCACTACGAGTCTGAGCTATGTAGTGAGACCTTATGCCAATTAATTAATTCATTAATAATAAATTTTATCACTTTTCCCAGTTCCAGGAATAGATGTACAGGGGGCTGGACTCAATGTCTCTGTTGGGTGGCAAAGGTCCTGCAGGCTAGATTTGTTGGGCTTCTTCCTAGAATCAGGCTCTCTCAACATTTGGGCTGGCCAAATAGCTCAGTGGATTAAAGTGCCTGCAAGCAGGTACAAGGGCTAGGGGTTCAATTCCCAGGCCTGCTGTGCTGGCCCCTCCCCTGGGGCATGCCGAGACAGCAATTGAGACTGGACATGGTGACGTGCACCTGCAATCCCAGTTTTATGGAGGCTCTAAACAGGTGCATCACTATGAATCTGATCTAGTAGTGAGACCCTGAACACCCACCCTATAGCCCCTTCCCTAAAATACAGACAAACAAACAAAAAACAAAACATTTTTCAGGTCTTTCTTTTTCTTAATAAAATTACATTTGTCTTCCTGTAGGTGCTAAAGCATCCCATTGACCCTATTGTTCAATTAGCTTACCGGTTAATGTTTCTTAAACATGGCCTCCTTCTATAAAATTTTATTTTTCTTTAGCCAGTGACATGAATTTCCATTTGGAGGAAAACATTTCTAGAGTTTGGCTACATAATATTTAACACTGATTTCCAGATGGATTTTATTTGAAGTAAAAAACAAAAATGCACTAATACGTGTTTGGGGATCCTCTTGGAGGACTTTTCAAATAAGCCCACAACTCAGTGAGAGAGAAGACAGCCATGGCTGCCCTGGTAAGTTTTGCATCAAAATGGTAAAATGTCACTGCACAGAAAGAGGACAAATGACAGCCTTATTACACGTGTATGCAATGCACATTAAAAATGAAGTGGGGGCTGGGCATGGCCCAGGGTGGAGTGCTTCCTTGCACAAGCGCCTGCTTGAATTCTTGGCACTACACACAGTGAAGAGTGGGGAGAAGGAAGAGGAGGAGAAGAGGAGGGGGACAAGGAGGAAGAGGAGAATGGGGAGACAAAACCACTAAAGACAACCCTTGGAGATGAAAGGATTTAAAAAACTTCTTCAAAAACAAGGCAATGTGACAATCCAGAATACATAAGCCACGTTTGTTCTTGTCCCTTTTCCCATTTTCCATTAGGGAAATGGGAACTGATTAAGCTGAAACACCACCAGGGAGGACGTTCCCGTACTGTGAAGCAGGCAGATAAAGGTATGAGAGCTACTTCAGAAGTTTCATCCTGAACTGAAAAGTCTAATTCGACTTAATCCCTGGGGAGACACCTGTGCTTGGCGAGGCAGAGCCTCGGGTCCCGTCCCGCACCACCCAACATCCTGCGTGTGCGTAAGAGCATCCCCGAGTACTGCAATGCGTATGTGGGCATTACTTTTAAACATTTTTATAGAATAAATAATAAAATGATAGTAACTTATAAAAGCTGCAAGGATATCCTAGCATGAGTAGCAAATTACAAAGAAGTTTCATTGTATAAGAGTATAAGAATCCAATACATACATGCATACATACATACTTACATAAAAGAATAGAAATAAAAGGGCTTTGTCTCAGTCACTCTGATGTATCAACTCATATTTTACTTAACATAAAAACAGGATGGATATATATATATATATATGAGCTATCTATACTACTGATTTCTATTAGTTCATTGTAAAGATAGGTTTGTGTTTACACTGATCAATTTTTCATGCCAATATCTTTTTTATTTTATTTTATTTTTATTTGTTTATTTTTATTTTTTGCAGAACTGGGGATTGAACTCAGGCTCTTGCGCTTGTCAGGCAAGCACTTATTCTACTGAGTCATCTCCCCAGCTCCTTTTTTTATTTTAAATATTGGCTAGGTTTACTTTTTTCATAATTTTATTGAGAAACAAATAGCAATGAGACAGTTTCAAATCAAATTTGTACGACAGTTTCAATAATTAACACATTGCATGCTCTCTTCCTAGTGGTTATTTGCTGTACAAGATGCAGAGATGATATCCTGTTTACAAACACTATTAGAACAAATCCCTCTATTCATCAAGAGAAAGTAACTATATATCTATCCTAACCATTTTGAATACACAGATACAAAATGGACATTCATCTGTATCCCCTTTTTTGTTTAGTTCTTTTATTTGAATATTATAGGTGTGTTAACTCAGCAAAATATTCTAAAAGAGTCCAGTAGTCCATAATAGTATTGGATCTTCCACTTGACTGGCAATGTCAGAAATTATTGACCTGAGTCCCCTACAGCTCAACATAACATCATAGTGTTACTTAGCCTTCCAACGTCAATTAAGACTCAGGACATATGAGAACTTGTACTGTAATGTCATGTACCTCGGTAGTGTCCCAAATTTTCTGATCAAGAAGATTATGGGGCCAAAGAGGAAAGTGACCGATGATGTAGAGTGTGCCTAAGGAGAGTCACATGGGGAGAAGACACTCTCTCAGGCTTTCACAGAGAGCACATTGACCAAGCAATGGCCGTGACTCATCCACATGGCTGACACTGACGAAGGTACTACAATCTGAGGTACAGAATCCCAGGATAAATCCTGAGGGGATTTCACTGACCTTATCAGACCCAAAAGCTACCACTCTTGTTGCACAGGTCCTGCTTTACCTTGGTCTTAACCATCCAGCAGAAAAGTATAAAAACGAAGTATAAGAAGTAAAGCCAATATCGTGTAATCTGAGCACATACTTTGAAGATAACAATAAACTATGCACTAAGCATTGTTACTCCCCTACTATCTTGTTTTGAAATTTTATATCATTGTTTTCAGTACTTTTTCTTTTTAGAAATAAAAAAGGCCAGTGTGCTACTTTGAATGGTAAGAAACCACCTGAAGCACACATGTTGGCTCTTCTCCTAATGCCGCTGCTGCTGCTATTCGTTACTTTGGAGACCAGGGGTGGAACTCAGGGCCTTGTGTGCGGAAGGCCAGCGCTCTGGCACTGAGCCACACCCCTCTCCTACATGAGCAAGTACTAAGGCCAACTTGTAATTATTTCAAAATCACGCACCACTATAAATTCGCAGTTATAATGAAACCATGACAGAATGGAATTAAGCTTAAAATATATATAAAAATATATATCTCAAAAACAAACAACTACTTTCTTTTTCATGTTGAATGTTATTTACTTTTCGGCTGCTAAAACATGAAAAAAGAGAATACGGAAGCAAGAAAATTCTCACTAAATTGTTGAGATAAATTAATAACTACTTTTTAAATTTCAAGAAGCAAAAATAGATTGTTTTCTCTCTCTCTTAAACATAACTACATTTACATTACAGATTCTTGTGGGCTGCCTTTGGCCATACCATAATGTTTATTCCTTTTGGTACAATTTAAATTATACAATGCATTTATTAAATAATTTTGTATTTTATTCCACATTTTCTCATGATGCAAAAAGCGGCTGATGCACTCTCAAACTATTTCGTTGACTACACAGAAAAATATTGGTTTCTTGCTACATGAATCATTTATTTTTCCCCTCAATCAAAACAAAAAATTTGATGATTCAAATATGCCTTTGGATAAAGAGAACATAAGGATCTTCAAAAAGGCTTAAACAATTATAAATGTGTATTTTTTCTTTAAAGGAAGAATTTTAAGAAGGATAGCAAGCATTTAAATATAATCCAGTGCTGCAGCAGGTCTCCAGTTTGTGCATCTGTCAGGAAATGCCCCTATCATTTTCTAAGTAAAATAAATGAAATGACAAAACTGAAAGACTGCCAGGATCAGTCGACGGTGCCCACAACCCCTCATCCGTCTGTGCCCAATTTAGCCTGCCTAGCCCTGCTTACGCCATTCAGCCCTTCCCCTCCTTACTTCCCTGAAGCGCAGCGGCTCTCAGATGACTCATTTCCTTTTATCTCATCTCCATCAGCTACCTCCTTTTGGTTCTGATTTTCGCTTTGGTAGGTGGAGGCTTCATATGTGACTGGCTGCGGGAATCTGCTGCCCACCGAGGCGCAGAGGGAGCCATCCGCAGCCAGCCCTTGCCCCTGTCCGTGGGGTAGAGAGAAGTCCCAGGGCCTGCTGGAATCAGTTGAGCGTAGATCCATGCACGGTGGCATAACGTAGGGCTGTCTTCATTGGATGGTTTTAACATATTGAGGAAACAGACTTAGGTAGTACTTCCTGCAGGAGTGGGAAGCACGGGAAGCGCTAGGAGCCCAGGGGACCTGTGTCCCCTATGCCATCCTCCATGGCAGTTCCTGGCAGCCCGCGGGAGCACCGTGGGAGCCCACCGTGCATGCCCCAGCTTCCCAGCGACAACTACGGGGAATGCTAAAGAAACGAGGTAGAGTTAGGGCCTCAGCCAGATCCTTTTGGGCTCAGCATGGACTTCATTGTTACAAAAATAACTGGACAATTGTTTCTCCCCTTTCTTTGGTGGGTTACACTGCTTTATTGCTGTCTAGTCTTTTTTCTTGTCTGCACAACTTTTGTAAAAAACAAAACTGGAATTAAAATTACATATATATATATATATATATATATATATATATATTTTTTTTTTTTTTCTCTCAACCTTTACCAAATCTCTTTTAAAAAATCAGGCAATAATAGCAAAATCCTTTATCAAATAAATGCAGGTGAATCTGGAAGAACTTAGGCAATTTAATGCTATTAGCTTTCTGTAAAGGTCAAGGCAATTGTGTGATTATTGAATGACTGTCATTAAAGACTATTAAAATGCTCGCAAATCAGTTGGGTTTACTCGCAGCAATCTCCTTTAACGACTTCATTATTCCACCGTTAACTCCTCATTTGGAATTTACGTTAACTTTTCGACAGTAATAGAAGACGTTCTAGGATTATTTTTTCACCAGTTCTGTTGCCAACTCTTAACACCTTTTAATAAATACTGTCTTCCTTGGTCAGTGGTTAGTGATGCCTCCTTTATATTAATTAATGATTATTAATTATTAATTAATTAGGCCTCATCAACCTTTTTTTTTCAATCTATTTCATGGTTGGTCATCTATAAATCTCAGCTCAGCCAGTTCAAGCTTGTATCTTTTTCTAGTGGCCCATGAGCTAAGAATGATTTTTACATTTTTAAATGAAGAGGGGAGAAAAGCACATAAAAACCCCAATGAACATGTCAAACAGAATAACATACTATTACACATAAAATTACATAACTTTTAGTGTGATTGTAAATAAAGTTTTATTGAAATACAGCTTTGCTCATTTGTTTGTATCATTTCTATGGCTGCAATTGTGCTAATTCAATAGACATGAATAGCTTGATCCAGAGTCCTAGATGAATAGTTTGATCCACAGAGTCCTAAGCCCTTCCCGCCTCTTGTAAGTCATGGTACGTGCCACTTACCCACCACTTTTTTTAAAATGATGTCTGGCTAAGTCGCCAGTTGGTTCTGATTTGGTGGGATCCAGAAATCTGCCTGTCTCAGCCTCCCACATAGCTGGCGCTACAAGCATGTGCCTCCACATCCAACTGTCGACTGACTATGAACTCATAATTGGTGGCAAATGTCTCAAGTTTATTTTTTTCAAAGAAAATACAGGGTATTTTATATAGGCAATTCATTAAATCCAATGAGGTGCAAATGAGTGTGTTAATTTCATACATGAAGCTGGCAAAGACTGGTCCTGTGGGCCTCAGCATTTTTGTCCAATAAGATGGCATGTCCACAGTCACTCAGGCAGGATGTTGGCTTTTATATGTCTGCTATTTTTCCTATTCACTTCTTTCAAAACGGTGTATATTTTGAAATATTTTCAATACTTCCTATCTCTCTATATACATTTACTAAAGCAAGGAAAACTTAATGATTTATTGTGTGGTTCTAATAATTGTCTTTGATCCTCTTGGATGTTTATAATACATAAAATATCATTTATAAGAAGAGCAATAAAAACTATACTAGTAATAATAAATATCTATTTCCTCCTTAATATTTATAGCTTTTTTCATTTTCTTAACTTTTTTTTCTGTATTTTAAGGAAGGGTCTACAAAGTGTTCAGGGCCTCACTACTAGATCCAACTCGTAGTGGTCCACCTGTTTACAGCCTCCCAAGAGCTGGGATTACAGGCATTTGCCACCACGCCCAGTCCCAAATGCCATCTCAGCATGCCTGGGGGCTGGCCTGGCACTGCAGGCCCAGGGATCAAATCCCTGGACCCTGCACCTGCTTAAAGGCGCTTTGATCCAGTGAACTATTTGGCTAGCCCCTACATTTTCTTAACTATTGCTTTGGCTAATATCACTACAATAATTTTAATAAAGTTGCTTTCCTATCATACATATTTTAATGGGAGTGTAAGCAAATATGTCAGTAGCTTTAGACAGCTTGCAGGCTCATTTCTAGTGTGGTAGGTTAACAGTTGGTGATCAACTTGTGACACCCAGCTGAGCTCAACCAGGAGGGCCCCTGAGGGTGGTTGCTGGTGCAGTGGCTTAAGAGGCAGAATGGAGAAGAAGAAAGAGCTGGTAGAAACTGTTGGGAAGCTGTTAGGATGCTGTTCTTTCTTCTGGAGGAGCTTGTCAAGCTGGCTTTCCTGAAGAACTTGGCTGTTCTCTTTGTTAAAAGAGCTCAGGACCTTACTATCACAGAGAATGGGTTTGGTTCACTTCGGGGGAACTCTGGTCCTCACTTTGCGCACCACCGCCTGACTTCAGAGGGGAAGAAAATGAT
Organism: Octodon degus; assembly: GCF_000260255.1. Lineage (NCBI taxonomy): Eukaryota > Metazoa > Chordata > Mammalia > Rodentia > Octodontidae > Octodon > Octodon degus. The sequence goes on along the minus strand of NW_004524584.1, from coordinate 24,243,138 downwards.
GTACTGCTCAGTCTCCTGGAGAAGTTTGTCACCTTGACTTTCCTGATGGGAACTTGGCTATTCTCATCATTGGAGGAGCTTGGGGCCTTGCTGTTGCTGAGGATGGCTATGGTACTTCTTAGGGGGAGCTCTGGTTCTTTGAGTATGGTTACATGGCTCAGGTGCAGGTCCCTCAGCCCGCTAGCACAGATCCTTCATCCCACTGGCACAAAATTTCTAGCTTCCACCATGGACCTTTGGGCTTTTCCAGCTCAGATCTGTGAAACAGGCCCTCGTGAGACACTGTTGGAGGCTCTAGGCCTCCAGCTGGACTCATGGGAGGTCTTTTTTATGGGCTCTTGGCCTTCAGCTGGTCTCATACCAGACACTGCCGTGGGATCCAGACCTTCAGCTGGATTATTTGGTCTTTAGTGTGTGGGCAGATTTGCTGCATTCTCTTTTTGCACGTGCTTCTTTGGGTGACTATTACAAAATAACCTTACAATTAAGTGTCCTGCATTGTATTGCTTTCTTTTGCAAACTCCAAGCTACAACACTAGTTAATTGATCCTTTAAATGCTCCTATGTCCTCTCTACACCCCTGTATTAATATTATCTTTATGCGGATCTTTCCCTTACCTGTCTGTAGCAAAACTGTATCATATTTTAAATTGGTTACTGTCATCAGAATATTGATTTAAAAGGAAAGGCCATGGCCATGAAGTTACTTGGGCAGTTCTTAGTTAACTCCAATATTCCAGATATTTGACCACTTTTAAGTGTCAGAGAATTCTAAGAGAGAGGACACCCACTCCTAGAAAGTACAGGGAGCCCGTTTCCAGCGGCTCCGGAAGACCAGGCCGGGGCAGGGAAACCTCTGTTTTTCTTTACATTGTTTTTTATACTGTGTACATGTCTCATATTTATAATAAGTACTAATGACTCTAAATCAAGACAAAGTATAAAAGGACTAAAATTCTTCAATGTTAAAAACATTAGTACGTGTCATTAAGTTTCTCAAGACATTGTAGACAAGAAATCCCATGAGTAGATCAGAGTCAAGACAGTCGCTAGAACTGCCCAACAACCATACAGGGATTCCCGGGAGACCACCTCGGAGGAGAGACAACAACTCCAGCAGTAGTTCACGGAGCAAAGCCTTCCTGGAGCAAGCGACTGCTGGGTTAAGTGCCAAGGCATGAGCTGAATTGAGTGAAGTGAAGGGTGGCATATGGCATCTGTGCGGGGGTGCACAGTGTTTGGACCCTAACTCCACAGGTTCTTGGGTATTCAATTCAAGAGATGTCTTCATCTGTGCTTCAGATTCTTCACCTGCACATCCAAAGACTGCATGAGCTCTCTGTCTTGCACTCTCTCGCTCCTTCCCTCCCTCTCTCCTTCTCTCTCT
>NW_004524584.1:24227278-24241406 GCF_000260255.1 Octodon degus | reverse complement strand
CAGATCCCTACCCATGTATAGATTTACAAAGCTCCTGGCTGCAGCTTTTTGTCTGAGAGTCTCAAATACAGCATATCATGGACATGTCTGGGCAAATTAAAGACAGCCAGCTAACTACCTAAACACATCCCTGGGGGAACATGACACTCAAGGTCCCTGTCAGCTGCCTCTTTGATCACCTGATCTCCTATTCCAAACTGAAACCCTACAGCAAACATGACGGGAATCTAGTTAATGGTGCATTGTCTCTGTAACATTTGTCAGCATCCATGAATTCATTTAGAATCGTCCTCTGTGTAGACTTGTGCCCGTGCTGGGGTGGGCCTGGGAAACAGACAGAGAAACAATGGATGAACATGGGAGAGCCAGCTCCAGAGGGCAGGGAGGCCAACAGCCCTGAGACCTCCAAATGGCTTCTTCTAAAAACTACGACACTAGCTTCACTAGCTTGATTTCCCACATCAATAGTTTAGCTTTTTTTTTTTTTTTTTTTTCCTCAACCTCTCAACTGCCTCTATAGACTTGTCAGGGATGAATCAAAATTTACAATACTGGTTTGCCAGAAAAAAAAGTGAGATGAATAAAGTGAGGGCAGTATTTTCCCTTCCAATGTAGCCAAAATCACATCTATCAGTCGCAATTCTTGGAGAAATATTGGGCAAAGCTGCTGAATTTGGCAAGTTGCTTTTCATCTGACACTGACTCACATACACTATTTCTCTTTCATAATAGACCTATATTTCCTTGCTTCATGCACTGGGTCTGCCTTGATGCTTATTGTTCTACCTACAGTCACCACAATTCAAGGGGAATAGATATTTTGAGAATTATAAAATGAATATTTTTGCTCCACAGGAACTGGAGTCATAAGATGGAGTGATAAACAGAACGAATGGATGCAAGTTTAAAACACCTGAGTGCTTTTAAAAGAATGTTTTCAAAAAATTCAATTAAGAAAATTTAATCATTGAAATTGCAATTGGGGGAGTTTTAGCTCCTAAGATAATGAATTGTTTCAAATATGCCAGAGAACAAAGAAAACTAAATGCCTGTGGCGGTTTTCAGCCTTTGTTTGTTAAAGGTAGATTGCTATCTTCTGGGCCTGCGACTTTGCTTGCACTTATTTTACGCCCTTAAATGTTGAAGTTACATTATTCAGTTACTTGTCAGTTATCTTTTGCTCTTAACCACAGGGTTCCTTTGACCCTGAGTGACAAATCCATAGCTTTGGGGTTCACCAAGCGTATGCCTTTAGTTCTGTCTTGACAGGCTGGGTTCTGTTAGGTGAGAGAGATGATGCGCTGTATTTATTAACACTTCTGTAGAAAGTGGGGAGGAGAAAGCCTCAGGAAGACCTTGTGTTCGCCTACCCACTGGGCAGAGTACATGGCTTGCAGCCAATTTGTACAGCTTCTTGGAGCCTTGAGGCAAAAGTGGACACCAACCACTTCCTGGTGGTACCCAACAGGCACAGGAGATGAATGACCAGGGCACAGTGGCGCATAGATTTGGCCCGAGCTTTGGCTTCGCTCACCTCCTAACACCCACATTCAGGGCCACCAAACTGACTTAACACAGTGGGTACCACTTTGCAAACATGAAAGCCAGGGAACGTGACCAGGAGGAACATGCCAGAGACCCTGCAGGGAGTTTCTTCTGCATTCTTTTAACTCTGCATTCTTTTAATTCTGCATTCTTTTAATTCTTTTAAAACCACGTGATATATATGCACATTGCATTATCATTATGGACATTTTATTTAAATTTCTTAACTATAAATATACAGAAAGTATATATATAAATACATAGAAAATATACTATTAACTTCCTCTCAATATTTTGTTCTGAAAACTTTCTATCATCTTGAGAAAATGAAACAGTGAAACAAGATTTACTACAACCATTATTATTTCCTTTATAACATATCTATTCCTCTAATAACTTATCCATCTATCAATTCATATTTTCCATGTTGTTCAAAGAAACTTGTAGATATCAGTCTACTTTATCATGCATATCGCTTAGTGGAGTTGCATTTGTATGACTGATTTTTGATGTAAAATTGTGCATGCTGTTACGTGGATAAACTTTTTAAAATTAAGTCTATAAGGTATACAAGGGCTGGGGAGATACCTCAGTGGTATAAGCTCCTGCCTGGCAAGCTCAAGATCCTAAGTTCAATCCCTGGTACCAGAAAAAAAAAGCTGTCTAGCATGTTTTCATGTAGATGCGCAAAAAGAAAAAATTACTAAACTCAAGCATGTAAGCATATTTGTTGCCTCATATATGTCTTGTAAAAATGGAGGGTTTTTTTTGTTTTTTTGGTTTTTTTTTTTTTCCAGGACTGGGGATTGAACTCAGGCCCTTGCACTTGCCAGGGAAGTGCTTATTCCACTGAGCTATCTCCCTGGCCCCAAACATGTAGTTTTTGAGACTTTTTGTCAATTTTGCAGCATGAAAAGTAATAGTATTACTCCTCGTTATGCTTGCACCACCCATTAATTTTGGTCAAATTAATTTCACCTGAAAACAAGCCACTATAAAACTATTACAATTTATTAGAAAAATCCCACCCAATTCCCAGGAATACCCCCATCTGTCTTCCCTAAACCAGAACTTTTGTTCTGATTTTATTCATCAAGCATCTTACTTTCTCATAAAACAAATCCCATAGTACTCTTCCAGTGAGCTTCTTCTACTTAATGTTTCCATGGTGCACCTATGTGGTATCATATATCTATTCCTTTTTATTGCTCAATATTCCACTGAATTAACGCTTCACAGCTTGCCTAGCCATTCTCCTGTTGCTAGTTTTTAAAATCTACTTTGCATCAGCCTGCAATGAATGTTTGTGTAAAGGTTTATGGGGGTGAGATGCTTTCGCTTCTCTTGAGTACAAACCGAGAAGTAAGTTGTTGAGTCAGAGCAGGTGTGGTTAAGTTTGGAAATTGCCAGCTCTTTTTCTACACTAGTTTGATCATTCTGCACACTGACCCAAATAGGTGGAAGGTGCACTGTGTGACAACCTTGACAGTAAAGGGTGTTGCTCTTTTATTTAAGTCCATTTTGTATGTAGCTGCTGTTATAGAATTTTAATTTGCATGTCCCTATTTGCTGATGGGGCCCATTTCACGAATTCAATTGATATTTCTTTCATTCTTCGTAAAATGTCTATTCAGATTTTCTGTCCCCTTTTCGAATGGGTTTTTTCTCTTCATATCATTAGATTGTAGGCCTGGTGTCTTGACGAAAGTCCTTGGCCACACATATGTTTTGTAGACTTTCCCTGTCTGGACCTTACCCATTCATGGCCTTAATAGAGTTCTTTGAGGAGAAAGAGTTGTTCTTTTAAGGTTATTATTTTCTGTCCTGTATAAGAAATGCATCATGTACTTTAGCTCTAAGGAATAAAAACGTTCTTTTGTTTTTCACGTAACAGCTTTGTATTTTTAGCTTTTACATTTGGCTATAATTCGATGATTGATCTGGACTTCATTCCTGTATATGGCGATAGGTAGACATGCTGGGGTTTCATCTCTTTTGGGCAAGCATATGTGGCTTTCTGTTATCCTTGAGACTATGCTGGCATCTCTGCCTCAAATCAAATGACTGCTAGCTGTGTCTGCTTATGGATGCCTGTGTTAGTCAGCTTTCCATTACTATACCAAAATACCTGGCTTGGGCTACTTATAAACTGAAGAAAGGTTTGGGCTCATAAATTAGGAAGTTCAAGGTCAAGGTCAGGCAGCATTTCCATTTGGTCCAGCGGGGAAGGTAGCAGTAGGCATCAGCATGGGTGGTGAGTCAGAAAGCACAGAGAGGACCTGGCAGGGCCTGGTGTCTCTCTTGGGGCCACACCTCCATCACACGAGCACCCCCTAGAGGCTCCAGGTCCCTGGGGCCCACAGCACCACCCCACAGCAGCAGTTGGGGTCACAGCTTGGACACAGAGCTCTCTGTGCGGCACTAGCATTCTCTCCGATGCCCGTGTGTATGAGCCACTTCTTAGGCCAGCATCACCTTGTCTTGATCCTTACAGCTAACCAAGGTAGATGTTTTAACTTGGCTAACCTTTTGCAAGATTAATCTAAGCACTGAATATTTTATTCGACATTTTATAATCAGTTTATACACTTCTGCAAAAGACCCATTGGGTTTTAAATGATTAACTAAATACATACAATAATCTTGAGAAATTTTCTATTCTAGTAATTTTGCAACTTACTTTGGTAAATAATATTGTGTAAAATATATTACTTTTTTACTTTAGTCTTTTAAAAAATGTCTTTTAGCCTGGTTTTTTTTTTTTTTTTTTTTTTGGGTCTCCCTACCCAGTTCAAACTCCTAGTGACCCTCCTGTTTTCAGCCTTCCCAGTGCTGGAATTACATGCATGTGCCACCACACCCAGACTTGGTGGCTGGCTCAGCACACCTGGGGGTAGAGCTGGCATAGCATGTAGTGCCCGGTATGGAGTCCCGGCCCCTGGGCTTGCCTACGCAGGCACTTAGTCCACTGAGCTCTCTCGCTGGCCCTTGGGAAAGGGTTGAATACCTGAAATTTCAACATCTCAAAGGGCTGAAGCAGCAGAATAGTAACATCAAGGCGAGCATGGTCTAAGGAGCAAGACACCCCCCATCTCACAAATATAAATACATAAAAAAAGAAAATCATCTTCCAGCACCATGTTAAATGTAAAGCTCTAACCTGTCTACTCATAAATGTATTATTAAATCCTCTATGGCTTTTAGATAAAATTGTAAAGGAAAGTATGTCTTTATTATCCCTTTTCTAGTTTTTCCTTGATTATATAAAAATATGAGTGATTTTGTCCACTGACCTTGAATCCTTCAAAATTAGTCTACTCACGTTTGTTCTACTAGTTGTTTAATCAGTCCCTGGAGAGATTTTTGTGTTGATAATTTGTCCTTGAAAAAGAGACAAGTCTACTTGTTCTTTTCTGTTTCATGTCACTTATTTTTTTCTCTCCTCATTCAAATTGTATGAATTGTAATAAAATATTGAATAGAAGTGTCCAATTTTGGTGTACGCTGCAGTGTTTAATATGCGACAAATGAATAAAATGTTAGTTGTATCATTCTGAAATGTATCTTTATTGGCTTGAAATTGTTCCTTTCTCTTCTAAATTGCTGAGGATTTGGGTGTTGAATTTTGCCAAATATTTCTTCCATGCACTGTCCCTTTATTCTCTAATTGTAATGAACTAAACTGATTAATTTTCAAATAAGAAAAAAACTTCGCATTCTTTGGAAAAAACCCAACCATGGCTAACCAAAATCCTGTTTTGAATACATTGCTTCATTTGATTTGCTAATACTTTGGTTAAAGTTTTTGCATTTATATTTATTTGAGATGGGGGCCAATCATTTTCTTTCTAATATCTTCATTAAGTCTGCTGTCTGAAGGTCGGAGGGCTAGTGAGATAGCTCAGTGAGCTAAAGTGCCCGCTTAGGCAAGTTTAGGCAAAGGCAGGGACTGTAGTTAGATCCCCAGCACCCCATGCCATGCTTTCCCCACCACCAGGGCAGGCTGAGCTGGTCAGAGTCCTGGCGTCATAGTGCACGCCTGTAATCCCAGTGCTGGGGAGGCTGAAAGCAGGAAGATCACCATGAGTCTGAGCTGCACAGTGAGACCCTGTAACAACCAAATATATTAAACAAACAAACAAACAAACAAATAAATAAAAAGACTGCTATCTGGGTTGTGCTAGCTTTGTGAAATGAAGAGAGAAATGTTCTCTTCTATTTTCTCTTTTAGAATTTTCAAAGAAAGAAAGAAAGAAAGAAACGAAGAAAGAAAGAGAGAAAGAGAGAAAGGAAGGAAGGAAGGAAGGAAGGAAGGAAGGAAGGAAGGAAGGAAGGAAGGAAGGAAGGAAAGAAGAAAGGAAGAAAAGGCCAGAATCAGTGTTATTGTGTCTTTCAGGTATCACTGATTCATTTTAAGAGAACTTGTATCTCTTTTTAAAATTCCATCAGCTCTATTTGCGGAATTCGAAGCACATCCACAGTCAGGACTGCTGCCATACGTGTTCTGGATAAACGCACCCTCTGATGGCTGGGGCTTCTGGTGGTCCTCAGGGTCTTGCAGTGAGCTATGATAAGCCTGAACAGACCTCCTCAGCCTCGCAGTGTTTGTTCATTCAGAGTAACTTTTGCATCTTGTGTCTTTAACCTGTGTGTCCTTATATTTTAAGTGGCTCTCTTCTAGATGGCTTATAACTTGGTCTACTTGCTACTTACTCTGATAACAGCAGCCTCTTTACCAGTGTGTTTAGTCAACTGCATAATGATGAGCACAGCTGGATTTATGTCTAATGTTGTATTAGTTACGTCACACTTCCCACATGTGCTGCAGCTCTCCTTTTCCCGCTTTCTGTTTTGCTCAGCAAATGTGTTTGGAACTCCACGGCAATCCATTTAATGTGCTGTGAGCTGCGCCTCAGCACCGCCACGCCGGTGACCGCCGTGTTGGTGCAGCGACTGTCAGGCACGTCCATAACTCTGCAGAGTTCATTTCGAATTAATATTGTACCACCTAATAGAGCATAAGCACCTCAGCGCGGTGTGTTCAAATGCTAACTCGTGTGCACCGTGTGTTACGTATGCCCTATGGAACCTGTCATAGTGTTGTTATCGGGGTTCACAGGGGAATAGATTTAATACATGGCACATAATTTATAGGACTGATTTATAACATTCACCCAATGAGTCAAATGCAGAAGAGTGCAGGAGATCTGTGCACACATTAGAGACCCAAAGAATCCAGCTGAGGGCCTGATTCCATGGCAATGTCCTCCGGAAGTCCATCTGGCAGCTTAGAGCCCATGGAAATGTCTCATGCAAGTTCCTATCAAGGATCTGCACTGGGAAGGCCTGAACGTTACTGGTGGAAGCTAGAAAGCCTGTGCAGGCAGACTTAGGGATCTGCCCTGGAGCCAGGAAGTGATGCTCAAGATAAGGACCATAGGGGCCAGGGAGATAACTCACTAGAATAAGCGCTTGCCTGGCAAGCACAAGAGCCAGAGTTCAGTCCCTGGTTCAAAAAAAAAAAAGGACCACAGCTCCCCAGAAATGAACCTTAGCCATCCTCAGTGACAGCAAGGGCCTACTTCCTCTGCGAATGAGAGCACCTGAGTGCATATCAGGTAAACCAGCAAGCACAATGGGCTTCTCCAGGAAAACCAACAGCACACAACCACCTTCCCCTCCAGGTCTCTTTTTATGCTGTTGGCAATAATTTTCCCCCGCCAAGAATCATGCCAATTTAGTTCAGATGGGCATTGCAAGTTGATCATTAATCAATCCACTACAATCAACCCCTGCTCAACCTGATAACCAGACACATTTCCTTAAACCACCATCCCCAGTGAGCCACCTGTTAGAAGTTAGCAGGTGTTGATCTGTTCAGATTTACATTGATATAACAAACACAGACATGCAATTTTCATTGCACTTATTTCCACACCAAAGGCACCGACAGAGTGCTCAAAATTCAAGGTTAAAAGCGCAATACTTGGACCACATAACCTGAATACAAACATGTATCTAAAAACTACATTAAAATTATATTGAGAGAGCTATTATAATTACAATCTTTGCTCTCCATTAACTTTTAACAACAGGACATGGCAACACTAAAAATAGGGAACTCCTGCATTTTAAATACATTCTTTCCTTCAGGTGAAGAAGGCCTTAGGTCATTTTTAAGACTATCCTATTCTTCTCATGAACCACGTTCTCCTCTTTCTTCCATGTAGTCCATAGCTGCACTGGAGCCTTCCTCTGGCCAAATGTTGAAATCACCCTGTGACCATTTTGCTTTTAATTTTGAACATAGGTCCAGCCAAAATCTCCCAGTAGTAACCATGCCACCCATCCCAACAGTAGACAGCATTGAGATAATTCTGTCACTCAGGCAACATCTCTAACACAAGCAAAATGCAGACCAACTTCCCGCCAAAGGACAACATATACCATGTGGGATCCAGCAGCCCAGGCAGTCCTCACTAGAAGGGTCCTGAGCCTTACTGTAACCTGAACTGTATCAATCAGTACTCTGGTTTTCCACGCTCTGACCAGAGTCTCCCATATAGTTTACAGCATATAGGGACTACTTCTTCAGCCAGACTCTTAAAACCTTTTGAAATTAATTCCAAAGGCTCTTAAGTCACATGGCCAAGCAATGCCATTTTCAGTACCAACTTTTGTTTTAGCTATTTTTCTTTTTGCTGAGGCAAAATACTCAGCACCTGAAGTTAAAGGAAGAAAGGTTTATTTAGTTCACAGTTGCAGATGTTCAGTCCAGTTGGCTGGCTCCAAGGCAGTAGTGCAGAAAGATAGGTAACAGTTCATGGCAACAGAAGACAGCAAAACCTCTTTCTGTCCCTTACGTCATATCCAATCTACCAGGATGGTGCTAATCCAATCAGTGGATTGATCCAGCAATCACCCACCCTTAATCCCAGCATCACAATAAAAGTCAATCACATACCCTAGATTCATCCCCTTTGGAAAAAGCTCACCCCTTATAACTGCATGAGGGTTTGCGGAAACAGATTCAAACCATAACACATTTGTATAACTCAAATATTACAAATGCCCCAACACAATGCCCATCTTAAGCTTCCATATGTATTTTTTTAAAAATGATAAAAAGAAAATGATTGGAAAGGAAAAGGTGAAATTATCATTAATTGTAGTGATTTGACACTCTACATAGAAGACCTTAAAAACTCCACCAACAGACTTATAGATTTAATAACCAAGTTCAGTAGCATAGTAGGACACAAAATCAACACTCAAAATTCAATAGCATTTCTAGGCCAGCTGCACACCTCTAATCCCTGCACTCAGGAGGCAGAGGCAGGAGGATCCTTTCATGTTCAAGAGCAACCTGGGCTACAAAGTGAGTTTAGGGCTTCCCTGGCAAGTGCAAGGGCCTGAGTTCAATCCCTGGTTCCCCCCCCCCCAAAAAAAAAAAAAAAAGTGAGTTTAGGGTCAGCCTGATCTGCATAGTGAGACCCTGTTTCAAAAAGAAAAAAACAGTTCATAGCATTTTTCTACAAAAACAAGGTATGTACCAAGAGAGAAATTAGGGAAACCACGCCTTTCACAAAAATATGCAAAAAATGAAATTTTTAAGGATCAATCACACAAAGGAAGTAAAAGATTTATACAGTCAAATTATAGAACTCTGAAAAAATAGATTATCAATTTCAGAACATGGAAAGATATTCCTTGTTCCTGGATATGAAGAAACAATATTGTAAACTTGGCCATACTCCCCAAATTATTATACATATTCAATGCAATTGAATGATTAAAATGCCATTGGTATACCTCTCAGACCTAGGGAAAACATTCCTAAAATTCATCTGGAACAGAAGAGACCTGGGATACAAAGGCAAATCTGGGCAACAAAGGAAAGGAAAGAGGTATCACAATCCCTAACTCGAAATTATACTACAAAGTTACTGTGATAAATTCAGCATGATACTGGCCAAAAATACCAGACCTGAGGATCAGTGGAAGAAATTAGAAGATGCAGGCACAATGACAAACATTCAGCCACCTTATCTTTGACAAAGGAGCCAAACATGTTCTCTGGGAGAAAGAAGTACTCTTTAATAAATGGTGCTGGAAAAATTGGATTTCCACATGCCAAAGGCCCACGTCTGTCCCCACGCGCTAAACTACAATCGAAGAGGATCAAAGATTTAAATATTAAAACAGAAACTCTAACTCTTCTGAAGGAGAAAGTAGGTAGAAATCATGAAGACATAGGGGTAGGCAAAGCATTCATGAACAAAAAGCAAACTGCATGGGATATACTTCAAAGAATGAGTAACTGGGAACTCATCCTTTTAAAAGGTTTTTGCATGTCAAAGGAATTCACCAACAGGAGAAAAAAAAAAAAACAAGCAGAAAAACCACAGACTGGGAAAAAATTCCAGCCAACTGTCCCTCAGGCCAAGGACTTCTATCTAGAACATATAAAGAATTAAAAAAAAATCAAGCCCCCAAAATTCAAAGACTCAATCTAAAAATGGGTGTCTGAGATACATATATACTTCTCAGATCAAAAAATACAAATGGCAAATAAATGTATGAAAAAATGTTCAACACCTTTGGTTGCTTGAGAGATGTAGATTACAAAAACACTGAAATTCCATCTCACTCTAGAAAGAATGGCTAATATCAAGAAGTCAACCATTAGCAAATGCTGGAGGGGTTGTGGGGGCAAAGGAGTGCTTCTCCACTACTGCGGGGAGTGTAGACTGGTACAACCACTACGAAAATCAGTGTGGAGATTTCTCAAGAAGAAAGTATTGGAGGTCCCATTCAACCCAGCTATTGCTGTTCTTGATATCTTTCCAAATGAACGGAAGACATCCTACCACAGTGATGTATGCGCCCTCATGTTCATCGCAGTGCCATTTGTCATAGCTGTATCTTGGAAACAAGCCAAATGCCCCTCAACTGAAGAATGCATAAAAAAGATGTGGTATTTTTACACAATGGAGTATTACTCAGCTATAAAAAAGATAAATTCAAGGCTTTTGTAAGTAAATGGATGCAACTAGACACCATACTCATAAATAAAATAAATCAGCCCTACATGTACAAACATCATATTGTCTCTCTAGTGGAAGAACCTGAAAGAGTGAATAAAATCTGAAGGGTACAATAGACACTGCCCAAGGGAAAGAATCTATTCAAAGTGAAGGAAGAACTGGGATGAGGAACAGGATGGTGGGGAGAATGGAAGAGATATATTTATGCATGTGTGCAGGATGGCTTGGATAATTGTACTGCTAGTTGCTGCTGGTCTATAGAAGGGAGCGATTGGTGCTTCATTTTTTGCCTTCTACATTTCAAATTAATTTCTTATAACTTTTTTCTTTTTAACAATTTTTCATGGTTATATCTGATAACAAGTAATCTGAAGACAACATTATGCAACACAGCAGTGACTGTGACATTCCTGCAGTTTTGCTTCATGAAGTTCTACATTGTTTCTATTTGTTTTTATATTTTGTATTCTCTCTAATAATAACAATTTTAACAAAAGAATAATAAGACAAAAATAGGGTTTTTGGTTTTTTTTTTTCCAGAACCGGGGATTGAACTCAGGCCTTTGCACTTGCCAGGGAAGCACTTATTCCATTGAGCCATCTCCCCGGTCCCCAAAAATAGTGTTCTTCAAAATTAGAAACATATTTATAATTTCTCAGGCTCACTCCCAAGTTTCATCATTTTTGCTCAGCCTGAAGAAGTTGCGATTCTGTTTCTTATAGTCTAGGCTGACGTTGCAGAACACTCTTAGATGTTCCTGTGAAATGTCTCGGATTTTCTTGCTCATTTTATGACCACAGAAGCATAGTTTAGCTCTGTCTTTTACCCACACAACTCAGGACAATCTTAACATTTCCTTGTAAATTTTATTTGTCCCTCTTGGCATCAATGTGGGCCAACACTGAGGCCAAAATTCATACAAATAAGTCCCAGAAAATCCACTCCGATGCTGTTCTGCTTCTGCAAACAGTGGGTTGAGCCCTCTCTACTCCTGCTCCTTTTACTCACTTCTCAGTCTTTTTGGCTTATTAGTGGTTTGTTTTATCCAGACTTGAATTCCTACTGATGTAGCTATAATAGAGGGGTCTCGGCCATGGTTGGAAGTCAACTTCCATCACCGCACTGGAAAGATGAGGAAACTGGGAGGCTGAGTAGCTCTCCTACGGCACAAGGGACTATGCGCATGTCCAAAGATAATGAACTTTTGAATATGGTTTGGGAAAATACCTGAGCTTCTTATGGGGAGTCCTCTGTCACCCCAGCCATGATCCAGGTTACTGTCTATGTTTCCATTACTGAAAGAAGCCCAGCAGGACAGGCCACATTTGAGCTCAGAGTGAGTGCATACCACATCCTGAATGAACTTCCACCACAAATGTGCAAGGAATTCTACCCAGCCGGGAGCACCAAGGGGTGAAGGCATGACAGACAGCTTTAGGACCGTGGATTGCCACACCGCATGCTTCAAAATAGGAGCTGGAAATGAAGAGGTGCCTCCCACCTTTAAGTTCTTCCCAATTTAGCGTGAGCTCAAAAGAAGCTCTTAAGCTGCCACACTTAGAATTTGAAAATACTTGCTCAGTTCAGAGAAGCTGAATAAACAAAGTGCCAATTTATTGCAAAAGTATCTATATAAGAACAACAAAGAGAAAATGAAGCACACCCACCCACAAACAAAGAACTTGCCAAAGAGGATCATTTCTCTTTTAAAAATATACAAACAGCTAGCAGACCACACGACAGATACTTCAGAGCAAGGGGAAGGTGAGAATAAAGAGCTAACTGTTTTTACAGCCAGGAAGCTTCAAGACTGTGTTTGTGTAACTTTCTGCAAAAGAAAGCACGGGCAACACATTGAACATTTCTGTTGCCGTCTGAACACTGAACATTTCTGTTGCCGTTTGCCCACCGGCACTGCGTCAGTGCACGAGCCAACACTTCTGAAGCAAGCCTCTTACACTGAACATTTCAAAGTGCTCTCTGACAGATTATGTGCCAAGCAACAAAATACCAAGAGACCCACATTAGAAGCATTTTCTGCTCGTGCGTCTTTGATCAATGAACATGAAATCAGTATAGAGTTTGCGGGGCTGCTCAAAGAAGAGCAAGAAGTCTCCGGTCTGCTGGGTTTGACTCCAAATAGCCGGAGGGATCTCTGCAAGAATATGACATCTTTCTAAGAACTAAGGAAGTCCTCTTTCACAGTGACAGGTAGGTGACTGGTGACAGGCGTGGAGGGAGAGCCTGGAAGTACCTCCTCACTTCCTTTATCTTTTCCTCCTCTTCTGTCCACAGTGGGACCCAGAATCTGACCTTCTGCTACCTCATGGCCACCAGGAAATTCAAGTGCTTTTCATCAAACACTTTTCTTCCCTCTGACCCATTGGGGTCAGGTTACAAACCCTTAGAGCTCCTCTGCCTTCTCTTTTAAAGACAAGTTAGGTCCCTTCAATTTTCTGCTGCATCTTAATTTTATTATTATTATTATTATTATTATTATTATTATTATTGTGTTATCTCATCACTGAGCATGATAAGAAAGCAGTTAAGGGGACGACAGCAGAAGAGTAGCTCTTACAACATCCCAGACAGTCTTCTGTGATGCTTCTCCAGATGTTCTGGGTTGGGCTGCAGCCGCAGGGTTCACCATTTTTCCAGATGTTGGCTCCAGCCCCAAGCAATCAAGCTCAACCCTGACTAAATCTATTCCTAGAGTTCAAATCACAGATACCTCTGGCTTTTAGGAAAGTCTCTCTGAGCTCCATGAGTATCAGAAATCACATAAACACATGTTAATTGCAAATGTGTTGGAGGGTAAAACTGCAATGGAATCTTGTAAACAAGATTTACCTAAAGTCTTTTAGAGAATGCAGAGGAGACTGGAGTGCATGCTTGAAAGACTGTGTTGCTTTTCTGGGTAGGGCATCTGATATTGCAGTAAAATACTCTTTTATTTTATGGTAAAACAGTATTTCTAATCCTGGAGATCACAATGAGGTCTAGAAAAATGGTCCTACTTGTTGGAACATGGTAACAGTCCTGCTTTTCTGGGTCAGAGAGACAAATTAACATTTGGAATAGGACACAGAGGAAAAAAAGTAGACAAACTAACAAGCTTCCTATCATGACCTTAAGAAACAGAGTAACAGTCACTACAATGTAATGAGGAAAACTGGTACCAAGATATATTGGAGCTGCTTAATGTATTAAGACATACATTAAGAGTCGCCATGAAATTAAAAAGTTGACTTTTGATGTTAAAGAGGATAAAAAGGAATAAAACAATTAAAAGGATACAGAATTTCAAGACAAGGTGACAGGAAATTAACGATGACAACTATATTGTATATTGTTATCTTCAAAGTAGTTGCTCAGATTATAGATTGCAAGATTGGTCAAACAGTATAAGCATTAACTATTCTTTTCAATGAACTAATAGAAACTAGTAGTATAATTATCTTAGCTATTCTCTCTCTCTCTTTCTCCTCTCAATCTCTCTCTCTCTCTCTCTCTCTCTCTCTCTCTCTCTCTCTCT
>NW_004524584.1:24216949-24227178 GCF_000260255.1 Octodon degus | reverse complement strand
CCTCCATTCCAGTTGTTCTTTCCTTTTCCTTTGGAGTAGTTTCTTTTCCTTTTGCAAATCTATTGTACTTTTGGATCTTAATTATTCTTTCAGTTTCTTACACTCAGGACACAATATGATATATACACATGAGAGTCTGATTTATTTTGCTTATGAGTATGGTCCCTAGTTGCATCCATTTACCTATAAAAGTTTCTAATTTATCTTTCTTTATAGCTGAGTAATATTCCATTGTGTAAAAACATGACATAGTTATTATAATACAAATGCCCATCAAAGGAAGAATGGATAAAAAGTAGCATTTTAGCTAAAGAGAAATGCCCTCAACTTAACTAATTTTGTGTATAAATTTTCTTGAAAACAGTTTGCCAATTTAAATAAATTTACTAGGTTTATTTGTTATTCAAGATCTATTTAATGTATTAGGGTGTGTATAAAATAAATTTCATAGTTAAGAAAATTCTTTTCTTTTCTTTTCTTTTTTGCTGTAGCGGGGATTGAACTCAGGGCCTAGCATTTGCCAGGCAAGCGCTTATTCTACAGAGTTATCTCCCTGACCCAAGAAAATTCTTAAAGATATTGAAAACTATTGATAAACATGTGCAAAGTCCCCTTCCACTGATGAGGCATGACCTTACCAAGTTTTTGAAGTTTCAGGGTCTCAATAATATAAGGATATACAATTTTGTACACTTTAAACAAAATAATATGTTGGATAATATTACTTTGTACAGCCCTAAACACCCAGAACTCTAAGATGTTACTATTATCCCTGAGTCAGCAACCCTTCCAATTCCTAGGATGCCACTGCTGCCCTAATGCAAGGGGTCATGAGACGGTCTTTAGTACACGAGACACACCTCGCTTCACCTATGTCATAGTGTCGGGGGCAGCTGAGCTGGAGATCATTCCCACAAGAGGCACTGAGAGCACACAGTGCCAGGTGATCCAGCCCCAAAAGCACAGGGCTTGGGAGGCAAGCTAGCTGGCAGGCAGAAGGGTTTCACCTGGCGTCAACCTGTCGAATGTATAATGTGCTACTGTTGTTGGGCAACTCTTCTCTCCAGAGAGAGAGAGAGAGAGAGAGAGAGAGAGAGAGAGAGAGAGAGACAGACACAGACAGACAAAGAGAGACAGAGAGAGACAGAGACAGAGACAGAAAGACACAGAGAGAGACAGCTTCACCTGATCCCAGCTTTCTGAATTTTCACTATTGCCTCACTGTCCACGATCCTCCCCCACCCCGGGACTTTCTTGACAGTTGCGCTGGATGTGTCATCATACAGCATATCCCTTGTCCTGTTCCTCCCAGTGGCCAACCTGGGAGAGCCACAGCAGGCAGGGGCCACATGCAGTCAACGCGCTTGCCTCTGCTGTGAGCCCCAGCGCTTCCTTGCAGTGCGCACTAACGCCAACCTCCTCCTCCCCCAGGGAGCCACAAACTGAGGGCGCAGATCTAGCAGCCAGCCATCTGTGGCAGCCCTGTGACAGCTCTGTTACTGCCACCCGCCCCCTGGGAGGGACCATGCACAGCAGTGAGCAGGATAAGCTGTTTTGTGTTTGTTTCAGACAGGGTCTTGTTGCTACCTAGCTTAGGCTGGTATTGAACTCACTAGCTATCCCAAGGCAGCCTTGTACTCTCGATCCTCCTGCCTCATCTTCCTGAGTGCAGGAGTCAAGGCAGGAACCACCACATCCAGCTTAAAAATGCAGTTTTGGTTGTGGCCTCCCTGAAGGTCAGAAGGGAGGATACAGAGGATGTGCAAATAGATTTATGGAACGGAAGTCTGAAACTCAGTGCGCCATACTCAGGGAGTTGTCTTCAGAGTATTTGAGGGTAAAAAAGTCTTCTCTGTTGTTTCAGAAAGTGGAAAAGGCATATATCCACTTGCCAAAATTACACACACACAAACACATGCATTGCACAAACAAGCACAGAGGAGCACATGAAGAGAAATGACAGCATGGCATTTCTTAATTATTGAAAACTAACAATGTATTAACATAATTTGTTTTAAGAATACTGATTTTCTTTTTCCACAGGCTTGATTATTTATGGAAAATTACAAATTTTTAGACTTGGTTCTAAGAGAAGAAATTTTTTGTTAAGAAATTCTTGATTACAAAAACATGGTCTAAATTACATTTTAGTTGATCCATAACTGGATAAGTAGATGTTAGCACAGTTCAAGGTAGTCATTTAAGAAGGACAGCTTGGAGCTGGGGAGATAGCGTGGCAGTCTAGGCATCTGCCTGGCAAGTGCAAGGACCTGGGTCCAAATCCCAGTGCCTTATCCCATGCCAACCCCAGCACCCGGGCAGGCCGTGCGAGCCACCAAGACCAGGCACGGTGGTGTGTGCCTGTAATCCCAGTGCTGGAGAGGCTGAAACAGGAGAATCACTATGAGTCTGAGCTTCATAGGGATACCTTGCACTAAATAAATAAATAAATAAATAAATAATTTTAAACATATTTAAAAATGAGTAGCTTTGTAAAGGTATGCAGAGCAGCAGAATATTACTCTTGTTCTAGAACTACTACATTTTAGAAATATTTTTAAAAAGTGATAACTTTCAATTAAACAAAGTAGAAACATGACGTTAATTGCTAAGAATGGTTGCAAAAATAAATTTATGTGTAGAAATAATTAGAAAAGTACAAGAAACTATATATCCCAGTGGGAGAGCACATGCTTAGCTCATTTACAGCCCTGGTTTCGATCCTTAACCACATAAAAACTAAAGTAAATGAACTGCTAAAAATGAGCACCAAATTGTGCTTCAAGTCCTACGGCACCATTTTCATAAATTAAGATGTATTAGGTCCATGTCCACATGCCACGTGATGAACGGAGTTATTATACACTACAAAGAGGCACTAATAAAAATCTTGCAAAATTATATCTGTTAATCTGGGCAGCAGATTTGATGATAAAAATAGATAATATAACAACCATTGCTAGTTGGCTCTTCTTGGTTTGAAAAATCTGTATCCTATATATTTTTGTATGTTACCTGGTTTCTGTCTTTGTTTCTGTTATTTGTTTTTGCTTTTGTTTTTACTCTTCAAAATAAAATTAAATAAAATCAAAAGCTAAAAACTACAAAAAGAGTGAGCCGGGGAGATGGCTCAGTGGAATAAGCGCTTCCCTGGCAAGCGCAAGGACCTGAGTTCGATCCCTGGTTCCACCAAAAAAAAAAAAAAAAAAAAAAACTACAAAAAGAAAAAATAGTTACTGATAGCTGAAAAAAGAAATTAAATAAATTGTATCATTAGTTTCTTGAATATGTTTCTTAAATTTAAATAAACTGAGTTTTTAACAGTATTCTATGCATGAAGTATGAAAAAGAGAAAATTTATAAAGTAGTAAAAGTCACTTATAATTTCACCACTCTAAAATAATACATTTAAGAATCTGGAAGTACATACTTCTGATAGTTTGTGTTCCTATCCAGCAATTTGCTTTATAGAATTTAATTCTAATATTCTTATCACTTGAAGCCATCTTTTCACACAATATTATATATAGTCCTATACTGTAAAACTTCAATATGCTTATATAATTTTATTTAGTTACTACAAAGTGTAATCGTCCCACTTGCTACTATTGGATATTTAATTCTTTGCACATTTCAACACTGTAGGAGATAAATCTTCACAAACATTCCTCCGTACTTCCTTAGGATGCAGGATTGATGCTTCATTGGTGATAAAAGATCACTGTTAATGTGAAGGTCACTGCTCTGCTTGCCCCCCTAATGTGGGATCTAACTTAAAGGTCATGGAAGGAAGATGAGAGGGCCTGTTTATGCGAATATTAAAGCCAGAGGTATTACATATACTGTCACATGCAGGGCAATGACACTTCAACCCAGAACAGAGCTCACGCACCACGGTGACCCCACCGGGTTACAACGGAGATGAAAACTTTTAACACCTCATGCCACTGTTGCCATCATCTTCTTAGTTTAAGGCATTACTCCCAAGTTGGTGCTGATGTTGGCGTGAACAAGCCTACTGTGCTGCGAGTTGTGTGATATAGCACACATTATACCTACAAAATAAGGGCTGGCCAAATAGCTCAGTGGATTAAAGCACCTGCAAGCAGGCGCAGGGGCTGGGGCTTTGATTCCCAGGCCAACTGTGCTGGTCCTGCCCCCAGGGTGCACTAAGACAGCAACTGAGACTGGGCATGGTGGCACGTGCCTGTAATCCCAGCTCTTGGGAGGCTGTAAACAGGCAGATCACTCCGAGTCTGATCTAGTAGTGAGACCTGGCACACCCTGTAGACCCTTCCCTAAAAAATACAAAAACCAAACCAAAACAACAACAAAAACCCTACAAAATAAAGGAAGTCACTTAACGCTATGTTTCTCAGAATGTGTCTTTGGTTCAGGCAACTCCTGACTGTATGTGCCACTAGTTCTGTTTACCTGGACAACCTTGATTCACATAGAAGTCACACAAGAGAAGGATTCACAAGGTCTGAACGGTCCTGGGCCCACAAAGGCTTGACTTACAGTTCAGGATGTTGTGGAAGTGATAACCATTCAGGAGCAATTGCACTTTGATGAGTTTTGACCTCTTCTCTGCCTATTGAGATGTGTTTTATACAACACTATAATTATGATAAACATATTCATATTTAAATTTCTAGCAGTCACGTTCAAAAAGGAAGGTGAAGTTCTATAGCATGGTATCCACAAATATGCAAATACCCTCTCGAAGCTTTAAATTTTACTCACAAACGCAAGCATTTTGTAAATACTCTGGACGTAGTTTACAGAATTCTTTTTTTTTTTTAACATTTCTTCTTCCCCTCATCCTCATTTCTGGCCCATTTTCAATTCCTTCTACTTATATCTGGACTCAACACAGTGCTGTTCCATACTTGTGGCATACTGAGTCAGGAGGGAATGCCTGATCTCTTTCTCAGTTCTACAAAGGTGTAGATTACAGTGGTCACACTCAAAGTGTTCAATCATTTTTTTCTTCACAACAAGATTACAGAACACTAAAATATTTGGTTGGGCTGTCTAAGTTTCTCATGATAATATTTAACCCACAGTTCAGTTGTTCTGGTGAACATGTCAAAGAACCATCTTTGTGCTCTGTTTGTTGTGTTTTCACTGTATCCTTGAAAAATGAACGACTTCTGTACATAATGACTTCTGACTCCCAGGAAATAGCAAATTTGATATGGCCTCAATTGCAGTTTTACAAAGAAAAGCTTGAGAAAGTTCTCAAAAGAAACTATATAGTTACACATACAATAATAAAATCTTTCTTGGCTTGAAGCAAATCATTTAGTTGATTACTTCTCTAAAATCAGTGAGATTGGTTTAGAAGGTATCTAAGAGCCCCGGTTTTTCTAAGATTATTAATGACTTAAGAGTTAAACTTTACCCAGTGAAACCTCTTCATCTTCAGACTGAAATGAACTATGCTGTACTTCTAAGTAGAGGACTGAAGTAAGTTCACTTGAAATTTAATTCTTTATGTCTATGCCTGGGTCAACAGCCTCAGTCTTCTCTCCTTCAAAGGGACATAGCCAGAATTTCTTTCCTGTCCTCTTAAATCTGAGTGGTTCACCATTTCAACTATGGGCTTGGAGTTTAGGAATGCAAAGCCATGGTAGGGGCAGAAGTTCATTGGAAGGACTGGGAAAGAAGTTAGGTCCATAGGATGGGAAAAACCAAGCTTTAAGAACTATCTGTTCCAGGCACCTGGGAGATGGTTCAGAGGAATAAATGCTTCCTTGGCAAGTGCATTTGAGTTCAATCCCTGGTTCTGAAGAAAAAAAAAAAAAAAAAAAAAAAAAAAAAAGATGTCACGCTGACTCAGGAAAAGAGACTTAGGAGGGAGTTGGCTAATAGGAACACGACCACTGACCACTGAAGAGTTCTAATTAGCTACACGAGCAGGAGCTATGAGGTATATGGATGGAAGACAAACTTGGGTGTATTTTCAAGGAATTTTGGGTCATATCTCACACTTGAAAACTGTGATGAACTAAGAAAGTAGTTGTATATCTCTGCTACTTAGTATATACAGATATATAAATAGATAAGTAGATATTTTCTCACTACAAAATGGTCCTTCCTTTATATCCCCTTTTCTGTTTACTTTTGTCAGAGATGGGTATTCCATTGACATTCATATATTGTAGGTGCATGAATTCAGCCGAGTAAGCCAGTACAGTCCAGTAGTCCATAATAGTAGTGGGTTATCTGCATGACTGGTTATGTCACAAGTTGTTGACTTGAGTCTTTTACAGCTCAGCATGTTAATATGGCTTTACTTTTTATACTTCATTTTTATACTTTTCTGCTGGGTGGTAAGAATGTTTTGAACTATTAGTGTTTAGACAAGATATCATGACTGCATCTTGTACTATGAATAGTTACTACAAAGACAACAATACGCAGTGTATTAATTAGTATAACGTACTACTAACCTGTTTTGAAACTGTCTCACTGCTACTTCTTTCTCAATAAAATTATTTTAAAAAAAGAAAATAAATGATTAAAAAGTCATTCATTATCTTAAAAAATCCAACAACCAACCAAACAAACAAAAACAAAAACCACCAGTGATGATCCTGCCAAGCTCATCAAAGGTCACAGATAATACTTGTGTTTCATGATCTGGCCCACATCCCTCTTGTGTGTTCTGTAAGAACTCACCCATACCTGCAGTCAGCTCAAACCACCATGCAGATGAAATTTCCTGAAAACATTTGTATTCTTAGATCTCAGTGCTCATGTGTAGTTCTTCTGTCCGCCAGACCCCTGTGGTGCCATTCTCCTCAGAGCCCTCCCACCCTACCCGACACACTGAGAGGTGCTCTCTGTGGACCTGCATAGCCCCTTGAGCCCATCATGCGCCACGCTGAACAAGGACTGTTTCCACGCCCACCCTCCATGGAAGAAGATGAGCCTTTCATGTTGTACTCCCATCTATAGCCTTAATGCACAGTGGCTTCTATGCTAGGAATTGTCACAGTTCTACTACAGGCATTAGCCTGCTTGACAAACAGCCCATGAGCAGCGAACGCACATTGTATTGCCCTAGTTTAATTAGAAAAGATGGCAAGTATACAGATGCTAGCTCAGATTCATGCCTAATCCCTTATGCCTTAGCTGGCAAAATGAGAAAAAAATACCAGAGAGAGAGAGAGAGAGAGAGAGAGAGAGAGAGAGAGAGAGAGAGAGAGATCTGCATCTAGAAAGAATAAGGTAACTTCTAGAGCAAATGTTATTTGGACAGAATTAGGTAAGGGTTTAACTTTATCATGAACTATGCCATAAATATAGATGATACATCGCAATTTAATCAGTAATCTCTGAAGTCATCTATTTTATCTTCAAGAAAAATACAGGACTTGTAGTGAGGAATTCTTGCAAGAATTTCTAAAAGCAAAAATAATGGTCATGTGCCAGGACCTGCAATCCTTGAGCATATTTTTATTGTTCATGGGACATTCCATAAATCCACCTAACACTCTGGACAAGGGCTCAGATGATGTCACTGCCATAACCTGAGAGGAATAGCTTCTGTTTTTATTAAAGAAAGAGATGTGAATACAGCAATTATTGTACCAGCCATAAGGAGAACACCATGTACAGTCTATATGCCTGAAATTAATCTTGCTAAGAGTTAATGAAGGTGTAAGCCTGCCCAAGTCTGAGAGATTGGGGAGTCAAAGATCAGCACCTGCTACATAGAAAGCTAATGTCATGTAAAGTAAGACTGCTGGGTAATGTAGAGCTGACTGACCTGATTGTGACAGAGGCTAAGAGTGGAGTGGAGAAATGACGAGGGGTGGAGGTTAAATCTCTAGCCTGCCTAAAGAGTTAACCTCACAAAACCATATCTGTAAAAGGTGAGAGTTCTGTGCTACAGTGTGGATTATAAAGACAAAAATGACCCTGGGGGAAAAACGCTAGCTTCACTCTTAACTAAAGTAGAGAGGACACACATTCCTGAGGTGCTGGCTTTGACCTGTCCCTGCCATGGGGAATAAAAGGGAAAACAGAAACTCTTTGCAGACAGGCTTATTGTGAATGGAATCCCAGGCAGCCGGGAGGAGTTTTGTAGAGGACCTTACTGACTCTCTGGAGTCACTCTAAGGCACTGAGCCAGCAGGGTGCTGCCCTGTTAAATTCAAAGAGCTTGCAATGGAAAAAACCTTCAGACCCTCAGAAACCTCATTGGAGCTTAGTGACAAAATCTGTAATAGGATCCGTGTAGGATTATTTAAAAGTTCACTTCACAGAAAGGTAATTTGAAATTGCTCCAGCCATTCTTGATCTGTACAACAAAAGTTGCTACTACCAATCACTATTTTTTCTTCTTCAGGCCAAAATTGTAGAAGATCTAAGAACTCCAAATACTGTTTTTGAAATTTTACAGGGAGACCCAGTACTAGCCCAGGTTTGGTGAGTGTGTGGGAGAGCTTCCTGCTACCCTGAGGCGGGACCGACTACCAGTCAGAGCCCAGACGCAGTGTGGGCGAGACCCTCTCCCACCCCCTTGGGACGCCCCCCACCACTCCGCAGCACCTCCCCCAACCCGCCTGCAGAGTAGGAATTTCTGTCGCATTCCAGGAACCCCCAGACCCAGTCCTTGCCCAGACCCAGTGAGTGTGTGAGAGAGCTCCCTCTACCCCCCTACTCCACCTGGCCCCCTCCAGGCTCAGCTTAGGCCTGGCATACATGCCTGGGGTGTAACCCTGCAGCTGTAATCCCTGCAGAGAGTGTAGAGGATAGAACCACCCAGCCAGTATAGGGACAGAATATCTTGCCACAGAGGCACAACAGGTTCACCATCAAGGGAAGCAACAGGAAGGAGCTGAGCACAGCAGCCAGACCCAAGCCAGGCACAGCTGGATAAATCCAAACTTTGTAGAGCTGCACCTGAACTTTAGTACGTGCTATGGTTATAACTACAACGAAGATCTACAACAAAAGTCAGAAGGCAATGCTACACAAAATGACAAGAAGGAAAAAAATGCAACCCCAGAACCCAAACCCACCCGTAACAAGTGCAGAGGACACTAACACAGAACAAATTGGGAATCACACAGCTGAAAGCAATGAATCAATGGCTTCTGAAATAAAGAAAGAGCTGCAGAAAGGTATAGAGGAACTCAGAATGGAAATAAAAAAAGAAATCCCTGAATTAATAACATCTGCAGTAAAGAATCAAATGCAGAAACATATAAAGGAAACCCAGTGCCCACCCAGAACAAGTGAGGGGGACGCTAGCTCAGTTCAAATGCATGAATTAATAGCATCGATAGTAAATCAACAACAGTAGAAAGATATAGATGAAATCAGAGCACAATTCTTTTCTAAAATAAAAAAAAAGAACTCTCAGAACTCATGGCATATGAAGTAGAGAAGCAACTACAGAAACATAGGGAGGAAACCCAATCTGAAAAAAAAACAAAAAAACAAAACACTGCAGTAAAAGAATTTCAAACTGCTTCTAAAGAAGATATTGATACAAAAAAATAGAGGAGATTAGAAAAATGACGGATTCCTTCAATGAGCAATACAGGAAAGAAATACATCGCATGAAGCAGAGTCAAAGAGATATAGAGGAAATTAAAATCTCAATCACAAGCTTGCAAAACCGTTTAAGTGAATGTGAAGACAGAGTTTCAGATCTTGAAGATGCTGGTGCAGCTAGTGAAAAGGTAAGAAAGGATCTCTTAAAAACAACAAGGATGCAGGAAAGAATAATCCATCACCTGCATGATGATGCAAAGATGAAAATGTGAGACTAATAGGCATCAATGAGAAAAAGGAGTCAATACAAATGACATTAAAAAAATATGGGCAGAAGTAATCGAAGAAAACTTCCCAAATAGGAGGAAACAATCTGACATTCAGGTAACTGAAGCACACAGAATGCCAAGTAACTTAACCCAATGAAAAACACACCGAGACATATAATAGTCAATATCCCAGAAATTCAGCAAAACAATAATACTGAATATAATGAAAGCCACTAGAGGAAAGAAGCAGATTGCATTCAAAGGAAAACCCATCAGAATTACGGCCGACTTCTCTTTACAAACCATCCAGGCAAGAAGAGCATGGAGCAGAGTACTTCAGTTCCTTTATGAAAACAAATTCCAGTCCAGACTACTATACCCTGCAAAACTCTCTTTCAAATTTGATAGATAAGTGAAATACTTCCACGACAAAAAACAGCTAAA
>NW_004524584.1:24181868-24216849 GCF_000260255.1 Octodon degus | reverse complement strand
AATTTCTGACATTGCCAGTTAAGCAGAAGACCCAATGCTATTATGGGCTACTGGAGTCTTTTAGAATATTTTGCTGAGTTTACACACCTATAATATTCACATAACGGAACTTAACAAAAAAAGGGTATACAGATGAATGTCCATTTTGTATCTGTATATTCAAATCGGTTAGGATAGATATATAATTACATTCTCTTAATGAATAGAATGATTTGTTCTAATGGTGTTTGTAAATAGGATATCAAGTCCGCATCTTGTACAGCAATTAATCACTAAGAAGAACGTATGTATGTAGTGTGTTAATTATTGAAACTGTCCTACCTATTTGATTTGAAACTGTCTAATTGCTATTTGTTTATCAATGAAATTATGGAAAAAAATAAAAAAAGAAAAGAAACTTTCCTGGCAGAATCTCAGGATGCTTAACAATAGTATGTAGCGATCAATTCCACCATTTTTGCCTTTGAGAAATTTCAGGTTCTGCTGTATGAACTTGACTATGGTAGACCAGCTCCCCTGGAGATCACAGAGTTCGCAGGTGCAAAGTAGAGTTCTTCCTTGTGAAGTCACTTAGCAGGAAATGGAGTTTGGGTGCTCAGCACCCCTTTCTCTCAAGACTGATGGAGAACCGCATCACACAGGACCATTTCACGACACTTCCTGAACATGCTGACCCACCCCAGGTGTTTCCTTGTTGAGCCCAAATTCTTCTGTCCTGCACGCTTACAACTGTTTCCCTCACAGCAGGCGAAAAACGTTCTTTTACAAGCATCTTTTGCTCATTATTAGAAACAGCACTCGTATATATATTTTTTTTCATTCGAAGAAAGTCAAATTAAATTTCTCAAAGAATTTCTCTGAGGAGGAAGGATGGTACTAGTGGAAAACTAGTGGGAAGAATTTCCCAGTGCCAAACCTGGCCTGAATGAGGTGAATCTTGAATTCATCACTATTTGCGGTATGAGGCAACGCTTGCTGGTGTCCTGCGCTGACAGTCCTCACACCAGTCGTTTGGGGTTATGGTGCGTTATGAAACGCTGGATCACATTAGGACTCAGTGCTCAGGAACTCCCAGAGCCACTGCTCATCAGCTGGCAGTGCAGTTTCAGAGAGGAAGAACACAGTCTCTGGTCAACCCCCAAGACCACACGGAACAGGGCTCTTTCCCACAGAAGTATGCCAGGAGACTGATGGTGGTAAAGACAGTCAACATCCCTGTTGGGGCAGAGCCAGCTGGCCCTGTTACCAGGCTCCCACAGCCTCAAATCAGTTTTATTGGCAGGTCAACTACATCAATATAGACGTATCTTTTCATGTTTTTTTTCCCCCTTGCAGTACTAGGATTGGAACTCAAGACCTCGAGCTTGCCAGACAGGCGCTTAGATCACTGAGCTATCTCCCCAGCCCCATGTGATTTTGAGTATGGCATCTCCACATTCTGTTTCCACAGCTGGTGACATTGGAGGAAATAAGCTGAAGAGTATTTATCAAGGCACTATTCCTTTCCCTACTGATATAAAGTGGATGCAATAAAAAGTAAATTGTTAACCAAGGGAGTGAGTGTACTGTTCTGTGGTTATTTTAGCTCTTAGGAAAGCTCAGCCCAATCCATTCCCTTCTCTTCAGCATTGATTTCTCTAGCCCTGGAAATAAATGGAAAGCACTCTTGGTGCTTGATTCAGCAGCACATATACTAAAATTGAAAGTACTTTCAATGAGCCTCCTAATGATTTGCCTGGGGTTTCATTTATGTGTGCTTTTAAAACCTCTTGAATAAAAAGAAAACCACTCACAATTAACTTCTGAATGTCCAGAGATCGGCCACAGATGGGGTGGCAGGAAGAAAGGAGGCACTGGGGCTGGATGCCGGCACAGAAGTTAATATACCCCCAGCCTTGAGAGACTGAATGGAAGTTCATTGCCACCTGCTTCCGGGCTTCTGTGCGTTAAGTGGGAGAAGAGAAAAAAGTGAACAGATTTTACACTTGCAGGACTACTGGGAGATTCCAATTGTAAAACTTAGAGAACTCTCCCTCAGTACTGCACTTCCGCTACAATCACCGTCCTTGCTCATGCTTGCTGCTGAGATCGCCTCTCAGTAATGGCGCTGCATACCATGGAGTTGTGGCCCTGAAATCTGCAACAAGAACAGCAAAAGCTTTTGCTATCTGTGGGACAACTGCCACAAGGGCTTATTTGAGCTCTCTGGCCAGGGGTAGGGGCCAGAATTTCAGGAAACAGCACGGGATGTACTTTTCTGAAGCCCCGGCACCCCACGCGGTTGCGTGGCTCAGGAGCCTTTCAGGTGAAAAGAAAGCAGGTCACTGTCCACAGAAACTGGGCATGACCAGACAGGGATTTGTATTTTCAGAGGGAGCGTGATGTTCTTGACTGGGAACACTGTGTCCTGCTTGGACACGGAGGTCTACCACCTGTCTGCGGGCTGTGAGACCTTGGGACAACAGTCACCCCTTCTGTCCCTCACAAGGATTGCTGTGAGGTGCAAACAGTTAGCACTCTCAAAGGGCTTCTTCTAACACTGCCTCACATTGCTTCAACATGGTGGAGAGCCACTGAGATTTTTTTAAAAATTTGTGTATTTGGTATAGGGTCCCACTACGCAGCTTGGACTTATAGTGATCCACCTGTTTTCAGCTTCCCCAGCGCTGGGATTACAGGTGTGGGTGACCACGTCTGGTCTTGGTGGCTCAGCACACCTGCGGGCAGGGCTGGCACGGCAGGCGGCACCGTGGCTGGAACCCTAGTCCCTGCACTTGCCTAAGCAGGCACTTAATCCACTGAGCTGCCTTGCTGGCCTTT
Source organism: Octodon degus (assembly GCF_000260255.1). Taxonomy (NCBI): domain Eukaryota; kingdom Metazoa; phylum Chordata; class Mammalia; order Rodentia; family Octodontidae; genus Octodon; species Octodon degus. The sequence goes on along the minus strand of NW_004524584.1, from coordinate 24,214,029 downwards.
GGCACTGAGAGTCTTCCCACTCCAGTTAACAAGTTCTCTGAATTTCCTTACAGCTACATAACTTATACTTTCCCTGTTACAGTAAGAAATGAACCTTCTCTTCCTGGGCTCCTTCCTGGGTTCCTGCACTTCCTGGGCCCAGCCTACAAAGGCATCCGTGATGTTTCACAGGACAGAGAGCAATGGTGCAGGATCAATAGATGTCCAAGCTTATGAAACTGGCTTTGGGAAAATGCGGCATTAAAGTAAGTAGAGCCACCATGCTTGGGGGTGGGGCGTGGAGAATCATCCTGATGACGCGCTCTGTGCTCACGAAGATGGTGCTCCAGAAACTCATCTCCAAGCAGATCCTTTAAATTCACTTTCAAATCAAGCAGGAAGAGGACCATAATCGTCACAGGGATTCAGAGTTAGTCTAAACACACAATTCTGATAAAAGAAAAAGAACCTTCTTTCCTTGTGCGGTGTGACTGCAAAGGAGCTTGAGGTAAAAGCAAGCTGTCTTTGTTCAGAACTGTGGCACCCGACCGTTGGGCCCTTTAGCCAACTGACGGAATACAAACAGCAAGAAAGGATTTTGTGGATGCAAAGTCAAGGCGTGGGCGTCCCCATTTCCTAAACACTGAGATGGGAAGGCGAGTACACTGTGAGATAGAAGGCTAACACAGAGGCCCAGGCACCCCAAAAGAAGTGCTAGTTCCCCCAGTGCTAGAGCCATGTACAGAAAGGATAGGGTAGCATTCCACTGCCCTGCGCACCCCATCACTAGGGTGTCCTTTTCAGGAGACACAAGACAGGCCCTCCTGGGATGTGATGCTTTTGTCCCGCATCATGAGAGACAGTTGATGAAAGAGCATACTTACCGTTTCAAAGCTTTTCTTACACCAAGGCAGCTGCCAATATATTATCAAAGGGCTGCAGGCATTTCAATTTTAAGACTCAAACAGGAGACCTCAGCACACAGTAGAACGGAAGCAGGTGCATGCATTCAAGTGTCCTGGGCCTACACTTGCCTGCCCTCGAATGTGGGGTCTCCTTGGCGTGGCGTGTGCTTGTCACTGCATGTCCTTCCAGATTACATTTCTGTTCACCTTCTAGGTGGTTCTTTCTCACTCACTGGGTGTCACAGAGCGGCAGAGCAGGGACGATTTCCCTCACTGGAAGATACTGATGGAATGGCAGTTGGAAAAAGTTATCTTGTTCATATAAGTACCATTAAAGCCTTCCAGTTTGCTAATTCCTTTTAGTTTTATTTTGAAAAAGATAAATATCATGGGCCACATGTTTTATAAATAGATCGCAAATATGAAGAAAGCCAAGGTTAAATGTGTTCTTGGAAATGTCAGGAAAGATTAACCACATTGTTTCTCTTACAGGAGAAACCCAAAATATGAAGAAAGAGAAAAAAGATAATAGGGAGTAGGGAAGACATCTTTCTTAAAGGGGAAGGAAATCAAGGGAAGGAGGAAAGGGGAGGGAGGAGAGACAAGGGGGCCCAAAGAACTTCACGAGGTGTGACGTATCGGTGCCCACTCCACACGAGGGCATAATCATTATACAGCACAAATGTGGACCAATAAAAATAAAAACTGGGAAAAAAAACAGATTAACAAGACCAGTAAGACTTGTTTTAAACAACATATAAGACAGAAAAACAACTCAACTAAATCTTAGGTGCAGAATTTTCAAAAACTCACAAAATAAATTTTAAAAAAATGCAGTCCATAAGAATGTCTTACTGTCTTTCTCAGCTGAACGGTGAACTGACACAAGCTTACAGAGATGGTTCTAGAAAACACAGGAAAGCTAGTGACTTATTAATGGGTTTCTGAGTTGAGCAGGCAAAATAGTTCTTGAATATACAAGACTAGGAAAAGATAAGAAATCATACAAATTTAAAATGCTAAGTTTGCTGGCTTTAATCTTTTAAAACTTGTGTGTAGCAATGTGTTCAGTTTGCTTCCTCATGTCTGCAGTCCGCTCTGCGTGCATATCTGTGTGTGCATTACGAGGTAAGCAGGACTCAAAGAGATGATGTACACTCTTTGGGTTTCCGTCAGCACAGAAAATAAGCACTGAATAAGCCACTTTGCACAGTGGTTCTAAACAAAGCAGTGTCACGGCCAATCCCAAGCCATCCGACCATGCTGAGATCAGCAGAGAAGCTTCCGTCTTCCTACTAGACTGCACAGGGATGTGGAGATAGCTCAGCGGTCCAAGCGCCTGCCTGGCGGATTGGTCTGCTGTACTGCATGTCTCACTACCGTCCAAGCTGTGTGGCGAGAGCCTATTCCAAACACATCAAATTAAAAAAAAAAAAAAATTAGACTACACAAAATACTCACTCGTGCAGCTCTTAAGCTATGCCTTTCCATGAATTGAACTTCGATTTTAAGACTCAAACAGGAGACCTCAGCACACAGTAGCACGGAAGCAGGTGCATGCATTCAAGTGTCCTGGGCCTACACTTGCCTGCCCTCGGATCTGGGGTCTAAGCTCATTTACCGTCTCTGCTCTACCAAGGTGTCATTTATTATGTGTTAGTGCAAAATACACTTGGTCTTTATGCATAGTCCCTGCAACATAAGAGGTGGCATTTAAAAATAAATGAGCAAAATAAATGAGCAAAGAAAATTAGGGATTTAAATATAGAAAACTAATATAAACAACAAATTAGGATTGTCCATAGATATGTTCACCCATTTGGAACAAACAGAGCAGAAGCATTATATTTAAGAGTGCTTAGTTGGCCCATTAGAAGCTATAAATATTAAAACTGATAATAATTAGCCAGAAAGTATAATTAAAAAATGAAAAACCTATTCATACAGTCAGAAAAAATACATAAAATACTTAGAAATTAACAAAAAATGTACAAGCCCTCTTGCATATTTTTTGTAGTTTTGCATAAATAAAACTACGGAATCCAGTGAGGAGAGAGGGAAAACCTTACCCAAATGTAATGTCGCATGTGTAATACGGTATTCCTGGGTGTGACACCTTGGTAGAGCAGAGACGGTAAATGAGCTTAGACCTAAGAAGCTGAGTGATCCGTGTGGCTGGAGTGAAGAAAGGAAGGTGGTAAGGCCAGGCGAGGACCACGGCAACCTAGAAGCAAATGGGTGCAGAGTATGGTGCCCTGCGTCTCCTGATGTCACATGCGTGCTGCACAACATCCACCACGTGCAGCCACCTCTTATGTTGCAGGGACTATGCATAAAGACCAAGTGGATTTTGCACTAACACATAATAGACTATGATAGCTTTGCAGAGACAGATATTTAATATTTATCTTCATATTTTAAATTTTGATATTGTAGAGAAACTGAACCCCAGTGCTTTATCCTTTATCTTACATTTTAAATACAGCTATTATAAGTTATTAAGAAGTCAAAAAAAAAATCACTGAACTGGATCTAGCCTTGGAAGGAGCTCAAGAATGAATTCAGGCTATATAATCTTAACTTTTCCTTCTGCACCATTAGAAATCAAGGGAAACAAAGGAAAAAGAATCAACAATGGAAATACGCTTTTAAAATAAAGAATAAAATATTATAAATGTTAAATAAATGCTAGACTATTGTTAGTGAATTTAGTCATTGTCCTGCATACGAAATTGACTTGAACTCTTCAGTGCAGGCCCATTCAGAAGTTCCAAGGCCATGAATTGGGAAACATTATGCTCCAAATGACATCTGAATATTGAATGTTCACCACTCAAAGAAACTCTGCCAGCTACTTCCAGAAAGAGGTGACATAAAAAGGTTTTTGAATGACATTTCTCCTTGTGTGCTAGAAAAATGTTACTCCCTTTTAACCACTTTAGAAGCATAATAAATTAGAAGGCAGAACAGTACAAAATAAACAATGCTGACGCCTACTTGCAAGCTTATATGCACATGTATAAAAAGGACATAAGCAAGGATGAGGAGAATGCTCACGCCTCCTCTTTGGAAAGACATAGACCAAGTCTGGTGTTCTGTATGTTCACCTTATCGGACACTATCATAGAAGCAGAGATGTTCTGCATGTTTCCATCTTATAAAACTGCATCCTTCCATAAACCCGGAATTCAGCACGTGGCTATTTTGGCTCAACTCAAGGTTCTGAAGGCTATCTCTGCTGGGATACACAGATCTATGTTCTCTCATCAATCTTTGACAAATGCTTTTGTCTCTCAGTACTGAGCTAATGATTTGTTTTTCTACTATTGGGCACTTGCTGGGCATCAGCTGTTCATGACCACAAGTGGTGCTGATATGAATATTCTGGAAGTTGTCTCCTTGGGGATATTCGGTATATTCTTCCCGGTACACAGCAAGGGTCATTCTTGTTGGAAAGGTGAGCAGAAATCTGTGTTTCTAAAGCAAATTTTCCAGTTTTTATTCTCAAGAGCAGAATGCCCTCCTAAGTTTTCATATGCAAGCCCATTGCAGGCATGTGAGACTTTATTTTTTTTCACAGTTTTTGAGGTGAGAATTTATTCAAATTCATTTTCTTTTTAAAATAATTTTATTGAGAAAAATAGCAGTGAGACAGTTTCAAAACTGACTATTAGGACAGTTTCAATAATTAATACATTGCAAGTTGTTGTCTTCTTAGTGGTTATTCATAATACAAGATGCAGACATGGTATCCAGTCCAAACATTATTAGTACAAATCTTTCTTCTCATTGAATTAAGAGAAAATAGCTGTATATCTATCCTAACTATTTTGTATATACAGATACAATATGGTCTTTCATTTGTATCCCCTTTTTTTGTTTGGTTTTGTCAGAGATGGGTATTCCATTTTCATTTAAGTATTGTAGGTGTGTGAATTCAGCAAAATAATCCAATATAGTCCAGTAGTCCATAACAGTAGTGAGTTAATAAGCACTCAGAAAAGGTCTGCTCTATAGAATTTATAAACAACTAAAAAATATTAGGGCTCCAAAATTTAAAGATCTAATCCAGAAATGAGCATCCGAGATGAACACATACTTCTCAAAGGATGAAATTATAGAAGTGATTAAATATATGAAAAAATGCTCCACATCACTAGCCATCTGTGAAATGCAAATTAAAACAACACTGAGATATCATCTCATCCCCAGAAAGAATGGCTATCATAAAGAAATCAACCAACAACAAATGTTGGAGAGGCTCTGGGGAAAAAGGAACCCTTCTCCACTGCTGGTGGGAATGTAGACTGGGGCAACCATTATGGAAATCAGTGTGGAGATTCCTTAAAAAACTAGGACTGGGGCTGGGGAGATGGCTTAGTACAATAAGCATTTCCCTGACAAGCACAAGGGCCTGAGTTCAATCCCTGGTTCCGCCAAAAAAACAAAAACTAAACTAAACAAAGCCAAAACAAACAAATAAAAAACACTGGGACTGGAAATCCCATACAAACCACTGTGTGAGACTTTAATTCAGGTCTCTGTGGTTATTAGAAAAAATTGGCCTCTCTTTCCCTGTTTAGTTGCCAACTAGATGCACTCACCAAAAATACATCCCATAGGGTGGGTAGATGGCTTGGTGGTCTAAGTGCCCGCCAGGCAAGCTCAAGGACCCGGGTTCAATCTCTGGTACTGCATGCCAGCCATGGAACCCTGGGCACTCTGTGCTGGTCACTGAAACTGGCCGTGGTGGTGCATACCTATAATCCCAGTGCTGGGGAGGCTGAGACAGGAGGATCACTCTGAGTCCAAGCTACTTAGTGAGTCCCTGTACCAAATAAATTTAAAAAAGATTGAAAAAAAAATACAATCCATATATACAATGTCCACATATATGTATTTCATGATTTATAGGTAGGAGAACTTTTATCAGCCTTGTTTACTGCAAACAGTCTCTCCTGGTCTTGGCTATTTCTTTACTTTTATAATAGATAATGGGAAAAGGGAATGGACCTGTTCAAAAGCAAGGAATTACTGAGCTGAGGAGAAGGACAGGGGAGGGAGCGAGGGGAAAAGATACGTCTATGTATGTAGGCAGGATGGATTGGATGACGGTATTGTGGATTTCTGCTGGTCTGTGGAAAGGAGCAGTTAATCTTAATCTGTTTTGTCTCCAGTTTTTCAATTATCTGTCCTTTTCCTCTTCTTAATTTCTTATATATTTTTCTCTTCTTCCAATTTTGCATGCATATATCTCGTAATACGAACAACTAGCTGGAAGACAATATTACACAATACGCAATCCAACAAATACTGTGAAATTTATATTATTTTGTTAAGTGAAATTCCGTATCACTTGCAATTTTTCTGTTTTAGTCGCATTTTGAATTCTTTTTAAAAATAAAAAAAAATTAAAATGACATCATTGCATAACTGAAATTGTAAATTTTAATGTACTAAAATTATCCATCTTCTCTTTCTAAGGATTGTCTTTGGAGCTTAAAGTTATCACAAACACACAAAGCCATTAAAATAGATTTAAAAGCTTTAAGTACATTATGTTAAACCTCATACATGACAGAAGTTATCACAGACAAGATGCAAGCTTCACACTGCAGAGGGCAAGCTTCCAGGCCAAACGATGGTGCAACAGACAAATCCCAATTGCAATCTCTCTGGATAGAGACTGAGTCACATATCCATAACTCACTCATTTAATCATACATTCCCTTTTATTTTGTTAACTGTTTATTTCTTAGAGCCTAAGAACCAGGGTGTCAAGAGTTTTTAATTAGTTCTGCGAAGCAGTTCCAGGTACCTAACAACCTCTCTATGAATATTCACCAAATGATAAATGAATTACTACACCTCAAGAAGATATATGTGTGCAAAAACTTCTGGTAGAAAAGATTATCCATTACAGCACTATTCACAATACTGAAATACTGGAAGTTACCTACCTGCACAGCTGAGGAAGGGAGGGTAAGCAGTAAATCATATTCTTCCCATGGGTGTGCCGGCTACTAGCTATAAATCATGGTTCAGCACCTGAAATGCGCTCTCTGTGGTTGAAAGCTGAATTTTATCACACTTACCTCTTACGTTTTGTGTCTAGATGGCCCCCTAAAGCCTCATGTAGTCTTAAGGCAGGCTTCCAGAGTTTATGATTGACTCATGGTCCAACGCTGGGATTAAGGTGTGTGGGTGTGACACCCACCCTGGGGCAGGTCGCTTGCATACAATATAAAGGAGGGAGAGAGGCTTGCTCTCTCCTGCTCCTCCCTTTCCACTTCACTGCTTTCCACCACCTTGAATGGCTGCTCTCTGCCATGTGCCACTCTGCCTTGGAGTCAGGCAAGTAAGGACTGAAACCGCCACAAACTGTGAGCTAAAAAGACCTTTCTTTCTTTAATTATGGGTGTTGGTATTTTGTCTCAGTAATGAGAGAAAAGTAGACAAGACATTACCTTACATTTAATTTTAAATAGCTACCATGTTAAATAGTTCACCTCTAACTCATGAGACCAACACAATCCAAAGTATTGTTTTTATTATTTTTGTTACTAACTTCATCATGTAAGAACCATGTCTGCATATTTGTATGTGTGTGAGACTGCACAAGTAGAAGATCCCTGATTCTCTTGATTTGAAGTGGAATTTAAAACTAAGATCCTACTATCAAAACATATGAAAATAGGATAAAATTGTACCTAAATTTTACTTTTGAGATAAAAATGGTACCTGAAGTTTTAAGAATGAAACTTTTCTGAAATAAATTACATGCTAAGAAATTATCTAATGCTCCCATTTAAAAATCATCTTTTAGGGCCGGCCAAATAACTCAGCAGATTAAAGCACCTGCAAGCAGGTGCAGGGACCAGGAGTTTGATCCCTGGGCCTGCTGTGCTGGCCCTGCCCCCAGGACAAGCTGAGATGGCAATTGAGACTGGGCATGGTGGCGCGTGCTTGTAATCCCAGTACTTGGGAGGCTGTAAATAGGAGAATCACTATGAATCTGATCTAGTAGTGAGACCCTGAATCTCCTGTAGACCCTTCCCTAAAATACAGAAAAAAAAATCATCCTTTAATTTGGCTTGCTATATATTTAGGTCTAAATGATTTTTTACCATGGGTATATAAAATTATATTTAAGTGAATATCCATAACATACAAATAAGTGTCAAGTACACGTTTTCTTGTACTTAACCAACTGAAGCTGGGTAATGGATCAAATTTTACCAACATGATAGCAAAAGGTCTGAATCATTGGCCAAAAATGCATTCTTACTCCAAAATACAAGCAAGCCAAACATGAGAGGTTACTTTACATTTCCAGAACTTGTACTAGAATAAGTGCTTGGGAGCCTCCATTCATATGTGTGGTAAGTGTTTCATAAATATCTGTCAGATAAATGAATGAATGAATGAGTGAATGAATGAGTGTGAGTGTATCTACCTGTTTTTAATGATACTTAAAAACATATCATTGAAGGCTGGCGTGTAGCTGAGTGCTACAGCATTTGCCTAGCATGTGTGAGGATTTGGATTTGATCCCCAGCACTTCCAAACAGACAAACAAAGGAGCAAACACATTTGTCTACAGAGCTGCTTCTACTCCTGGGTGAGCAGACCAATGAAAATCGAAGGAAGCTACCACAGAACATGTAGAAGAGACCTTGTTTTTGATCAATATTTCTAAGAACAAGATTTATTACCCAAAAAGACTTCCAAGAATTTAAGGTAGAGAAGAACCAATTCTTTCTACCATTCTTAAAATGATAATTGGATGATGTAACTCCCTTAGAATGAAAACGGTCCCTAAGATTTGCAGTGCATACGTCCTCCTTCTTAGGACTGACAGGGACAAAGATGTTGGAAGAGACTGCTGAGCAGCAGAATTCTGCCTCATGCACAAAGACTCAGCATCCACAGGCCTCATTTTCAGATAGATTGTTTTAAGCAACAATGTAATTATAATGTCCACTAAGGAGAAAGGTTTGGTTTTCTCTCTTAGCAAGTCAGATCATTGAAGAAGTTTATACCAGCACTTCAGTTGTCTTCGTGAAAGAGGCTTTTCTAAGTCTAAGAAAAAGCTCCATTAATTAAAAGCAACTGTGACAAGTTCATTATTCCTCTCAATCACTAGTGTTACTAAAAGCTGCCCCCAAATACTGCAGAACTCTCATTAAGCCACAGTGATAATTTTATTAGATTATACAATCACGGAAGGCCTTTTGATGGGCTCTCGGTCTTCAGCTAGACTCACACCAGACACTGTCACGGGATCCAGGCCTCCACCTGAATTCTTTGGGCTTTACTGCATGGCCAGATTTCCTATACTGTCTTTGTATATGACTCTTGGGGTGACTACTATAATCTTATAAAATATGTGACTTGGATTGTATTGTTCCCTTACAAAATGCCAAACTACAACATACACGCAGAAAAATCATAAAAGATACCAGGCATAATTTTAAGCAACGACTTTTACAGATGTCACTGTGACTTAGTAATTATATTCTGAGCACTCAGTGGGACAAAGACAGACACACTGGAAATACCTACGGCCTCCACGTGTCTTGAATACCCTTTACACACGCAGTGTGCCCATGCTGGTGAGACTGGCTTCCCTTCTCTCCTCATACTAGTGTCGGTCACTCATCGTGACCGCTGAACCCAAGAGGCCAGAATCTCTAGCGTACAGTAGACTTCCTTAAATATTTTTTAAAAAGAGGCTGGGCAGATTGCTCAGTAGAGTAAGTGCTTGCCTGGCAGGCGCAATGGCCTGAGTTAAATCCCTGATTCCGCCAAAAAAACAATTTTTTTTTTAAATCAGTAAAAGAATCTATGGATAAAGAAAGTTATTAATGTGTTCTTGAAAGAAACAATAAACATTTCTTTCCAAACCTTTGCTTTATGAGTCTTTAGGTGGAAGCCAAAGTCGAGAGAGAGAGAGAGAGAGAGAGAGAGAGAGAGAGAGAGAGAGAAGAGAAGAGAAGAGAAGAGAAAGAGGTGAAAGGTGAGGAGAGAGACAGAGAGAGAGAAGAGAGAGAGAGAGAGAGAGAGAGAGAGAGAGAGAGAGAGAGAGAGAGAGAAGGAAGACAGTAGGATGCAAAAGCTCATGGACTTTGATGCCTCCTGGAAATGGAAATGCTGTTGAACTTCTGCTTGCAGGTATTTAAAGAGAGTGATAAGAGCCAGCATGGTCAGGAAGATTAAAAGAGGTGTATGTGAAAACCACATGGGGCCTAAATGCTACTACCAGCTTCAAGCAGCTTCCTTCCTCTGCTGCCTAATCCAGGAAACATTCTCAGAAGCACTGTGACACCAAGGTCTGGGGCAGTGCAGCCTGAGCCTTCAAGACCAGGGCAGAAGAGAAATCCTTAGCAGACAGCGTGGAATGTGATTCTCTCTGCATGTTAAGCAAACAGGAGAAGAAGAGGCACCCCGCTGACTTGTGAGGACTTAGCTGCTCTAAGCTGAGTTTTTCAAGATTCTGTGGGCAGGAGGAAGAGAGGATGATGGCAGAAAGGCCACCGTGTGCCATTAGGCTGGGGAAGCCATAGGAGCACGGTGTGTCTAAGCATCTGGATGTGGCATAGTGAGATTAGAAGGATGGGGGAGGATAAGTGGCAGCTGGCTTGGCAAGAGACACAACCTGCCCTCTCAGTAGCTGACCTGGAACCACTGTGTCCCTCTTGATTGTTGCTGGGACTGGACTTTGAGACCCCTGGAGAGGTGACTGAAGTGAGAGGTCTCCAATCTCACGAGGGGTCTAATCCCTTGAGAAGCCCCTAGCTCAATGGCTCCTAGGAGGTGGGCACAGCTGGAAAAGGTGAGTCCTGGGGCAGGAGAGACCTTGGGGACTCTATCTTGTCATGGCTCCATTCTTAAAATGATAATTGGATAGATTATTTTAAACAATAATGGAATTATAATGTCCACTAAGGCGATAGGTTTGGTTTTCTCTGTCTTAACAAGTCAGTTCACTGAGGAAGAGCTTCCGCCCTGCACTCTGCTTCCAACATGTCTTAAACTGAGCTGTTTTCCTCAGACCAGGCCACCTGTTGTGACATTTCTGCCATGCATGGAGCAAGCCAACCTCACACAGAGGCCTCTGAAAGTATGCATATGGCAGAATAAAGCCTTTCTCCTTCAAGCAGCATACGTCGGATGCTTCATGGTAGCAACAGGAATACTCAGGTACATGGTCACCAAGGTGCCTGCTTGGGGTTGACTGAGTTTTCAGGCTCAGGGGAGCTGCGATGGTAGAGAACAGCACTGCTCTAAAAGTGCAGAGGTCAGGGTCCAAGGAGTCCCTTCAGGGGAGATACGTGGACCTCCCACAGGGTCCTGGCCACAAGTTTCTGATGCCAAAGCTGTCAGAGGATGTCCACAGAAGTGGTATCTAGCCCAGCGAGTCACACAACTGTGTTTCATGCTTCAGTGTTGTAAAGGTGGATCAGAGCCACTGCTTTTGAAATTTTCCTGCAGAAAACACACACATTTTTCACAGCTCTGCTCACCCTGGTCTCACATGTCTGAGTTAATGATTCTCCTGGGGACAGGAATTTTTGAACCCAGTCATCTACTAATGTTTAATAAGTAAGAAGTATAACGGATTTTATAACAAATCGAGACATTATTTTTTGTACTTAAAAAAAATCATGTCGTGGTGAAGTTTACAAAAACAATAATATTTGAATTGTAATTTGAGGAACTAGAAAGTTGCGAGTTTTTCCCTGCGAAAACAATGATCTACTCTGTACTGGGAGGTCGTGGCTGATGAGCAGCCACGTAGACTCCTTTCTGAAGTATTAGTGCATGTATTGGTGCTTAGTTTCCAAGTCATGAATAGTGTCTTCTGATCCATGACTACACTTAGGGCATAAAGATCAAAGCCATCAGTTTTATCACAATGCACGTCTGTGAGAGATACTGAGAGTTCCTAGAACTATTGTTGCTTCTGTGTGAAATAATTTTTAGACTACAATGCCAAATAAATTTAAAAATCACCTATGTTGTTATAGAAATGTCACAGAAGCAAATTTTCAGGTTTTAGATTTTTTATGTTGGGCCGGGGAGATAGCTCAGCAGCATAAGTGCCTGCCTGGCAAGCACAAGGTCCTGAGTTTAATCTCGGCTATCACAGAAAAATGAAAATAAATAAATGAATTTCTTACGTTTTAACATATACCAGTAATGAATGCATCCCTCATATACTCGCAGCCTCTGCTATGATCCTGTTGGCTGTGACCTCTCCACTCCCAGCCACCTGCCCAGGGTTAGCTGTAGCTACAGACTTGGTGAGGACTTGATTTTCATTTTCCATTGCAGAATTCTGGACAATCAAGACAGGATTTTAGGCTTCTATTTGCAAATTTTCCCAGAGTCCCAAGAAAACAAAGTAACAGTGGCCAGAATCCCAGCAGGGAAGCTGCCAGGAACAGAAAAGATGCAGACGGCCCAGGCAGACGTCCTTGTAGCCAGGGCTGACTCAGTGTCCGCGTCTGACCAGGTACCACAGCTATCACCTGCACTGAGGCACTATTGTGCATGACTCCGGAGTTCATTTTCAGCTGCTGTCATACCACAACCCCAGACACTGAGCCATTTATAAAGGACAGATGCTTATATGGCTGACAGTTCCAGAAGCTGCAGAGTGCAGAAGCCAACCACCAACATCTGCTTAGTTTCTGACAGTGCTTTCTTGTGGCAACATTGCCCAGAGCAATCTCGCAGCAAGTGAGCCAAAGAAGAGTGACGGAGAACTTATGTTAAAGCCACCCCAAGATAACCCGTTAAGCCAGGAAGCCATAAATAGATTAACTCACAAATCAATCAGAATGGGTTCATCCTTCAAATGACCTAATCAAATGTCCTAGCCCCAATTCCATTAATATATGCATCTAAGGTTTAAGTTCCAATCTGAGAGGCAGAGGAGATGCTCAAATCATGGCAATGACCCATGGCTACATGGGCTCTTGTACATGCTGCCTGGCCTTCAGCTGGACTATGGCAGCTCTGGACTACTCCAGCTGAACAAGGAGAACACTGGAGGCAAAACATCTAGGTTACTTTAGAGAGCCTCTAAAGGAAGAAATGGGTGATTCCACTTCAAAAGCAGTGTGTGCAGCTCAACCCAAAGAATCATAATTACATGGACAGAACACTTTAGATTTCAGAGCTGGTGGGGCAAAGATGTGAGCAACAGATGAGCTTTTACTCAAAAATAGATTTATCTTTACAGAAAAGGAGAAACCTGAAGAAATCTGTGGGTCTGCGAAACCCAGATTTGGTAACACGCACCTCTGCTGTCGGCTAGGCACTACATACTGCCATATGCACAAATGGTCCCTGGACCTCAAGCTTGGGCTTGTCACTGTGACAACCTCCATGCCCAGTCAACCAAAGGTCTGGCCAAAGCATGAACGGCAAAAGTACCAGGAGATACTTGTGAGCAGAGGCTTAGCGCATGAGCACGTGGCTCTGTGGACTCTCCTGCTATTCTCCACGAGCCACGCAGTGTTCCACATGGAAATCCTGCCTTAGCCAGTGATCTGGAGGAAAGAGGCTGGAGAGCAAGAAACGCCATCGGGCTGCGCAGCCATTACGGGAGCCTTTGTTACAGCAGCGTAGCAATACCCCTCTCACTACTGCCACGCCAGGTCCACGTATCACCTATAGTCGTGGAAGAAATAAACAGAGTCCCACGAGACGGAGCTGTAGCAGCCACATAATACCAGTGACTTCACCAAGTCTTTCCTGATGCTTTTCCTTTTCAATGCCAGTACCCTCACCTACAGAAGCACCACCTCTGAATTTTCTGCGGCCAAAGGCCCATGAAGGGAGTCGTACTCAATCCCAGATCCTACAACCAACGACTGTACTCAGCCCACTACCTCTGGTCCTGGAGCAAGAAACAGAGGCAGACAAATAAATATTATGGTTGCAGGCTTATGTTTAATTCCACAGGTTCACTTCTATGCAAATCACAGATGGCATTGCCTTTCTAGGCAAGTTGCCAAAGAAAGTTCTTCAGGGCCCACAGTGGAGGCGCACTGTCTTGGGTTGACAGCACTTACGACATACTCTAGCAACTAAAGAGCACGAGACTGAAGCAAAGTATTACGGAAAAAGCTGAGTTCCTGGTAGCTTACTCGCGAAGGCACAGAATGACAAGTGAAAAATGGAGAGAGAAGTTGCTTATGCAAGAGCAGACATACAACACAGGGGACGTGGACGACTCATGACTAGATACTGTGCCAGCTATCCCAGAAGAAACCCGCAGCAACTCTTCATTCATGCAGGTTATATTTATGTGGCGTTTCATTTCCTCATACAAGTCTTAAGTACCAAATTTTAGATTATGTGTGTTTACATAATGTCCAATGCATATATTTTGAGATACATAGATATTCACCAAGTATAAACATTCTGACCACCCCAAGTAGATAATTCTAATGTCTTTCTTTTATACCGAGGACACAAATCTATTACAGAATAAACCATTGATTGGTACAAATCTGACTTAACATTTGAACTTTCTGAACAAAACCGTCTTCCAATTGAAGAGCACTTAAATACATTTGCTTAATTTGACCCCTTAAGAAAATGAAGCTCTCAGAAGTGCTGATCTCCACTGACCAATTCAACCCAGTGATGAAATCAGTGAGGACTGCATTTCAGTTGTGTCTGATTCCAGGGGGTGAAGGTGGGGCTTTAAGAAACTTCCTGTTTGTTGAATTTACAAAGTCAGTGCCACATGGTGCATGTCACCCCCATAAATGCTGCAACTTCAGAGCGTAAGAAATAGTGTCCACTCGCCCATGGGCTTCATCGGCGAGAAGGGACCAGCTGCAGAGCAGAGGTGTGGGGCATGAACAGGGTATGAGGCTGGGTGCTGCAAGATGCTGAGCGTAACTGCATTTAAAAAAAAATCTGAGGGCCGGCCAAATAGCTCTGTAGATTAAAGCACTTGCAAGCAGGCGCAGGGGCCAGGGGTTCAATCCCTGAGCCTGCCTTGCGGCCCCACCCCAAGGGGTGGTGTGCACTGAGATGGCAATTGAGACTGGGTGTGGTGGTGTGAGCTTGTAATCCCAGCTCTTGGGAGGCTGTAAACAGGTGGATCACTAGGAGTCTGATCGAGTAGTGAGACCCTGAATGCCCTGTAGACCCTTCCCTAAAATAAAAAAGTCTGAGAGCAAAAAGCAATCAGCATTAATGCTCTAGGCTGGCCATGCAGAGCCACATTCTGGGTTAACCGCAAGGGGCACAGCTGAGCACCACTTCTCCAGGCCAGAGCCCACAAGGTAAGTCACCCCTGTAAGGAGGATGGACAGGTAAGCTCAAGGCTCTCAAGCCAGGGGCAGCTTGCTGGCCCCAGTCTCCTGAGGCTAGCCCACCTGCCTGTGTACATCCTTACCCAGCAGAGACAGGGACGCAAGAACCAGGCCAGGAACTACCCTATAAATCTTCTGGGCCTCCCGCACTGCACTGCACCTCTCTACCCCAGTCCCACCTCTAACCCTCACTGGACTAGAGACTCTGGCAAAGTGTACTGCTGTGATTGTCTGCGCACCATGCCTCTGGTCCACTGGAGTATTTTTGGAGACAGAGAACATTTCTTAACTCAAGTCTCCCAAAAGCCCAGGTACCTTAGCACTGGATAAAAGAATGAATAAAGCAAGGAAGCCAGAGGTGTCAGGTTTGCATCCTGCAACTACCTACATCTGGGTGCTTTTGGTGCCAAACTTCTGTGTGGGATCACTTGTCGCAGTGGAGTGAGAGGTCTGCCATGTGGGGGTGTGCAGGAGCGCTGTCCTGTGACGACGGATCCCCCTCTTACAGGCCCATGCAGCTTTGCAGTTTCATGAAAAGACAGAAACTGAACAAAAGAGGAAATGTACAGATCAAAGTACACAGAGATCCTTCGCCGCCAATGCCATCCTGCGTCAGAAGAAGGAGGATGGGGATCTGTTTGGGTTGTGTAGTTAAGTTTCTGCAAGGAGGTGACACCTGAGGAAGGAGGAGGCAGGAGCCACTCCAGGGGCACTGGGGCAGTACATGTTCTAAATAGGGGAAAGCAGGCAGCAGATGGACAGGCCAGCTGTCAAATGGAGCAGACAGTGGGGGACTCTTCAGAGGAGCTTTAGTGTGTTAGGCTTGTCAGCAAATGTCATGATCCAGTTTGGTTTCACTACATCATGCCTAAGTAAGGAAGAAGCTGGGGTCATGGGACAAATGTAGAGCTTCCCAGTCTATGCTACAGTGGCCCGGATGTGGGGCTGACTGGGTGGACGGGAAGAGTCAGTGAGTGCACTGAGAAATCATCGGTGCGCTGAGAAAGTCGAGTCCCTGGCCTGAACCCAAGTGGCATCCCTGACACTCACATGTGGAGCTTCTGAGAAAGACTTCATCGCTCCACACCTGCATTTTCACATAGCAATTTGGAGATAGGGAATTCATTACTAGATTTAATGAAGGCACGCATGACGGGCAAGTTGGAGATTGTCAGCTCTGCACAGTAAGCCATGAATAAATGTTAGCGGCAATCAAGATGCCCATCATTGTGCGCATTCATGCATTAAAACTACTCTTAGCACAAGGGTAGGGCACGAGGAAGCTGAAGACTACGAGAAGGTAGCAAGACAACTAAATGTCCATGGAATCACAGGGGTCGGTACTAGAAAACACAGCCTCATTGTATGCCTGTAGGAGGAGGAGCTTCACATGTGCTAAAGGCAGGAATGAGTGGCATTTGCGCTCACAGAGATGGATGGGAGTGACAGGAGCAGAGCCTCACCCTCAGCAGATGGTTTCCTAGACAGAAAAAGTGAACTTCTCTCAAAGCTCTTGGGGAGTGATAATTTGGAAAGGGACGTTTTCCTCTGTCATCAGCAATGACCTTGCCTGAAGAGATCCAGAGCATGCACCTTTCTCGGAACAGCTGCGAGGCTCTGATAACCCAGCCTGTCTCTGACCTGCCTATCACCCAGGCTGAGCTGCTCATGAGCTGGGGATTACAGGCAATATGTAATTGCAGAGAAGAAGGAATGTGCAAAAATGCTGCTTATCAGCTGGAGGGAGACCCCCCGATGGTGTATAGGAGGATCACCTTGTCCTCATCGACACGACCTTGAGGGAGAAGCAGCTGCCCTTCTAAACCACAAACCAAGCTCTCCCAGTGCACACATGCAGCTACATCTAAAATAAATATTGTAGGAACTCAGCCTTTCTCTCCGTTGCTGTGCCTTCTGGGCTGGGGCTGCTTGGATCTGGACACAAATGGCCCTTTTCCTCTGCCTGGGGCAAACAGATTCTCCCACCATGCACCTTGACTGACACAGCTCTTGATGTTTAAGTAATCAGGACAGCAAACACTCACCAGGGGGAGCAAGCTCTCTAGCAGATGCCTTCTGGTCCCAGTAGAGCTTTGGGTGGCCTCACCCTACTGCCTCAATCTTGGGAGACTCCCACAGTCAGAGGAACCCCCTAAGCCATGCCCAGATCCCTGACCACAAAATCAGTGAGGTCATACATGCTACCATGAGTCATTAAGTTCTGGGGGGAATTTATTAAGTAACGTAGATAACAAATACACACCATTTCAAAAGAGAATTGAATATGTAGGCAATTTATTGCCCAGAAATGGTGAAACTTCAAGACAGAATTAAAGGAACAGGGGTAAGACCATCAAGAGGTTAGACACAAAGTCAAGTGCCCCCGCCTCTGGCCTTAGGCTGGAGGGAAAGGAAGTAGGTGAGAATAGCAGACTCCAGAGATTACTGGGAGGACTCAAGATGCACCTCTCCTTTGCGAGCTGGGATCACACAATAGCAACCATTTTCAAAGGCACAGAGAGCGGGAAGCCTTGCTGTGCTTTCTCTCTTATACCTCCCAGTCTCCCGGCTGGGCTCAGTGACCTGAATCCAGCTGGAAGACAGAAGGCCCCAGAGCTTGTGAACACTGGGTCACACCATGTGACACAGAACAGAGGAGAAAAGGTGAGGCGAGACGTGGGGAAGACAGACCCGGGGTTGACTCCAGGTACGAAGCCACCAAACTCTCCAGATGACCTGAATTCTCTCCACAGGAATCAGTCTCAGTTCGGAACACCCAGGTTTACCTGGTTCATATTGTTCTGCATATCTCTGTGATTTCTCTTTTCAGGTCTCCTTGAACACTTCTGGGAAAAGATCCCTTTCTGTCTTCTCTCACTTGAATGCCTCCCGGCAAGGCAGTAATGTGACAGGTGAGAATGGAGAGTGGCTAGGGCCTGGGTGATGGGCTGAGACAGACCCTTCTCAGGGAGGTACCCCAGGCCCTGGAGTACACTGGTACTTCCTTACCTGACCAGAGGCAACTGGAGATAGGATGCAAATAAGGAAATGGAGCTGGGACTTAGTCTGTATGACCCAGGTAGAAATAATTAGTCACAGATTCTCTCACAAGGCTAAGGCATGAGGACCAGAAAGGAAAGACGACCTGAAGATTATAGAGCCTGGAAAGTACGCAGCTGCTGGAAGCTGGACCAAGCAGGAAAGTGGATTCTCCCCTAGCGCATCTGTTCAGGAGGAACTGGCGCTGCACACATCCATCTTGACTTTATCCAGGGAAGTTGATCTTGTACTTTTGGCCTCCAACACCACAAGAAAAGAAATGTGTCTTCATTTAGGTTATCATTTTATGGCAATTTGATATGCAGCTGAGGAAGTTAGTATTGCCTGCTGGCCTTAGCCACTTTGTACTAGCCCTGGGGCTTTTCCTACCCAGGAGCTTACAGCCTGATAGGAGGCTTTTTATTTATTTTATTTATTTACTTATCATTTTTAAATTAATTTTATTGAGAAAGAAATAGCAATGAGACAGTTTCAAAACAGGCTAGTAAGACAGTTACAATAATTAATACATTGCATATTGTTGTCTTTGTGGTAGTTATTCATAGTACAAGATGCACATGATATCTTGTCTAAACACTATTAGTATAAATTTTTCTTCCCATTAAACTAAGAGAAAGTACCTGTATATCTATCCTATTTTGCATATCCAGATACATATATATATATATTTTCACTACAAAATGGACCTTCATTTATATTCCCCTTTTTTGTTTAGTTTCATCAGAGATGGGTGTTCCACTGACATTCAAATATTGTAAGTGCATGAATTCAGCAAAATATTCCAATATAGTCCAGTGGTCCATAAGAGTAGTGGGTTATCCGCAGGACTGGCAATGTCAGAAGTTGTTGACTTGAGCCTTTCACAGCTCAGCATATTAATATGGCTTTATTTTTTATATTTCGTTTTTGTACTTCTCTGCTGGATGGTTAAAACCAAGATAAAGCAAGACCAATATAACCAGAAATGTAACTTTTGTGTCTGACAAGGTCAGTCAGATCCCCTCAGGATTTTTCCTGAAATCCTGTATAGCAGTTTGTAGATCTTTTGTCAGTGTCAGCCATCTGGAAGAGTCATGGCCATTAAAACAGAAACACTAAATCTCCTGACGGGAGGCTTTTAATCACAAAGAAGGCGGGTGGTGGTGAGATAGCTCAGCGGATAAAGCAAGGGTTCCATCCCCTCCCCGCAGGTCATGCAAAACAAGGAAGGGAGGGGCATAAACTGCTGGGAGCTCACCCATTGTCAGATCTTAGGATGAAGTTTCTGTCTCTGCCTCACATGAATATCTCATCTCCCCTTTGATCTGGAAAGAAGAAGAATCTGATATGCTCTGTGAGTCTACAACTTCATTAAGTTTCCCGTGTGTTGGAAACACTGTAGAAGTCTTGGAGAGCCTCAGACTGACAGCTGAACTCACTATGGGTCTACAGTGGTTTTGAGCCAATGTGAACCAAGAGTCAGCTTTCCATGAAGACACAAAGAAATACTGAACTAAAACATTAACTAAGGTAATTATTATAATAGCCTTACTGTGGAAATATTTATTTAAGGCTTTTAAAGATAGCACAGAATAAGCAATGTAATAAAAATCTGACTATTTCATTATAAGAAAAAAGATTAAACTCCCCACACATTATACATGTACATGCAATACAAACTCCTGGCAAGTCTGTGTTCTGTTTCTAGTCTTATGTCACTTCAGGTGTTCTACTAGTAACTCGCTCCGAGTGACAGGATATGAAGGAGAAGAGTAACTACCGCTCAAGTTCACAGCATCTCCTCCTGGGTAAGTGACCGTATGCTTGCTCTTGTACCAACGATAGTTGCATCATGCTATGAGGAAATATGATTTTGTTACCCTACTGAAGATTAACCACATCTTTATAAGACATGTACGAGTGCCAAGTTCCCAAGCAGTAGACTGTGATGGGGAGCTTTATGGCTAGGATATAGTACCCCATTATGGAATTAAAAGCTAACATAGGTTTGGCAGTGAAGCTGTCTTGGGGACATCTATTATCAAGTGGGTTTAAGTAAAGATAGTCACCTTTCGTAAGGACAAGGGCCCTATCAAATCAGTTGAAGGTCTTCAGTGTAGCACTGGAATTTTCCAAAAAAAAAAAAGGAACAACTTCTGTCTTCAGACCACAGCCTCAACTCTTGCCTGAGTTTTCAGCCTGCCAGGCGGTTCTACAGATTTTAATCTGCTGCCAGCCCCCACAATCATGTAAGCCAGTTCCTTGAAGCAAATCTCTTCATGTGGGTGTGGGAGTGGGCGGGTATGTATCTGGTTCTGTTTTTCTGGATAAGTCTGGTCATGCTAATCAGAAAAAGCTATCATAGCCATATTAATTCCAGACACAGCAGGCATCAGAGTAAGAAAGCCTATAAAAAATAAAGAATAGCATTACACAGGATGATAAAGGGACAATTGTCTAAGAATGTATAGTAATCCTAAAGGTCCATGTACCTCACAGCAGTCACATGCGAGGCAGAAACATTAAACAGGAAAAAGCAGATAAATTTGTGATTATAATTGAAGTCCTTCATATATCACTCTCAGTAACTGACAGAGCAAGTGATTAAAATCAAAGGTATGAAAGACTTCAACATGACTAAAGAATTAACTTGGCCTTGATGGCATTTATAAAATACATTCTACTCAAACACACATGGAGCACTCACCATTAAAGACTGTGTTCTGGATCATCTAACAGAAGTCAATAAGTATAAAAGAATAAAAATCATATGAAATGCACTCTCAGAACATTATGTTCTCATAACAATTAAACTAGAAATCAATACCAGCAATGTAGCCAGAAGTTCCTCAAATATTTCAACATTAAATGCCACACTTTGAAATAATCTATCAAAGAAGTCTCAAAGAAAGTTAAAAACATAATTTGAACTAAAATAAAATTCTAGCTGGGCATGATGGTGCATGCCTGGCATTCCATCACTCAGAAGGCTGAGGCAGGAGGATCGTTGGGCGTCTGAGACCAGCCTGGGCTACAAAGTAAGCTCAGGGCCAGCCTAAACTGTACAACAAGACCCTGCCTCAAAAACACAAAAACAATTGCTTTATTTTACTTATCAGAATATATAAGATTCAGTTAAAGCTGTGCTTAGAGCAAAAATCTTAGCATAAAATTCACATATTAGGAAAGATGTGTCTAAAATATATAATATTAACATCTACCTTCAGAAAGCAGAGAAAGAAGAGTATAACCTGATTTGAGTAGAAGGAATATAAAATAAGTAAAGCAAAAGTTATTAAAACTGAGATGAAGAAAATGATAGCACTTAACCGCTAGGAAGAATGCATGCATTGTGTTAATTATTGAAACTGTCCTACTAATTTGGTTTGAAAATAAAATATAAAAAAATGATAGCACCAAGTGAAGAAAATTTAAATCTGTTCTATGAAAACATCAATAAAATTGATAAATTTTTATCAGGCTAAAGGACAACATTAGAATAATGGAAGGAATATATAATACACCTGCTCTGTTTAGCATGATATTTTTAACTGTGTAAAATTACATTATTCAGACCTCTTAGTTTGGTTTACTGTATCACTTATAGTCCAAGGCAGCACAGTAAAATGAAGCATAATTCACAAGAAATGAATTTTTGAAACAGCTTATATGCCCATCAACAGATAAATGGATAAGAAAGTGTGGTATTTGTATCCAATGTTGTACTATTTGGGCATGAAAAAGATAAACTGGAGACATTCATGGGAAATGGATGCCACTTGAGACCATGATATTAAGAGAAATAAGTCAGACACACAAACTTAAATATCACATGGTTTGTCTTATATAAGAATCATGCACACACACACACACACACACACACACACACACACACACACACAATACATGGAAAATAGTAGGAAGACTGTTTTCAAGTGGAAGAACAAGAGATACAGGGACGGAGGTAGGCAGGATGGGAAAGGAAATTTTAAAAGGAGAAAGAAAGGGGGGAAATGATGAAAGCAGAGCTTTTGCAAATAGGAAAGGGACCAAGAGTTACAGAGGGTGGGAGGGAGGGGGCAGGGGATCCAAAAATAAAAGAAGATTTAAGATGCATTGAATCCACCTTCCAACTCCCCATGATAAAAGCAATCATTATGTACTGCAATCCTATACAACAAAACATGCAAATAAAAATTAAAGTTAAACCAGAAAAATGATAAAATGAATTTTCCAAACAGTATGCAGTCACAAAGCCTCATGTTTGAACAAGTGCCATTCAGGAAAAACCTCACACACAATTCCACAGGTGGGACCAGGAGCTGAACTTTGAGTCTGGGCAGTGCCAGGGCAGCAGGTTCTTCTTGCAAATTTGCTCAATGCATTGTCGTGTTACACTCGGTTTCATGTCTTGTTATACTTGTTACACTTGGTTTTCAAGGTTTTCTGACATTTCAGGGCTCTTCAGGGTAAGCAGATTGTAGTTCTTCCCAAGTTTCTTCATTTATTGAAAATTAATTCAAAAGGCACAAAGAAAGTAAAGTTTGGCTATTTCTGCTGAAATCTGAGAGGCGCACCTGTGGCTGATCTCATTCTAGCTGGTGACAGGGTGACTCTTCACAACTTACTTTCTTAGCCTGATGAATCCAGAATTCTGCCATTCAGAACCTCAACACCACCCAAACGCTTTTTGACTTCTAAATGTTATCTCTCTTTCTTCACTGTATCATGGAATGATTTCATGTAGATGGGCCGCACTTGGTGTATCAGTCAGGGTTTTACTAGAGGAACAGATATGCCACAAGATGTTTAAGTGTATAAGAAAATTACAGGGTTAGTGAGATAGCTTAGCAGACTAAGCTCCCGCTTAGGGAAGCACAGGGACTGGGGTTTGATCCCTGGCACCTCATGCAGTGCTGGCCCTGCCCCCAGGAACTCTAAGCCTCAACCAAGTCTGGGTGCAGTAGCCGTGCCTGTAATGTCTGCACCGGGGAAGCTGAAAACAGGAGGATTGCCGCCAGTCCGAGTTGCCTAGTGAGTCCCTGTATAAACAAACAAATAAACAAATACATTAAAAAAAAAAAGAAATTATGAGATTGGCTTCCAACAGTCAGCCACACAGTTAGATGAAGAAGCATGCAGAGGGCGTCTGCACACTGGAGACTGAAGGAGTCAGTCTAAGGTCTGGAGCTCACTGCAGTGTCTTGTTAAAGTCTGTATCAGGAGGATGATGGGTCCGTGACAGAAGGCTGATGAGTCTTCGAGGGAAGGCTGGTTGAGTCTATACCAGAAGGCTGCAGGATCCAAGGCTGAGGCCAAAGAGTCTGCGCTAGAAGCCAGGAGACAGTGTCCAAGTTGACTGTGAAGATCGAAAGCCATAGCTCCTCTGTGGAAGTGGACCGCTCTACCCTTCCTCCATTTCCTTTTATACCTTCTAAGGGATGAGTCATCCTAGGGTGAGGCCTCCATGCCCTAGGGTATGCAATTGCTGAGCCGGTTTCGTTAGGCTTTTAACTTCTCAAGTTGACACAATCGATTAACCACTATACTTGGTTTACTTAGTTACGAAAAGACTGTGCAGAGGAAGACCTCAGAGCCATTTCCTCCAAAGCCCTTCCTGGACAAATTGGGGCGTTTGCATGGAACTCTTGCATGGACCTGAGTCAGAAAGATGATGAAGGGTCCATCCTTAGCCTTCCAGAGAGAGGGAGGAGACCTGTCTTCTGAACCGGTCCCTAGTTGCACTTCCTGTAAGTCATAGCTCAGCACCTCTAGTGAGGGAACTTGTATCCACAATTTAACTCATCTCCAGTGTGCAAGTGAAGCCAGAGAAATCCTCTGTGATCCTGCTCTTGCTGCAGGAGTTCAGGGAAGCAGAGACTTCTCCTTAACTGTATAAAGAGTGACCCAGATAACTCCACAGCAGTGTGCAGTGCGGGCTCGGAAGTTGGACCTCCTGCTTAGGAGGCCTAACCATTCCACTCGCAAGCCGGCCCACTCTGGGGCAGAAGGCTGATGTGACCTGCTCTGTGTGCTGCACGAGGACCACAGAGCACTAAGAAAACCAAAGCTAGTTAACATCAGCCAACTCAGTGCCACAGAACTACAAGTGTGAAAGGATTTGCTAGTATCAATCTTTTGTCAGAGGTACATGAATCTCATGGTAAAGATGTGAAGGGATATCTGTGTTTACATTATTCCTTTTTTGTTGTTCTATGTGGCCAAACATCACATGGCCCTACTTGTAAGAATGATAATTCTGCTTCAATCCTAAGAAACCAATCAAATTGCAGCCCACAAAAATACTTTTTTTTTAACTTTCATAAAGCACAAACATACTTAAAATTCTTTTGGTAAGAAGGCCTGAGATGTTACATTTCTCCCTTTCTGAGCCTAGGTGGTTCATCTGACTTTCAGTCATTTGAAATAAATCTAATCTTAAGCTGTTTGTCACAACACCAACAGGACAAAGTTCCTCCGGGGTCTGTTTTCTGCTTCCATCCTGCGTGGCATCTCCTCCAGAATGATGTCACCACAGGAGGCTGCAGGGCTGCCTCAGCATCACTTCTGCCACCAAATGAGATTGTGACCTAAGAGTCGCGGCAGCGAGGAGACCTTGTAGGGCACTGGATGAGCTCCCCGGGGCTGCTTGGTCGTGATGGAGCCACACCTCCCTGGGGTGGGGCTCTGCGGGTGGCACTGCCATCCCCGTCACTGGCCTCTGTCTTGTTCCCAAAGAACTCAGGCAGGAGCTCACCCAGCACCGTGCGCAAACACAAACACCCTTCATCTCAGCCAACCCCCAGCCACGCAGCCCCTGCATCTCCCTGGAGTGTGTGTTCCCATCAGACCTTTAATAAACGGGAAGGGCTGTGTATTTTTATGAATATATTTTCCTTTTACAAGTCTTTCATTTCACACCATCTGCTGATCTGGGCATTTCTCATGCTGCCAGTCAGCTTAAATTTTATTTTTAGTTCCAGCTTTGGGCAAAGCATGAAAATCCTATAGGCTACATTTTCAGATGTTCTAAACAAAATTTCACAAGAGTCTCTGGAGACCTAATGAGAGTACGATGTGTCAGAAGCCAAAAGCGTTTAGAATCATTTGGTTGTTTCACAAAAGGAGACGTGAAAGCAGATGCAAAGGGAACAGTTTGACAATGGATGTTTCTCTACTGGACCATGGATGCTGCTCGGGGGTCAACGGGGGTCCACAAGGGGGCTGTGCTCAGCAGACAGCAAGAGGGTGGCAGCAATGGTCCATGGTCAGAGCGAAGCATCCTTAAGTTCCTCCCCTCTTTACACAGCCCCGACCTTTCCTTAGTTCTTCTGTGGATTTGGACTAAATAGAAAAGAGAAGAGCAGAGGGAGAAATGCAAAAGAAACACTGAGAATCAACAGCCCTTTAGTCAAATAAAATGCAGCCTTATTTCACCCACAGCAGCCTGCCTTTGTAAAACAGAGACCAAGGCCAGGATATGAGCTGCGAGAAATGCTGACCAGTGTGTACTGGATGACTTCCATCCGCTCTACTGGAGACTCTGTGGGGAAATGTTTAGCCGTACCCTGCGAACTGAAAAATTTATGGCATGTGTGCCTGAGTTTCCCAGCCATGTACGTTGTGTCAGAAAATGTAAATGTGTGCCATGAAATCCAAAGCATCTGCTTGAAATCCAGCAGGGATGTTCAGACACATTCAGGGCACCACTGAGATCAGGGATGGAAATAACAAGAGCCCCCAGGCTCATTGCCAGATGAGAGGTGTTGACGCCAATTAAATAAAAATCAACCTCACGTTCATTGGGATCTCAGACAAGTATGCTTATTCTGAGATGCAAAAAATAAAAGATGCGGGTAGATCTCCTAGAGAAAGGTTGTCTGGGAAGTTGTGTACGATTCTGAGAAAAGCAATTGACTGTGTCTAGTTACAAAATTTTAAATGCAAGCAGACATTTGCTGGAGTGATCCATTGCCATCAGAGTGAAAATAAGATCACCGGTTATTACTCTAGGTTAGGTCATTGCCTGTCTTAGTAAACAAAGCTTTGTTGGGGAATAGCCTCTTCTGGTGGCGTGCATGGCACCCTTGCTTGCTCCTGAAACTGGGCTGAGGAGCAGCCTCAGGACCAGATGGCCTCTGCTCAGAAAATATTTACTCTGTGGCCCTTCCCAGCAGTGGGCTGGAAATCGCTGCACTACAGCATGCACAATTCTCTCTTTGTGGCTTGAGCTCTTCCCCTCGAGCCCTATTAACAACCTCACAGTCAAGTAACAGGCAAGAATGGTACCACTGTAGAGCCCCACCTGGAATCTAAATGGAGAATCCAGTCAAATGCTTGATTTTGGTGAGTTACTCAGTATAATATTAGATTACAAAAAGAATAATCAACCTTGGTAAAACTGTCAGGAATTCACATTCCCGGATGTTGGGCTCCTCATGTGTCTCCTACCATGTTAGAGGGTTTCTGGCCTTTTTTAAAAAAGCATTTGGATTTCCACAGAAAAGGGCTCAAAGAAAGCCACTGCTTAGATGTGTCTGTTGAATAAATGAATAAACCTACAATTGACATCAATTTAATGAGCTGTCTAACTTTATAAGGTATAGATTTATCAAAGTTGTTACCTGAGTTGTAGAAAGAGTACAGTTAAGTCAAATTTCTCATTCAAGAAATTAATCTTGAAAACCAGTTCAAGATGCGCTTATGTTTAACTTTTACATACTATGGTCTTGTTCTACAGATCTGGACATTTAATTATTGCTCCAATTGGTACCGCATTACACTCTTCCCCTTTATGAACTGTACTATTCATCTATTAATGCTTCCAAACATCTACTAATGGTTATCTTGCTGGATGGAAAACATTTTCTCCCATTTGCCTACCTCAGGGAGAGCTTCTCTATTTTAAAGACTGATTATGTATGTGGTGTTGAGAAATAATGAAGAGGTTTATACATACATAACTTCTCATTGCTCATATAGATTAGAGAGAGAGAGAGAGAGAGAGAGAGAGAGAGAGAGAGAGAGAGAGAGCGCAATAACCTAATCAAGGCTGCTGTACATTGAACACATGAGTCAAGCAGTCAGCTTTCTGCTAGCTACTCCTAACACCCAATCCCTAATCCTTAGCCCAATTCCATTATTGGACCTTTTATTATAGATAAGCAAACAGATGGGCAGAAGCACTAAATCGCTTGTTCAAATTCATACAACCAATCCATGCAAAACTGGGATTTCAGCTTAAGTCTTTCTGATTCCAAAATTAAGTTTCTTTCCATTATGCATCATGCTATTTCTGTAAAAGGGAAACATGTCTTTTAGGTCTGGGAGATTTAGCGAAAAAAATATGGTACAAAAGAATTTAAAGGCTATTTTTGCTCATATAGAATTCAAGTAAGCTTTGTGAATTCTGTAGCTTGAGACTGCAAATGTCAGACACAGCAGACAAGAATTTTGTAAACCCTGTAAGCAGTGTGTACTGCGGACCCAAGATCAACAATGAAGTGTTTCTTCTGAAGGAGCTTCTAACGTAGCACCTGAGTCAAAGGAGAGACTAGTGTCACCAAGGTGAGAAGAGCATGAGATGACACTGAGAGCTGCTAATCAGGCTTGGGACAAGCTGGTAGGTCATCAAGGACTTCCTGCAGGGGACACTAAGCTGGGTCCTAAGCTCTGGCTGGGAGGTAACACTGGGACACTGTGGGCAGAGCACAGAGCAGCACTCATGGGAGGGACAACAGGCCGTAGCCAGGAATCTGCAAGGAGCCCAGTTCAGGCAGAGCTCAGCATCCATGTAGGGAAAGGGAGGGGAAGACGGGAGGAGAAGCTGACCTGGCTCCTGTGGTGACTTAGGGCTGGATTATTGTGCTCTGCAGTTACCATGGGGGTACTGAAGGATCACATGGACAGAGTGGGTTGTAGGACAGTCATGTGGGTGGCAAGGCTGGGAACCCCGCAGCAATATGGGCAGAGAGTCTTGCATCCTGACCCAGGGAAGTGTCAAAGGCACACTGGATAGAACAGGCAGTAGTGCACAGAGTCTAGGGCCAAACTGTTGGGAGGGAAAGGAAGATGGAGGAGAGGATAGAGTGTGTCTCAAAGAAAGGTTGGAAAGTCTGGGGGCGAGGGTGCCATCTTCAGAGAAGGAAAAGGGAGGCTGCGTTTGGGGGGTTCTGTTGTAGATCCCTGGAAGGAAGGGCGCTGCTAAGGAGATCCCTGGAAGGAAGGGCGCTGCTAAGTATCTTAGGAGATACTAAGCTGGCTTATTGTACCAGTCAGCTTTCCTGCTGTTGGACACAATACTGACAAAGACAATTTAAAGGAGGAGTTTAATTCAGGTCATTGCTTAGGGAAATTCAGTCCTTTGTCAGTTGGCTCCAAAGCAGGGACGCAGTGGAAAGGCATCATGCAGCCAAGCAGCTTAGCTCAGGGCCCTCAGGGGGCAGAACAGGAAACAGTTCTGAACAGGAACTGGGACCAAACACAGACACAGACTCAGACTCAGCAGAAGCATGCTGTACTAATTTGCTAGGTATTTAAGAAACCAGTGAGCCTGACACAATCAATGACCACATTAATACTTCAGACAAACATATTGACATGTCCAGCCAGAGACTCTCAGAATGATTTTTCATCAAAGAAACAGGAATAAACTCAACATTTCATAATATCTAAGCCTCAATAATGGCGTACCTCAAACAGAAATCAGACAAATAGTTTCATGCATAATGGCTTCAAAAGTAAATAAGTAAAACGTCTAAGAATCAAGCTAACAAAGGAGGTGAAGGGCCTCTTCAATGAAAGCTTCAGAACACTGAAGAAGGCACTAGAATGTGGAAAGACCTCCTAGTTCATGGGCTGACAGAATTAACACTGTTAAGATGGCAGGGCTGGGGAGATACTTCAGTGATCTAAGTGCTTGCCTGGCAAGTGCAAAGACCCAGGTTCGATCCCCAGTGCCACATGCCATGTCAGCCCCGTGCAAAGCAAGCCACTGAAACGGGGCGGGTGGTTCACTCCTGTAATCCCAGTGCTGGCAAGGCTGAGATAGGAGGATCAGTAAAAGTCCAAGCTGTATAGTGAGACCCTGTACCCAATACATAAAAAAAAAAGGAAAAAAAGAAACATTTAAAAATTCACTTGTATAATCAATATGTTCTAATAAAAAGACACAAAAGATGTTTTTATGATCATTTTACCTTATATGCAAGACACAAGTTCAGCAATAAAATGGAAATAGCTTTCCTTTGGACATGTGATGTATATTAGATTTGAAAACACTTCGAATAATAAATGAAAACCTTCATCTGGACCAAAACACTAAGGGTGAGGTCTTGCGTAAAATGTCTGGGAACAGCAAATTCTTAACTTCAAGACGAAGTGTGCACACTCTTCCCTACTTGCCATCAAAGCCCACAAAACTCTTCAAATTCCACTGGAAATAGTTACAGGGAGGAGAGGAAGTAGTTGTTCAAACTACATGTAGTTGAAGTCACATTAATTTCTCCAGTGCTTCTGGACCTCTCTGTATCACACAGAGCAACCTCTGCCTAGGCAAGGAGCTAAAGCAAGGCAGCCTCTCTTGGCTAATGCAGACTTCGCCGGAGCTACACAGGGTCGAGCCCCTGCTCTCTTTCTTTCTATGGATCATATTCACAACACCGGAGGTTCCATTTTAGCTCATCTTCCTGCCAATAACAAGCAATCCCAGTTCTCTGAACTTTTGCTTATATATTCCATTTCCTGTCTCTTCAATAATTTCTATGTCTTT
Source organism: Octodon degus (assembly GCF_000260255.1). Classification (NCBI taxonomy): domain Eukaryota; kingdom Metazoa; phylum Chordata; class Mammalia; order Rodentia; family Octodontidae; genus Octodon; species Octodon degus. The sequence continues at coordinate 24,183,994 of NW_004524584.1, read as the reverse complement.
TTTTCCTGATTCCTCTTTAATACTATAAATTCGAAGTGCTCAGGAAGGGACTTAAAGTCCATTTAAAAAATCTGACTTATCTTAAGAAAACAAGAGACTAGCATAAATATTCGAGGATGTCAAGGCAGGTATTGCCCTCCACTGTTACCTTGAAAGCTCAGTTCTCTCCTACTCTACATGCAGCTGTCATGCATAGGAGAAGCGGACATGGTGAGAAAGAGCTGTCCATCATTCCCTGGCTGGTGACAACCAAGACACACGGGTGGCTGTCCTGCCTCTCCATTCGATCACATCTTCATGTGTTCGATCATTCAGTCATTCAAGGATTTAGTCATCTGCAGACCATTTGCTACTTTGAGCACTCAGGAGCCGGGACAAATGACAGTGCTGAGCAGCTCTAAGTTCTGCCATAGATCTCAGCTCCTCTCAACATCCCAGGGACATGTGGCCAAAAGAAGGAGGAGAAAGAGATGAAGAAAACAAGCCTAATAGAATAGAGTGTGATTCTCTGTGTAATAAAAGGAGCAGGGGGTGGGATGAGTTCCTCCTGCTCCACCCTTCATGTGCAGGTCAGTGAGTCACCAGTGGTCACTTAAACCAGGGACTCTGACACCACCATTATCTTAACTTTCTTATCTGCCCAAAAGCCTTTTAGGGATGAAGAGACAGCTGGGTGGTCTAAGCACCTGCCTGGCAAGCACAAGGACCTGGGTTCGATCCCCAGTACTGCATGCTATGCCACTCCTGGGCCCCTGGACACGCTGCCGGCCATGGAAACTGGGCGTGGTAGTGCATCCCTATGATTCCAGTGCTGGGAAGGCTGAGACAGGAGGATCATTATGAGTCAATACTGCATAATGAGACCTTGTACAAAATAAGTATTTTAAAAATACTTACTTAAAAAAGGGCAGTTCTGTCTTCTGCAGATGAAATTCAAATGAAGGAAAGGGAAAGTGGAAATCCTCAAGGATCAGAATAGAGGTCTTTCTTACATGAGCACTTTAAGGAATACTGATACACAGACCTTCTGGCCTTTCTAACACAGGAAAACTATGCCCTGGAGTAGACTCTTGGAAAAATAACTCACAGACCTTCTGCCTGCTCGACTGCTCCTCAGATTCATTTTCCAGCCAGAGCCCAGGTCCAGCATGTGCGTGAGACCTTCTGTGTACCCTCTGCAGGTCCCTTTCCAGCCAGAACCTAGGCCTGATGTGCTGCAGCAGGAAGAAGCTGAGCACAGCAGCCAGTCCCAAGACGGGCACATCTGGAGGAGTTCAAAATTGGTAGATCCGGACCCGGCAAGCTGGTCTATGAAAGTATCCTCTCTCTTCCTCTCTTGATCGAGAGAGGGTGCAACAGGCACCTGGGGAGAAATAGTCTGCCTGGAAGACCCCATGTACATCAAGAGGCTATGATCAGATAGAACTTAGGGGAACTAATTTAAATAAAAATCCCCAATTTAATATCTGCTTAGCTACACAGACATAATGTTTGCTCCTATGGCCTAAAATACAAACCCATTAGTTATAAAAGTTTGTCGGCTACTAGATATCACTACCCATTACTAGTGTTTCTAATTGCAGTTCAATAAATAGAAAACTGTAACTGCCTGAACCACATAATCTCTCTTGGGTAAGAACATTGATAAGTGCTAAGGTAATAAATGCGCCAAAGCTCTACCCCAAAGGTCAGAGGACAATGCTATACAAAATGACAAAGAGAAGGAGAAAAATGCAATCTCAGGCTCCAAGCCCACCCAGAGCAAATAAAGGAGACAATAGCGTAGAAGAAATTGGAAAGTACACACCTGAAATCTCTGAAATAATAGCGTCTGAAGCACAGAAACAACTGCAGAAAGGTACAGAGGAAATCAGATTAGAAATAGGGGCATACAACAGCAGGTAAATAACATGGCAATCGTAAGTCAATACATCTCAGTTATAACCATCAATGTAAATGGACTCAATTCACCAATTAAAAGAAATCAGCTGACAGGGTGGATCAGGAGACAAAATCCAAAAATATTCTGTATACAAGAAACACACTTAGCTCTTAAAGAAATTCATAAGTTGAAAGTCAAAGGATGGAAAACAATACTGCATGCCTAGCACCTCAGAAAAAAGCAG
>NW_004524584.1:24167804-24181768 GCF_000260255.1 Octodon degus | reverse complement strand
CATACTGGTCAGGGGAAAAACACAAGAGGAAGAGGCAACAATCTTGAATATGTATGCACCAAACACAGGCGCACCCAACTATATAAGACAAATCTTAATTGATGTGAAAAATCTAATATCCAATACCACAACCTTAACAGAAACCTTAACACCCCCTTAACCCAAAAAGATAAGTCAAGCAGAAAAATTAGCAAAGAAGTAGCAGAACTTAGAACAAATGGACCTAGTGGACATAGACAGAGTGTTACACCAAACCACAGCTGAATACACATTTTTTTCAGCTGCACATAAGACATTTTCTAAAACAGATCACATACTAGTTCATAGGTCATGCTTAAGTATATGCAAGAAAACAAAATTTATCCCATGCATATTATCTGACCACAGTGCAATGAAACTGGAAACAAATGACAAAAGAAACAACAAAACCCCACAAATACATGGAAATTAAACAATGGCCTCCTCAGCAACCAATGGGTTAGAGATGAAATTAAACAGTATCTACAATTCAAGTAAAATTCAAATGCAACTTATCAGAATTTATGGGATAAATGAAAGCAGTGCTTAGAATCTTTTTTTTTTTTTTTCCAGAACCTGGGATTGAACTCAGGCCCTTGTGTTTGCCAGACAAGTGCTTGTTCTACTGAGCTATCTCCAGGCCCCATGAAAGCAGTGCTTAGAGGGAAATTTATAGCTATGAACTCACACATTAGGAAAACAGAATGGGAACAAATAAATCCCTAATGCTGCAACTCAAACATCTAGAAAAAAAAAAAAGCAAACCCAAAGTCCAAAGATGAAGGAAATTATAAAAATTAGAGCAGAAGTTAATGCAATCATGACAAAGAAAACAACATAAACAATTAACAAATCAAAAAGATGGCCCTTTCAGAGATTAAATAAAATTGATAAGCTCCTAGCTAACTTCATCAAAAAGAGGAAAGAAAAAAAATAAATTCAAGCAATAAGGAATGAAAAGGGTGAAATTACGACAGACCCTGTGGAAATTCAGAAGATCATCAATAGCTATTTTGAGAATTTTTACTCTCACAGATTTGAAGAAATAGAAGAAATGGACAGATTCCTAGAAAGTTACAAATTGCCAAAATGGAATCAAGATGATATACGAACTCTCAATAACCCAATAACAGCCAATGAAATGCAAAATATAATAAAAAACCTACCGACAAAGAAAAGTGCAGGTCCTGATAGATTCACAGCTGAATTCTGCAAGACATTTACAGAAGAGATGATCCCAATACTCCTCAAACTCTTCAATGAAACTGGAAAGGAAACAATTCTCCCAAAATTATTCCTGGAGGCAAGTATTATACTGATACTAAAACCAGAGATAGACACAACTAAAAATGAGGACTACAGGCCAATCTCCCTCATGAACATAGATTCAAAAATCCTCAGTAAAATACTAGCAAATAGAATACAGCAAATAATCAAGAAGATTATATACCATGTCCAGGTAAGATTCATCCCAGGGATGCAAAGATGGTTCAACTTATAGGAAATACATAAACGTAATACATTATATCAATAGAGCCAAACCCAAAAACCACATGATCATCTCAATTGATGCAGAAAAGGGTCTTCACAAAGTCCAACACTCATTCATTCTCAAAGTCCTACAGAAAATAGCAGCTCCATGTTATATCTAAAGCATTTGATATTCAGACAGTGATGTTAACGTCAACTGCCTCTGTTATAGGGTAATAATGATAAATTTCTCTTCTGGATGTTTAACAACTAAAGTTTACAGACCAAAAATTAGAGAAAAAGAGGGGCTACAAGGGTAGCCAATATTTTGGTCCTAGCCCTTCAAGGTCAGTGAGGACTCAGGACATAAGAGAACTTGTGTTGTGACATTCTATAACTCAGTGGTGTCCCAAATTTTTTAACCAAGGAGATTATGGGGCCACACAGGAGAGTGAGTGATGACGTATAGTGTGCCTAAGGAAAGTCACCCAGAGAGAAAAAATTCTCTTAGACTTTCACAAAGAGCAAATTGGTCAAGTAATGACCATGACTCATTCAGATGGGTGACATTGACAAAAGATCTACAAGGTGTTCTACGTGGTGGCTACAGTGTAAATGCTGAGGAGATTTGACTGACCTTGTCAGATATAAAAGTTACACGTTTAGTTATATAGTTTACTTTAACTTAGTCTTAGCCATCCAGCAGAAAATTGTAGCCATGAGGTCAAAAAAGTAAAGCTGTATTAATCTGATGAGCTATGGAAGGCTCTAGTTAAGAACTTCAGACATTTGCCAGTTGTGCTGATAACTCACTACTATTACGGACTGTTGTTCTATATTGGGTTATTTTGCTGAATTCAAGTACATACAATATTTAGACTATTTTTCAGTGTGAAACAATTTCTTTAAAGACTTCTCCAAATACAGCTTCTCCAGCTGCAGTGGAACACCCATCCCTGCAAAAACAAAACAAAAATGGGGGGATATGTTGGGAGCCATGAAGATAGGAAATTGATCAAACATATGTAGGTGGGACTTGACCCAGTACCTAAAGCAAACAAGCTACCTCACTCTTGAGATGAACGCCTTGTTTGGCTAAGGTTAGCTATCAGCTGCCAGGAAACCTAGTGTCATGTGCTACTAACGTCACAAAAGTATAAATGAAGGGCAGTTTTGTTGTTTAAAAAAAAGGGAAAAATATATGTATACGTAAGAGAGTTAGGATAGATATACAGCTACTTTCTCTTTCACTGAGAATAAAAGTTTGTACTAATATTATTTAGACAAGATATCATGTTTGCATCTTGTCTTCTGAATACCTACTATGAAAACAACAATATGTAATGTATTAATTACTGTGAACAATTTAATAACCTGTTTTAAAACTGTTTGATTGCTATTTTTTTCTCATTAAAATGAACACAAATTAAAAAATAAAAATAACTCATATTGTAAGAATCCTCTGTGCACTCTATTTATCTTTATTTTCTTCTTCCTCTTTCAATATTAAGTCCATATCTTGATCTATGTTTTGAGTCTGAGATATCACACACAGCCTAAATTTTTAAAATATCAAAGAAAAGGTTAAGAATTTTGACACGCAGAGACAACTTTTCTTCTTTACCTGGAAACTGTTGAGAACACCCAGGAGAATCAGACACACTTGTGTAATCACTGTGTCTGAGGAGGTTCCCTGACTGGCGGGCCCTTCAGCCCCCATGGAGGGAGCAGCAGCCGACAAAAGCCAGCAGAGCTCAGGCGGAGGCAGGGGAAAGACTCTCAAGGAGAACACAGCGGACAGGCTGGCCGACATCAGAAGGGAGCAAGACACGTGATCAGAAGGCTCACACAGACCCTCTGTGACCGCCAGGGCAGCCAGGCCCCTGGGTGGGGCTGTGGGTGGCAGTCCTGGATCCAGTACTTAGGACGCCTGAGTAGAGAAGGGAGCGCACCAGCCAGGGAGGCTGGGGACAGGCAGGCAGTGTGTCTCCATGGCTGGAGCCTCTCGCTGTGCACCTCCCATCTGGGGCCACACAGAGCCCAACACGTACCCTCTCTTGGCTACTCTTCTCTCATCACTGGGACAAATACCCGACACCCAAAATGAAGGCAGGAAAGGTTTATTGAGCTCACGTTACTGGAGGGTTCAGTCCATATTCAGCTGGCTCCAAGGCAGAGGGGCACAGGGCAGAGGGCAGCCCTTCATGGCAGCTGAACAGCAGCAGCAACAACAGCAAGCAACAACGGCTACCGAAATGAAAGTCTGTCTCTCTGTCTCTTACATTACATTCAGGCTCTCTGCCCCAGGTTAGGGAAAGTACTCACACCCATAATCCCAGCAGCACTAAAACCCATAATCCCAGCCTTGGATCACACATAATCCCAGTGGATCATGAGTTAACACAAACTCTAGAAGTACCCACCCCATGACTGCATGAGGCTTTGGGGGGACAACTAGACACAGACCATAACATACCCGTAGGACCCAAATGCACATACAGCACACGCTCAGTAAACTCCGGGGGGCCGTGGGAACGGCCACCGCAGCACAGCAGCCTCATGCAGCTCGCCTCACGAAGAGCACAGAGAAGAAGGAACATACTCTCTATTGTTGATGCAAGAAAACTAAAAAGAATGAAAAACTCAAAAATGGGCGAAAATCCCCTAATAATTTGAAAAGAAAACAGCAACAACAGAAATTTCTGTGTCAAAAAATGCAAATTAAGTTTTAAAATTATATGGAAAATAATGATAATGAGCACAGCTACAGTGGAGGGCTAAAGGTCTCTCAAAGGGAAATTTATAGTCTTAATTACTTATGCAAGTATAAATTAATGAGGAAGAAAAAATAGATTAAGTACCCAACATGGAAGTAAGAAATACAGAGCAAAACACAGTGAGGGAAGTCAAAATGAGGAATTAATTTAAAAAAAAAACTTGAAATAAATAAATAAATACATAAATACTGGAGATTGAATAATAATAAATATTTCCAAAGTTCACTCCTTGGAGAAACAAGGTAGCAAGCAAAGCATTAGCTACTTTGTTTCAGGAGTAAGTGGAGAAAAGCCAAATTCTATGCAAAAGAAACCCGCCACGGAAAAGCAAGCACAAGTGCAGAGGAAACTGGTCCCATGAAGAGATTTCTCAACTCTGTGAAATGAAATTGAGTCTCTGAATGAAAGAGATTGTATTTATAAGAAAATATATTTGGCCAGGCAAGCTCCAGAGGGTAAAGTAAACCTAAATGTAAATATTTCCACAGGAACAACAGTGGTATCGGACCTAATCCACACAAATAATTGAGATTAAAGAAGTTGGCCAGTCAGTGAAGCACCAGACCACTGTAGAACCAGAACTGCTAAAGGGCTTGTCCTTGTTACTGCCAAGACAGAGGGAATTCCTAATAAATTATGAGCCAAGATAAGCCACAAATAAAATATAAAATGCAGTGTAACAAATTGCAGGTAATTCTAAAAATTCATGAATTTTCCAATATCATATAAGCACTAAAGTTATACAGTGTCCACTGGAAATAAAAAAATTAAATCCACTACAAAGAGAAAAAGAGGGAGGAAGAGACAGAAGGAGTGGGGGTGAAACTTCTTAAGTAAAACTCTATTTCAAATTACAAAACTTATTTTACTTAATCCAAAGGTCAGTACATAGGTTAGGAAAACAGTAGGCCTATTAAATAAAAAAAAATACAAATGTGTTTGGTATCGTAACATTTATGTTCATTATTTTGGTGGAGGTTAGAGGTAGCCAGAAGGAAAAAGCTTTAAAAATTATAAAGACATGACTACTATCTTGGAAATCAAGAGGACCAAATGAAAATAAATGTTCAAACAAGAGAATTCACAGGTGGCTGTGAGATGTGTATTCACTGAAAACCCTTTGAGAATTGGACTCCTATTCTCTGTCTCTGTCTCTTTTCTTCCTATTTTTACAATAGGCAAAAAGCCAAAGGCAGATGTTTAGTTGCCCAATCTCTCTGCAATCCTCTGGCAAGTTTTCTTTTTGCTTTCCCTATGGGCGATCGTTTTGTTTAAACAAGGATAAAGTTCCCATATGTTCCTTCACTCTGGATTCTTCTCATTTTGCTTGGTTTTCCTGTATTACTATAAATATCTTTCAAGAAGGTATCTTTGTACGCTATGCATCACAGTACTGAATACTGCCTGAACCTGTGAGAGAAGAAGTCTACAGGCTTCCTACCCTGGGGCATGAGGAGAGTAGACAGCAGTCACTCATGCAGAGAGGGAGTGAAGTGGTACTGCGACTGTCCTGCAGGTTGAGATCTGGAGGCAGCAGTACATGAGGTCCCCTGGAAACCTCAGTACTCGGTTGTTCTGGAAGAACAGTTTTTTGCAGACATAATTAAGTTATGCACAATGCAGTGAGGTCATCCTAAAGAAGGTGAAGAGAAGAAGGGATAGACTTCTAAGTAGAATAGAAAGAAAGGGGCAAAGATCTGAGTCATAAAGCACCCCAAGATTTATTGCCAACCTCCAGAGGCTAGAACTATGAGCGGGTTCTCCCTCAGCACCTCCAGAAGGAATAGCCATGGAAGCACCTGGGTTTTATTTCTGCATAAGGATAAATGTCTGAATTTATCTTTTTGTTGTTTTAAGTAAGCTAGTTTTCAGTAAGTTTTACACAATCCTGAGGTCCCAATAGAGCAGCTCAACTGGAGGAGGTAGGGGTGTCAGACAGACGCAGCCAGGCCAATGCCTACCTTCCTGACTACACACTGAGGTACAGAATGATGAGATCCATTTTATCGAGGCAGCAGGAGTCTGGACAGGGTGAGTGAAAGAGCAACTCTCAAGGTTGGCCTTGAGAGACATTGAAGTGGGCTTCCACAAAGACAGGCGAGCCAGAGAAAAAGTGGTATGAAAGTCCAAGACACCACTGGTCCAGTGGGCCCCACACAGGCCTACATTTGCTTTCCCTCTTGTTCTTGTCAGTGGCGTCATTTACAGAGTTGCTTCTCAAAAGTTTCCAACGCCAGCATCCTATGGACATGGAAGAGTTCAAATCCTCAGACATCTGCAGAATTCCTTACAACCCCTGAGAGGAAACTTAGAGCTTTTCTAGCACCTCGATAGAGTAAAGCTAACTTCTGTGTCCAGATGGGATGCACAACAGGAATGCCAGTCAGAATCAGGCTTGGGCTCTAAAGGTATTAAACGTGGGAAATCTGACTCTTGTTTACTCCCATCCACAGACCATTTGAAATCCAATTCGGACTGTACTCCAAAGTACTCTATGCTTCATTTCTCTTAGCTTTGTAAAGTTACATAAACTGGATAAACCATATTATTGCTGCTATTGCTGCCTATTGTCCTTAGGAAAAGGCTCTTCATGCACAATCAGCACCAAGGTCAGCGACCACATGGGTGCAGCCTGCCATCACTGTTGCCATTGCACAGGTGAACAAACTGAGTAAGGTAAAGAATCTGGCCCAGCCTAGGTAGCACGGCAGAGTGCACTGTCCAGAAAGTACATAGTAAAAGGGAGTCCACATGTAGAGAGAGGCTGAGCTATGGCACAGTCCCAACAGCTCAGGCAAACAGAAGATGCTCTGGAGCTGAAGCAGCCTTTGGGCTTCCCAGAACTGATCTCTTAAGGATCAGAATGGAAGGAACCTACATGCCAGTGCAGTCAGTCATGAACGGAAGTTACCCTTGGAAGGGATGAGCTTGGGGTGGGAGGTCATGCAGGCAGTTTCTAAACAAGTGAACAACTAAATACCAGCTCCTGACAACATCCCCAAGTGCTGCTGGCCAATCTGTCCTTGAGATCTGAGTGACTCCTCTCTCTGTTCTATATGCAGCTATAAAGTAGAAGTGGGATCATACCCAGATTCTGCCTACCACCCACAGCTTCCTCTGCCCTGCCTCCCACACTCCTTGACTCCCCTCCATGCCAAGAGCCCCTCACGCTCCTGAGCTGGACATCCCACATCATTGATCTCTGGGTCCATCAGGATCTCACATCTTCTACATGGTGCCCATTACTCTTGTGTTTAGATCACTGTTGCAGAAACAGACAAGGCATGACCTCCCTCTGCCTGCAGCCTGCCCAGTTTGTTGTACTCAGCAAACACATTGAGAAGGTTGTGCATCTACCAGGAAATATCTATTACTATTAACACCTGATGTTACAGAGAACTAACTGTACATCTAGCCCACTTATGCCCTTCCTGTTCATCTACTCACTTCATCATCCTTGCTGTTTGGGGAAGATACCATGATCACTGTTCCCACTTTACAGATAAACAGTCCTGGTCCCAACTCTTTTTTTTTTTCTGAAATATCTCCAAGGTCAATGAGTACTTCCTCTCACCACTGAACCAACTGATTGACTTTCTTTTAGAGACAACTCTTCAACACCAGAGCCGTGCTCCCTCTAGAGTCCAGCTGCAGATCCATTACTCTGTGTCACAGGCATTACAGACGCACCATTCTCTGTGTACAGGAGGAGGCTCTCCTCATGGGGGATGTTGATTTTCTCATTTTCCCATATGGATTTTAAACAGCAATTTTTGGAGGGTTAACAGAGACCAAGAATCAGTATCTCTCATAAACTATCTCCCTCCCTGAAGAAAGGGAGACTAGGCAGAGCCTCAGACGTTCATAAATGTAATGGTTGACACATTGAGTCAACTGGAGAAGTTTAGAAATTTAACTAAGGGACTCTGCAGAGGGCCAGAGTCCTCGCTTTGTAAACATCCTGAGCCTGTGCAGGAGAAGGACACAGAGATGGTATGAGTGCTACGCCTGCTTTAAGGGGTGGTAACCTGCTTACAACATTAAGAGAGAAAAAGAGGCTGGCTCCCCACCTTTTGCTCTTGTTGCTTTTGCTGTCCTCTGTCTCTGTAAACCATTGCCTCTGTGCACCCTACCCTGCCTTGGAGCCAGCTGATTACAGAATGAAACCTCCACACACTTTGCATAAACCTTTCCTTCCTTAATTTTGGGTGCCGGGTGTTTTGTCCCAGAAATGTGAGAAAAGCAACAGAGACCATCAATAACAGATCAAAGATAAATGTATTTTCCCAAGTAGAAGGGAAATCACTATCACAATGAAAGAAGATATCAACAGGGGCCAAGGAGATGGCTCAGTGGAATAAGCGCTTCCCTGGCAAGTGCAAGGGCCTGAATTCAATCCCCGGTTCCATTAAAAAAAAAAAAAAAGGTATCAATGGAAGATGCTATATCCAATGCTAATAAATTTATCAAAAAGTATCGCATTAGACACACGTTCAGTTCTTTTAATGAGCAACAGACTTCAGTTCAGATGATAAAATCAAGAGGATGTGGAGAGTGTGTGGTGACTGCCTCTTTCTTCTTAAAGTAATCCTTCTCATCTCCCTTTGACCAAATCTCTGAGCATAGGCCCACGTTCAGGTGGGGCTTTCTTGTCTGCTTCTTCCTCCAATAGCTTCCCAAAGCAGCTCATTAAGGCTGGAGAGCACGCTTAGACTTCGCTCTGCCATTACAGTCAAATTTCTAATCACCAATGGAAAAGTATGTCGCCAATTTTCTTGTATTTTTGATCCAGAAACTGCGTGAACATTTTTATCATGGCTTGATCTCCTGTGTTTAGCTTTAATAGTCTTGTGTTACCAGTGTTTAATTCTCTTGTGTCACCAGTGCTCTGCTTCATATGGTCAAGGTTCAAGGATCCTGCCATTTGGAGAAGGGAATGTACGGGTCCAGGAAGGGAGCTTGGCCAGAGGGGAGAATGAGGGTAAGAAGGTGAGATGCTCTTAGATTAATTCTAGGGTTTAGCCACAAGAGATAGTTTCCTATTTTTTACCTTTTCTCATCTTTTTTCTTCCACTCCTTCCACATCCTAGTGCTTTTTGAACAAGTAAAAACACTCGCTGGCTAAAACAGTGACTCCATAGCTTCATATTGTATTCAGTGGGCTAGGATGTGTTTTCCTTTCTTCAGTCTTAAGAAAAAAAGAATAGCCTGCTTTTCTGGAGACAAAACAGTAGGAACAGAGATCCAAATTCCTAGCAATTAGTCTCCTCCACAGCCAGAAACTGGGCAGCTGGTAACCTGCTGTTTTTCCTTTGAGCTTCCCAGATTAAATTCTAAAAGCAATTTAATTCCAGACTCCAATATACACTTCCTGAGTTATGCATCAAACGAAAGACTTATGTAACAGATTTGCATCACTATTGATTATACACTTGCCATAGACCATTGGATATATTAAGTACAATAAAAATTTTCCAATTTTATCCTCACTTAAATATATTAAAGCTTCACAGTGCAAAAGAATCCTGCAAAGTTTCCCTCACACAAAAATAATCTTGTTAGAAAATCAATAAGTATGCCTTAGCCTATCCTCTTTAATAAATATGGATTGTAATGTAACTGTTTTGCTTAAGTAAATCTATATTCAAATTCCCCCCTCTTCCATGGGAAAATGAAAGATCTATGAAATGAAAACTCACAATGTGCTATGAATGTCAAAGAAATAGAAATGTTAGAAGAGTTAAGCAAATTTCAATAAGAAATCTAACCATAATGCATAAATAGGAATATGTGAAAATTCTTCAAGTTTGCTTCAGGAATATGCTGACAGTGACTATGACCTACAAAAGTAAAAAAAGAAAAGAGCAGGTGATGCCTATTGACATGGCTATTGTCCCATGAATGGCCTGCTCCAGGGCTGAAGAGATCCCGGTCTTCTGCCTTTTTCCAGTGGTTCTAAAGCTTGCGCTGCCACAGGGCTCCCAGCAGCCAACCCAAGAGGAGGGTGGTGGGTGCCTCTTGTCTTTCTAGGCTCAGTTTCCCTTTGCTTTCGCATACTGGTGAGCAAAACAGGGCTCATTGCTCTACTGTGGCACTTCCTATCAAACACATGATCAAAAAAATTCTTATTTCCTTGTTAATGAATTCCTAAGAGATGCTGGTGTTTAGCCTAAGTTTCTTGTGCAGAAAAGCTATGTTCTTCTTGCATGGGCAATATAAAACTGCTGTTCTTTCCTGATCTAAATTTTTGGATATTATACTTTTTCTTCCTTTCATTATTAAGGGATTATACAATGCTTTCACATTCCCAGATTCTCGATAAAATATTTCTTTGAAATCCAGTTAGGATAATAAAAAGGAAAAGCATTAAAAGAAAGTTTGTGGATACAAATACAAAGCAAATCACAAAGATAACTGAGAACCAATTCCTCCTCTCCGCAGATCAGTGCTATGTTTCAATATGCTCATCTATTTTTCCTCGGTGCCTCACAGTTTCCTTTCTGTCCTTGTCCTTCTCTTTCCTACCAGTGCAGCATCTGCCCCCTCCCAAAACAGGGTGAGTGGGAAGCGGCTTTTCCCGTAGCAATGAAACCACTGCCAGGAGCATCCAGAGTGGGAGGAGCCAGTGGGGACGGAGCCGAGGAGGAGGACGCCACTTGAGCAGTGGCCTCACACAGATGGAGCAGCACAGTCTGAGTTGTTGTGGGGAGGATGGGCTGCTGGGAGAAAGGTGGGTATGGCTTTCAGTGCAGGTCACAGGGAGAAGGCGTCTGGGTGGAGACAGCTACACTCAGGTAGTGACCAAGTAAATCAATAGATCAAGAATCATTGGAGCCAATGTTTTTCATTGCTGGTGAGAGGCAATGTCCATGTGAAGGTACGGTGCATAGTCTGTCTGTCTGCCTACCTATCTACTGTAAGTGCATGCAGGCCTTGCCTTTGTTGAATGACATCTAATGGCACAGAACACCTATGGTCCAGATCCTGCCTCTAAGTGACGTTTTCCACTGAAGAGAACCAGGGCTGCTGATTGAAAAGTGGGGGCAGGGAGAACAAAACAAGTCTGAAACCTTGTGCTTTGCCAGAAAGCAAGTGAGGGCCAAGAAGATGCCAGGGACATGTCCAAAGGGACAGAGGCCAGGTTGATGGGTATACCCGAGGCAAGTCTGAGGCACCAGGGGTATCTGAAGGAGCAGGGGGAGTCATGGGGAATAATCTATCAAGTCAAGTAGAAAACAGAGTCCTTAAACATGGAAATGAATGAATAACTGAAGGTCTGATAAAGACAGAAACATGTGCCTCGTTTGTAAGGAACTTCCTATAAAATGTGCATTAGTGACAAAGTAGCAAAGCCTGGTGGGCAGTGCCAAGAAGGCAAGGAGTAATTATGCGTCCCTTGAGAGAACTCCACGAAGACACAGTCGCCGTGGCCGGTGCAGACTCCGACGCAGATCTTGAGTCTGTTTACCAGGTAACAGCAGGCAAATGCAAGCGGGAAAACAATTCCACACCAGAAAAAGACCTTCAGATTTCAAAACAGGGAGGCTTATGAGAGCCGAAGGAAAACAGAGGAGGTATCCTAGACTGAAGCGCAGAGGGACTTGGGAACACATGGCCACGCAGGGCTGGGGGCGGGGCCTCTGCCCCTTGAATCACTTGGGCAGTTCAGCTCAGGATCCGGTGTGGGTTTTGCGAGTCAGACAGCAGCAGCAGAGCAGCGTGAAAGTCCCAGGGTTGACAGCTGTTGCGTGGTTCTATTGGCCAAGGGAGCGTACTGTGGAAAATTCACACTGAAGCACTTGGGATGATGGGACAACAAATTGGCAACTTAGCTTTAAGTGGTTTAGTGGAAAAATAATTCTATGTACTTACTTGCCCTTTATTAGTAAGTCTGGGATTATTTCAAAATAAAAGTTACAAAATGCATCAGTGGTTATATTTTAAATTTGAAATGCATTAGGAGATAGCATTCCTCATTTTCATTTATTAACTAAAGTCCCTCAATAAAGAGAGCTATCACAGCCTGAGAATGCATTGCATTTTATGGCAAGCTCTGGCAAAGTAACTTTGCTGAGAACAACGAACTGAGTTACGCAGTCCAGAAAGGGAACAGAGCTGTTCCCTAGTCAGTATCTGAGTAAACAGGTAGGTACTACGTGCTATCAGTGAACCGAGAAAGGGCAAAAACACAAGATGAGACAAAATGGTTAATATGCATTTATTCCAAATAAAATGCATTCATTTTGTGGTGGTTTAGAAGGCAGGATGATGCTAACCACCACAGACAGACTGCCCCTCTCTAGACGAGGCCAGCAGCCTCTGTTTCACATACCATGGCTGTAAACAATTATGCCACAGTGGCACAGTCACCATAGTCATGACACACTGATTTATTATTTTTATTATATGACATCCTATAGTATCATTTTTATTCACATGGTGCATAAAATAGTTCAATAAAGTATTTTTCTCCCACTTTGAACCAGTGGTACTTTTAGATTATATTTTCAGAAAGAGACAAAAGTAGTGAAAGCTCTTTTCCACTTTGATGTTTACCTATAAACTTTCTATTTTAAAGCAGCTGGCATAGTCCAATTTTCTGAGCTATTTCAGTGGTTATGAAATTATTCCTAAAGGCACAAGAGATAGGCAACATGTTCTTTTCTTTTCAATGTTAATCAAATGAAATGCTATGGAGTGAAGCATTTTTATCTTTTTAGCTACTCTAAAGTTATCTTAGCTGCAGGGTCTATAGATATGAAGTATTTTTTGTTTGTTGGCTTTGGAAAAGGTGTAAATAAAAGATTAGAGTGACATTCTTGTCCGTTTTATACTCACATAAAAAAAATGGTCTTACAAAACTCCAAGTTAGTATGGTATGTAATAAGCTAGAATATACGAAGTTCTATGTGCAGTACTTACTTTTACCTCTTATTTTTAACCCCATTTGATTTTGTGGATGAAACTGGAAAATCTTCTCATTCAAGAGCTTCTCCTATCACATCTTCATCAGCAGACATTTCATTTATTCAGGAAGGAGGTGAAGAGATCGGTACAAAGCATTCAAGGATGGGCTCCACGGGATTCCCTGAGCTGTCAAGGTGCCATAAACTATGACATGTTTGGAAGTCCTGTTGTTGGAGTCATGAGGGGTTTCCTGCAGCTATTCCCAGAAGGTGAACTGACTGAGATTATGTACTTGTTGTGACTGAAAACCCACTCACTGCCCTGCCCTGGATAAGTGGTCACCTATAGCTGGGGTCGCTGGCTCAGCGAAGGGCAAGGATGGAGTTTGTGGAAGAAAGAAGGGATCCTCTCTAAATATCTTCCAGGGTGAAAAGGCAGGAGAAGGAAGTACAATCAGGGTAGAGATCATGTGCAAAGTCACATCCTAGGCACAGCCAGATGTTCTTTTCAGGAGAACAGTGGTTGCTTGGGCTAGGAGTCTGGAGATGTTGACCAGAGGGTGACAAGTGTAGGTACAAGACGGACAAGTCCCTCGACGCTAACGTGCCATGTGGGTGGTAATGGCTGTGCTAACTACCCTGACCCTTGGAGTCATTGCCCAACTACGCCCAACTGTTTAGCTTGAATATATTCAATCTTTATGGATACATTAAACACTTTAAAGAAAAGCAGTTCACAATTTTTATTCATTTGCTTAGTCAGTGGTCATGCTTTCTCTGTGTCACAAGTTTC
>NW_004524584.1:24152805-24162803 GCF_000260255.1 Octodon degus | reverse complement strand
GAAGGACGGATCCTGTAGCATCCCATTTATATGAAGTCTATCCAGTGAGTAAACTGAGAAACACAGAGATCAGGTTGGTGTGTGTCAGGCTCTGGGGTTGGTTGGGTGGGCAAAGCACAGAGAGCAGTTGCTTAATTAGCACAGTTTATTCTGGGGGTGATGAGAAAGGTTTAAACTTGAAAGAGGAATTGAATGCACAATGTCATAACCATATTAGATGCCCCTGAATTATTCACGTTAAAATGGTTAATTTATGTCACATAAATTTTATCTCAAAACCAATTGGTATGGAACCTCTTAGAGAAAGCTTTGGAGTGGAAAAGAAAATATTCCATAGTTAATAACATAGGTAGCTTCATTGCCAAATAAGCTGAGAGGGAAACACATGTGAGGTCAGTGTTGGGGGTGTGGGGTGTGGCACGAGACAGCTCTTCACTCCAGGGAAGGAAGGTGACCCACCCAGTCACAGCCCTATGGTGCTTGGAGGGGTCACTGTGGCCCAGCGCAGCTGGAAGGACACAGCCCTGACATACATCTAGGTGTAAGCTCCTGAGCATGACTCTGCGCAAGGTGGTGTGCCACACAGAAGATGCGGGCCTTTGTGCCATCCCATGCCCATGCTTAGGGGACACATCTGTTACCAGAAGGCCATGGTCTGTCACCATGTCACAATTCCAGGGAGGTGTCCTACAAGTGTGTAAGTATTTGTATAATTGTCACAGACAAAAAGCACATGGGAGATGGAGCGGTCACACATTGGATGCTCCAACATGCATGAACACATATGAGCGCCTGGGGAGGCCCAGGTTCTGGCTGTGGGGCTTGGATGGCGGGATCCTGGTTCTCAGGGACTTCATATGCCAGGGAACAGGGCCATGCCTGTGTGCTTCTGTCACCTTACAGCTTCCTAATGCCAAGGGAAGGTCCAGCCTTCCCACGGCCCCATCTGAGGAGATGAGGAGGTGCTTTCCACAGCACCTTCTCTCTTTGCAGCAAGTTCCACCACTCTAGAATGGTGGCCAAGAGAAGAGGTAGTGGGTGTGGGCAGAGTGACCAGAAATCCTCCATAGCAAGCTGGGGTTTGCGTGGACCATCTGTCTCAAGCCCCCGTTTCCTCCCCTTCGATCTATATTTATGAGGGCCCTCCGGCCAAGAACTGTGGGTGAACTCATTGCCATAGCAATATTTTTTTTTCCTGGCAAATATTTTTCTTCCACCTCTTCAAAATAAAAGACTATGAAGATGTTCAGGCATAAAGCATTGTCATGTGTGTATCTGACTTGTTCCATTCTATGTATGGATTGTGAATCCAAGGCCCCCCACCCCCCAAAAAAATCTTAGATGGTTTCTACATCGAGATGCAGATTGGAGACAGGAAGAGACCAGCTCTGCCTCTGAGGCATTTTCATGAGTGGGCAGCGATGCCCAGAGACAGGAGTGAACTCCACCCTCACATGTCTTCCGAGGCAAGAATGAGTAGAATGACATCTTGGAGCCAACGATCGTACGTCCAAAGCACTAATAAGCAGGGAGGTCATTCCCCAGCACTTGTTGCTTGGGCCCTTCCCAGCTGGTCACATGGCCCTGGAAGAACTGCTGAGCTGTAGGAAAGGTTTCATTAGAACGGAGAAACACAATGGCTATATATCCCCAGCTTACCCAGAAAATTCTATTTATTTTGGAGCACTGTGCAGCAAATTAGAAGAAATATTTCCATTAAGGAATTGTTACTCTGCACAGGGCACCAGTGCAAAAACCCTATGTCCTACAGGAGGACTTGAGCCTGCCAGAAGCACTACATGGAGCTGAAAGCTCAGTCCCTTTTGCGGATGGCCTCCCTGGCCCAGACGCGCAGGCAACTTGAACAACCTAGCGCCAATGTCGGAGCCTACAGTGAGGCTCAGTTGGGGCTATTGTGACTCTATCTAATAGAGTTCTAGTCTCGTAGATCTTCCTGTAGAAGCTCACAATGTTTCCCTCCTGTTACAGATACAAATCCGATTCACTAGAAAAAGAACCACAACTTGAAAATGAAGGCATAGTAAGGCATGAGTGGACACTGATCATTTCTGAGAGCGACAACAGGAACTTGTCACCCTTGCTCCGATAAACACATCCAGCACCCAGCATTATGGCCTGGGTGCTGAATTATTTCTGTACAGAGTCATTTTATTTTTTATTGATCATTTAAAGATAGCTAACAGTTCAAGAACATCCCATTACTTTCATTTCTACACATGTAACTACTTCTAGTGTGTGCTTATTAGGTCACACAATTCTAATCTGTAGTGAACAGATATCAAAATCATGAGTTAGAGGAAAAAGTCATTTAGAAATAAAAACTGGGAGTGAAGGCAGAAACTTTGTGTTTTAAATGTTGACAGTCAGCATAGATTCAATTAAAGAGGGTGGCTTGACCTTGGCCTGGGTGACAGCTGAGGCAGGGCAATTCTTTGTGCTGTCAACTGTAGGGTGTTAAGCAGCACCCTGGCTTCCATTCTTGAGATGTAAGTAGCAGTCCCCAAAGGGGTGACAACTGATAGCATCTTCAGACACAGTCAAATATCTTCTAGCAGCAGCATCAACTCAGTGAGAACTGCTGAGCTACAGCATAGGCTTCTTTCAGGAACAAAAAATTGTTGCGTAGCCATGTTGATTGAGAAAAATAAACTGACTTTGGAATCTCCAGTACCTACTAAATTTAAAGAAAATATTATTTTTTATAGCTTTTTATTTTTAAAGACAATAAAAATAATGACAAATATCATAAATGATATATTTGCTACACATAACATCTGTCTCTAAGTCATACCCACAGTCTTATGTTTTCTATGTGAATGCCCCCTTAAAGCCTCATGTACTCACAGGTGGGACTTCGTGAGGCGATTGTCCCTGGGTGTGTGACATGGGACTAGTCCACTGATGAGTGTACAGCTCAACGTGTCCTTGGGATGTGGAGCCCCGTCAGGGTACGTGGCCACTGGAGCGTGGCCCGGAGGGTTCTCTCTCCTTCTTCCTCCTCCCTTGATCTCTCTCTGCTTCCTACTTCTGTGCTTTTAACAGCTCCCCTCTGCCAGGCCCCCTGCCATGAGTCCCGCCTTGGAGCCAGCTGACCTCAGACTAAAACCTCTACAAACCGTGAGTCAAAATAAACCTTCCCTTCTTTACCTTGTGGCTGTCAGGTATTCTGTTCCAGTGATGACAAAAGTAATGAAGACACATAGCAAATGGGCATTTTCCAGTGCCCAAACTGACATGCCCTATCACCAAACAAAAAAGGATCTCCTCCACAGTGGCACATTTTCCTTCATGCAAACACTGTGAGCAGATTTGAAATTATCGTAACTTTTGAACATCCTGGTTTGGGGCAGCTTCAAGATTCTAAAATTCTAACATCCTTTCTATGAATGTAAGTGTTTGCAAATGTTTAGTGGTTTGAAATGGAAGCATGTGGCAGCCTTTTCCATAGTACTCTGATGGAGAGAAGACCTTCAGTTTCCTGAATACAGGAGCTCTTCAGAAGCGCTCACTTGTAGATGGAAAAATGAACTTCCTACAGGTTAGTTAAGCAAACTGCATTAAAGCAAGTTCAGGGTTGCAGTGGCAGCATTTCAGAAATTGAGCTATTTATACCTGAGTAGTATCTGTGGTCAGGACTGGGATGAAGAGAATTAACTTCATCTCAAATCCCATGGGGGAAATGTACTTCACAATGTATTAATGTCAGAAGGATCCAAGACTTTAAGCCCGCTCTTCAACACAGCTTCAAATGGGCCATACGTGAAACTAAAATGGATTTGACACATCTGAGGAACGTGTAGGTAAAAGGCTCCACAGAGTCTAATGCGGGGGGGCCTGCCCCTTAGCTCAGTTGTTTAAGTGCCCGCTTAAACAAAGCAGTCAGATTCATGACACTGTGGTTCGATCCCCAGATCTTCAAGCCAAATCAGATCTGTCCTGAAGGCATCCTGAGCCCTCAAAAAAAGATCCTTCTGCACAGAATCTAATGTGATTTCTAGATTTTCCTTGCTAGCTTGGGGTCATGCATGTCCCTCATGAGGAGCTCTCTGTCCACCGGCTGACAGCAGGAGCTGCTGATCAGGTTCTCCAACCCTGCCCAGGCTCTCCAGGCTAAGACAGCACTGCAAGTGGCAGCATTTCTCCCAGCAAAGCAGTCCGTGAGATGTCATCTCATTCCTCATGTCTGCCTTTGGAAACACATGTCTGCCCTCTGTTCTCCCGTGGAAGCTCCAGCTCCACATGCTCCTAATCAAGAGCCTTCCTTTGTGTTTCTAAATTAGTTTTGCAGGATCAATGCATTTCTACCCATGACGCACCACCTGCCCATCACCGGGATGCAAACCACTGACAATCCACCCTGGCGGTGCTCTTCTTCATGTCAATGCTCAGAAACTGTTTCTCGACTTCGAACTTGAGTATACTTTGTTCCTGTCCACGCTTTCTCCCACTACACTGGTTCTGTCTTTCCACTTTAGAAGAAATATGCTCTATCATCTGTCTTCCTCTTCCCTCTGCCTCTCCATTCGAGGAAAGCAGTGTGTCACTTTCCTTGTTTGCGCCCACTCCACGCTTTTTCACAATGGTCAGGACTCTTCAGGCTGCAGTGTGCAGGTTTCCTTCAATATTTGCCTTTCAGTGCACTGTCACCCATGGCGTGATCTGACGAATGAAGTACTATGAGCAGAAATGATTTAGCCTTTCCAAGTGGAAACTTGTAAAACTACAGCACAGTTTGCCACATCCTCTTTTTTAAAATTTTATTTTATAAAGAGAGTACAAAATCCCTGAAGATCGCTAGACTGTGACATTGGAGCTTGTCCAGGCTGGGTCTCTGGTGAAGGCATAAAACCTCAGTGTTGTGTTGGGGACCAATAAGCTCTTACAGTGTTCAGCGCAAGTCCTTAAGCATCTCTCATGTGGCTCTGATACCAAGGGCTTCATTCAAAGCCTCTCTCTCTCTCTCTCTCTCTCTCTCTCTGCCCCCTCACTTAAACATTTTCCTTTCTTCAGTGCATCCTATACACCACCAGATTCCTGTTTTTGAATGCACAGGTCTAATACTTTTTTCCTTGGATGACAATTTATTTTGGTCAAACCAGAGAAAACTCTATGAAATGAGAAAAAAAAATCTCTTCCTTCCACAGCTCTTCCGTCCCTTTACTGGCCTTACTTATTTGTTGTATTTGTATTTCCCATTTAATTACTAATGCTCTTTACAGCACTGGTTAAAGGCACTTTGAAAGCAAGGTCTAGTTTTCCTCTAAGCCAAGACCTCAACTGCTAGGACAGGACCTGGTTCGTGCAGATGTTCCATGAATATTTGCTGCCTCATGTAAAAGTCTATTCTACATCCTGATATGGCCTGAGGCACATCCATGGTATTAGCATCTGTTCACTAAATGCATCTCTAGGAACATTCTCCCATCTCCATTGATCCTACTGGCCCCATCATTTGCTCTAAATATGGAGATTCTTGAGATAACACTTCTCTGTTTAATGGACCATTTACGTTCAAAACTAAACTACAAAAAACATGGTCAGATGCCTGTAGGCAGCAGCAGCAGGTCTTGGGCAGAAGAAGAGGGAGCCGTTTCTGTTCTGTAGGAAGCACAGACTGTGCTGCACAGCACTGCCTCCCCACTCCACACCCAGCAGCTCTGAGCAGAAGGGGAAAAGTATTTTCTAAGACCAAAGGCACTAAGAGGGCAGGCTTAGTGGACAGAAGGAAGGGAGGCCTTGTCCCTGGGCAGATGGGTTCCTTCACAGAGCCCCCTCTTCTCTGTGTGTCCCCATGCAAATTCCCCTCTTTTATGAAGACATCAGCTACTGGATCCAGTCACTCCATCCACCATAACAATCCTTTTTTAACTTAATAGAAAGAACCTATTTTCCAATAAGGTCAGATTCAGAGGTCCTGAGGTTTGGGACATTTGGAGGATGCAAGTCAACCTGTGACATCAACTTTATGCTATAGGTAATAGGAGAATTCAGATCTCAAGTATTCTCTGCCTGGTTTACACCCCATCACCCAATTCCAAGTCAGGAATTTAAATTAAATGTCAACAATATCAAGATTATTTGCCTCTCAGATAATAACTCGGTAGGTTTTTGTTGTTGTGTTCCTTCGATAAACAGTTAGCATGATCAGAGACAAGAGCCAAGAACAGCTTGAATGAAGTAGTGTGAACACAGACACGGTGCTGAGGTGACCACAGAGATCACAGGTGTCACCGTCCCGCCCCCTTCCAGGTCTCTGGCCTCCGCGTCAAAGCTGCTGGACTTTCAGAATATGCTCAATACTTCTCTTAGAATGCAATGACAAAAAAAAACTGTTCCAGAGCATGCCAATAATAGCTTAAAGGATGAAGCTTTCGTTTTTTTCCTTCCAAAGCATCCCTCAGATCTACTACCCTAATGAAGCTCTTCTCTTCATCTCATTCTCTTCTAGAAGTTTTAACATGCATAACCAGCAAGATAATCAGGATCAGTTATGTAAATCAGTGGTTCTGTGGAGAAATGCACCATCAGACAGAGATTTTCTATTTTTGTTATGTTAATAATGTTAAGCGAAATAACATCTCAGTGAACATAATGTAAGTATTTTATAACCAAAGGCAGAGCTTCCCAAGTCATTTTTCTCTCCAATAAATCTCACAAATCAGGAATACCATAATACTGTACTGTAAATAGTATTTAGGATTTTTTTTAGTACTATTTAGCTTTAAAGTCATGGATTTTGCTAAAACTTATAGTCATTTTTACTATCCTTGTTATAGTATTAAGACGTGGCTCTTATAACATCGTATTTTGTCATTGGAGAATATAACTAGAAAAGCAAAAAAATAATAATTTGCACAAACAGGTAGAATTCTTTAGACACTTGTCTAAAGAAGATATACAAACTTACAGAGAAAACGTGTGCTATCATTAATCGTTAGCAGAATGTAAATTAAAACGTGATGAGCTATCCCTACATGACTGCCAGTGTAGCCAATAACAAAAGACAAAAGATGGCGAATACGACCCGGATGTGGGCATAAAGGAAGTCCTCGGTGCGTACTGCTCGGAAAGTAGAACAGTGTAGCCATAAGGAAAAGTGGAAGACCAGTACAAGGAAAACTAAAACAGCGTCACTAAATGATCGTCCTGCCATCCCGCCTCTGGGTATAAAGACTTCAAGTCAGTACGTCAAAGACCCCTCTAGCCTCCCTCACCCACAACAGCCAACATCTGGACTCAACCGAAATAGCCTTCCTCCTCCATCCGGGAATGAAGAAGGAACACGTGATGCGCATGCGCGGAGGAAGGTTACTCACGCATACAGAGGAGGCAGTGACTTCAACAACGTGGCTAGAACGTGAGGACACTACACGAGGTGAAAGAAGCGAGGCCTGAGAGAGAAGTCCTGCACGTTCTTACTTCTGTGTGGAATCTAAAACAACTGAACGCAAGGAAGCAGACGGTGGTGATCAGAGGTCTGCGAAGGGGCACAATGAGTAGGGCTGAAAAACCTCACTTAGAAGGAAAACAAGATGAGACTTACTGCACAGCCTGCGGAGCATAATAAACAACCACAGAGCGTACAATGCAAAATTAAAGCAAGTCCATTTGAAATAGTCCCACCACAAAAATGTGAAGTATTTTAATTGACGGATAGGGCAATTTGCAAAATTTGATCTTTCCATGTTGTGTCATTGTATTTAGAAGTCATAACACCACTTAGCTAAATATAAAAATTAAAATAAAAAATAGAATTCTTCAGTATACTCATCTAGTTGGGCATCGCAGAAGGGAAGCGCTACATTGACAAAAAAACTTTTCATTGAATAATACCTTCATTTCGAAGGACTGGTGCTTTTGAGAATATGTTCATTAAATTAAGGCAATTGTTAAAACGATTGAAGACATAACTAGAGGTTTATATAACTAGAACCAGACTTTAAATTTTTACAAAGCAAAGCTGGCCAGGGAACATAGCAGCAGTTGAAGGCTTGCCTGGCATAGTCAAAGCCTTGGGGTTCAGCCCCAGCCCGGAAGTCAGTTCTGCAAAATAATATTTACTTTTCTACCTGGATTACCACACTCCAGATTGCTCTTTGATCATGCTCAAATGAGGATTACTTTGGCTCAGTCACACGTTTTCTACACAAGTATCAAGGATGTAAAGCATCTTTTTTGCTTCAGTTGGGCAAATCGCAGCCGTTTCAGTGTTTGGTGAGAACCACCACTGTGTGAGGGCTTCGCTGAGGGTCTACCATTGTCTTGCTCCTCCGACTGACTGAGCAGTGTCCTCCCCGCTTCCCTTTCTTCCCTGCTCTCCTAGGAGGGGGCAGGAGCACATGTATAAGGGATTCTAGAGTGCTCATACTGGGACTGATTGACCCACATCTCCTGCCCCAAAGAAGTGCCACCAGCGCCCAGCTCTGGGGTTCTGCTGAGAACCCCAAAGCCCCCAGGGATGCCATCCCCCCCAAGAGCTCCTGGGGCAAAGCCTGCTTTTACTGCTTCTTGAGGGCTTTTCCACAGAGGCCATCGGAGGATCTCAGGCCTGAGCAGAATTCCGCAAGAGTCCAGGTCTGGATTCCTGATTGCTTGTCAGTCACTCCAGCTTCTCTGGGCTTCAGGAGACTTCCTGAGGCTGCGGGAGGATTCTCACTGCCTCTGTTCCAAGACCCGAGTCCTAATTCTGTAACATCTGCCATATATGTTAGACAGAGCTTTAGCCCAAATTTTCTCAGTATTTCTACTGGACTGAATTAAACAGAAACTCTAGGTTGTGGAAATGGGCATCAGTAATGTGGATACGATTTTTAGAGTACTCGACCTTAGACAAACCTCTGTCCTCTTCCCACTCTTTTCCATTCACTTAGGAAACTTCCAGTCCCCAAGCCCATACAGATTTCCCTTCTTCGCTCTCCCCGTCCCTAAAAGGCACCCTCAACCCATCTGTTCCCTCCTTCCTGTGGCTACAACATGAGCAAATTCCAGGACCCCCACAGATTCCAGCATCGCATCCAAACGCTCTCTGCTTACACCAGTGTCCCCTAAAACAAAATCTCCAAACAAATCAAAGTGACAGTTGTAAACTGTATCTCATCATCACTTGTCTGACTGAGTGCCCCCAGTGCTTGTCTCTACTACTTAGAAAAAATCACCCTATCTCCACTATGCTGGCCAATGTCCACAGCATCTGGTGCTGGCCAACATCACCAATCCCTTGTCCCACCACTGCCTGGCACCGCACACACTCCATCCTCCCCAGCAGCTTCTGCAGTCTCAGCAACCTGCCCTGGGGACCCTCCACCCCAAGTGGTCTTCCTGGAGTCCTCCCTTGTCTGGCTGCTTGTCATTCAGGCCTCAAAACTCAGATGCCCCCTCTGCAGGGACATCCTACCAGCTTCAACCCCCTGAACTATCACCTCCATTCTGTTCTTTGTTCATTCTTATACACTGATCAAAAATTTTAATTTTTTGCCTTCCTCATACATAGGTAACTGTGCAGATGGATCCTGTGCCTGAGAATAGAAACTAGCACCTCAAATATGGCAACAAAACTTGGCTGAGAGAAAGGAGCGAGGAACAAGCACTCAGGTGTCAGGAGACAGGAAAATCCTGGGCAGAAAAGCCTCTGCTGCTGACTGAGAACAGACACCTGGGTATGAGTGTCTCCCACTGTGAGCCTCGCTCTGCACTGCTGCACCAACTCCCTAGGTAGTGGCACCTGAGATGACAGTCATTTCTGTCCCCGGACGTCCTTAACCTCTCATCAGTGACAGATAGCTAAGAAGAGCAGAGCACTGCAACTTCCTGTTTTTCACTCACAGCCCCACATATGCTGTAAAGAATTACAACAGCTCTCCAGGAAGTCATGAACGTGAAAGCGCTTCACTGCACTCTGATGATGCCTACCTGGACTGCACACTGTCCTCCCTGTTCTCTTCCCAGTTCCTCTAGCCTGTGGAAAGCACAAGCCGCCA
>NW_004524584.1:24150675-24152120 GCF_000260255.1 Octodon degus | reverse complement strand
AGCAGTCTCCTCTAGGGGCTTGCTTGAAAGGCACCCATCACTGCCCTGTACCCCAATTTACTGACTCAGGCTCAACACAACCCTGCTTCCTAGGCTGCGTGTGCCACTGCCTCTGATGTCCGCCGCTCTCAAGGTGGCCAGAGGGCACCAGTGGTCCTATTACTCTTGTTATAGTGACAACTATTATAACGAAGTTTCTAATATGCCCAGCAAGCAAGCACAAGACAGGGAACACGTCCTCTGTTCTTCTATTCAGTTTGGTGTCAAATGCTAAGTCAATGACTTGGAGAACTTAGACACAATATTACCTATCTTTTGACTGTTCTTTTAGAAATTTTATTTTATTTTACTGTCTTTTTTGGGACAGGGTCTTTACGCAGTTCAAGCTGGCCTGGAGCTCACATTGTCACCCAGGCTGGTCTCAAACTTGCAACGATCCTCCTACCTCAGCCTCCCATGTGCTGGGATTACAAGCATGTGCCACCATGTCCAGCTTTTAGAAATTTTAAAGAACATGATGCAATACATAGTTCTTGGTCACCATGTGGTATAACAAGTCTCTTGAATTTATTCCTATCTAAGGTTTTATATCTTTTGACCAAAACCTCCACAACCGTTTGCTCACCCTGGCCTTAACATTTCTAGATTCCACCCACAAGAGAGACCATGCAGTGTCCCTTATCTTTCTGTGCTTGGCTTAGGCCACATGACACAGTGTGTTCCAATTTCATTCGCCCATGGGGTAGCCAGTGAAAGCATTTCCTTCCTTTTTGGGGGTGGTATTGGGAATTGAACCCAGGACTTGCACTGGCCAGGCAGGCGCCTGGGCCACTGAGCTACCTCCCCAGCCCCCAACATTCCCTTTCTTTCAGGTAAGTATCCCACTGTACACATAGCACACTGTCTTTGGTCATCCCCCAGTGGACATGAGAGCTGTGGCGAGGAGCACTGTGATGAGCATGGGCTACAGACGCCTCTGGAACAGATCTCTCTAATGTACTCATTTTCTTGATATTGAATATGTACTGAGAAGTGGGACTGCTGGATCTTCAAGCAGTTCAGCTCTTTAACTTTTTTTTTTCCAGTAATCTCCATAATGCTTTCCATAATGGCTATATTAATTCACATGCAAAAAAATCCTCTGCTACCATAATACAAGAAAAATCTCAGAGGTATTGATGCCTAGATGATATATAACTTCTCATATTTTTCTATAGGCCAGAATACTTTCTGAATATGAACACTATAGAACATTGCAACATTTCTGTAAATGCTATTAAGCAAGGAACACATATTATGTTCTTTGATGAATAGCTCAAGTTCCAAATGAGTACTGATAAAATCATGAATCACTAGATGGCTTTCATTCTTTTTTTGAAAGCATTATGCAGAGTTAGAGAGACAGATGACGGAATCAGAGGTAAGACAATAAGTTTCACTGTGCT
>NW_004524584.1:24146734-24149892 GCF_000260255.1 Octodon degus | reverse complement strand
GAAACTGCCTTCTCCATCTTTATTGTTGAAGTCTTTACAACACTGACTCCCCTGTGCCTGGAACTAGTGCCCCACAATAGCTTTCAGGTCGTTAAAGACTTGGTTTGGATATCAGTTTCTAGAAAAACACAAATTTCAGAACATAGACATTTTCTAGAGACTTTCTCAGTCTTCTAGTGGAAAAGACATGCAGAATCCATTTTCTATCTATCTATAATTCGTCTTCCTTTGCCTTGGAATGTACTTACCGCCAACCAACTGTGAACATGGCCTTATGACTTCCTCTGTGTAAGGGAAGACGGCAGAGGTACCAGCATGCCAGTTCAGAACTAAGGCTTGACAAGACCTCAGTTTGCACTACTCCCTCTTACAGTTTGGGGCTTAGCTAGTGTCATAAAACAGGCTTCATAATGAAGGTCCCAAAAGCCCAATTCTTCAACTGGATTCCAGACTGAAGTTGTATGGACCAACACTGCAGTCTACCTTCCTGCTGAGCTGCACAAATTTGTCCATCAGAGAGTCAGTTCAGCCACCTTTAAGAACTGTA
Source organism: Octodon degus (assembly GCF_000260255.1). Classification (NCBI taxonomy): domain Eukaryota; kingdom Metazoa; phylum Chordata; class Mammalia; order Rodentia; family Octodontidae; genus Octodon; species Octodon degus. Next base: position 24,149,345 of record NW_004524584.1, on the reverse strand, counting down.
AGATACAGGACATAAATATTGCTGTAGACCACCGGGATTTGGGAGTAGTTTGTTATGCAGCGTTATCAGAGCAGAAATCTATCTGACATCACAAGTAATGCGCTCCTGAGACACAAACGCACAAGTAGGTCACTGCCCTGGGCACTAGTAAGAAGTCGTTGCAACACCCTCTATAATGTTAGGACATTGGACAAACAAGTAGTCCATACAGATCTAAGGCTGTCACCTACCAAAAATGTCCAGGCCACACAAACTCTTGAATCAGAAGATAAAATCTTTAGAAACAAGAGCAAGCCTAAGCATAGGTGGGTCTCTCCAAGAAATGCTTCTCAGTATAAGAGAAAGATGTCATCCAGTTCCAAATTTATCTTTCATGGATCTCAAAATCTTTTCTAAGTGGAATTTATTGATCATTTTTTGAGACTTACATTTAGGAATAAAAAGCTGCTGTGAAGTTAACTATTTTGGCCAAAGTCATAAAATAGCATTAAGAATAAACCACCCTCTTTCTGCTGAAGCTAAAAAGTTATTCCGACGTAATCCCTGAAGGTCAGCAGAGGAACCTGCAGTGAGCTTCCTCAGTACACATGGTGTTCACGCCATTCAGATTAAAAGGATCCTTGAAAATTCCTCTGTCTCACCAGAACATATTTTTCAAAAACCAGAAAGCTTTTTTCTTTTCATCAAAATTGTCTTTCTCATCAAGATGCAAAGAAAGAAAAAAGGTGCATTCTTCCAGGAGCAATTTGGCAAAATAATATTTGTTACTGTTGCATGCTTAGGAGAAAATAATACGCTTTTTCATAATTTTAAAAAATGTTTTCTCAGAAGCTGGTAGGTGACCTTACACTTTCTGACTTTAAATCATTACTATTGTGAAGACTTTCATTTTCTTTCCCTGGTTACCCCTTTTCTTGTGACCAGGATAGTACCAGCCTGTCCCTTTTGAAGAGCTCCTGGCCATTCATTCCTGAGTTGTGGTGATCAGACCGTCAAAGTCAGTGAATGTGTCCCAAAGTTAATCTTTTCTACAGCAACTCTATTAACTTCACTTTCAATAAGGCCTGCATTTAAATTATACAGTACATAGCCATTAAATCAAGGGTTTATTCTGAGCTCACATATTTAAAGGGGGAATTAAACAGACATAGCTCTTGGGTAGCTAGTGTCATAAAACAGGCAGCAATTCCCTTCCACCCCGGTGGTTCCAGCAATCACTTAAATAGGAATCCTCTGACAACTCCATTAGCAGAATTACTCAGTTGAATTTCACCATCCTCTGGCTTCTTTCGCACAAATTGTTCAGGTAGCAGTAGCTGTTTATCTTTTCTCTTCTCGTCCAAATGGCAGCAGTTTCATCCAGTCCTTAAAGAACTATGATATCAAAGATCCTTGCCTCGGTGTGGAGGACACGAAAATGCAAATCTTGCACATCTAAGTGTTATTCTATGTTTAAATAATTAGCCTATATGAAAAGGGGGAAAAACCAGATTCATCCATTACATATTTCATGTGCATGAGCTAGCAGTGTATTTTCAGGACACAGAACCTGATTTTATCTATTTTGTTGACAATCCTCCAGTTGTTTAGATAGTTTATTGAGGGCTTGGCACTAGGCTGCAATCAATTGATGGCTAAGAGTCTCCATCACAGAAGGCACATCTTAATCTCTATTTATACACAGGAAATATTACTGTATGAAACGATTTGAAAAAGAAGTGATTACTGTCTCTATAACAGGTAGGCTTCATAGAGGAGGTGGTGGTGTTCTAGTAAATTACTCTGAAAAATACCATCTTAGAAGTGAAGAGGGGAAAAAAAAAACAACAAAAAGCAAGTCCTTGTAAAAAATAAGATGTTATATAAAAGGGCTTTTATTTATATTCACTGTTCTGGTCCTTATGAATATTCATGACCATATTCTTTTGAAACATTATATTTATTTAATCTGAAAGGCCAATGCTTCAGATGAGAAAAACTCATGCAGGGAAAATGAGTGAATTATTCATCTAAAAACAAATATTGTTTGGGGACTCCATTTTATACTTGTGTATTCAACATCTACATAAGTCACCATCCGCTGGAGCCATGCATTTGTACAATGGGTTCTCTCCACAAAAAGACCCACGGAGTTCTAACTGCCTTCGTTTGCTTGTTCCTTTATTCTGAGAGGGGGGAAATCTTAGTAGAGAGAATGTACAGTGTTGAGCTGTCAAAACACATTACTCTAGCGTCCACAAAGCTTTCTTGGGAGTTGCAAGTCCTTCCTGCACAGTGCTCCACTCCAACCCACCAGCGTGTGGCCACCAGGCCCCTTTTGTGGCCTCCTCTGTTAGTCCACACAGTGGCCACCTGACTTGGCTAATTCTAGGACAGAGGCCAAGCCATTGCCCACACAAACAACCACCACATGCATGCATGAAACTCCCAGGCTCAAGCAGGAGGTGGTCTTCCTAAGCTCATCTTACGTTCCCTGGACGTGTCTCAGGCCTGTGTCACCCTGCGGGCCTGTCCCACGCTATCAGACAAACATGACTGACCGCTGCTCTCATGCAAACCAGTAACAAACCACATACTCTCACAGGCTTTGCTTTCCTAACTTTAAAATCTC
>NW_004524584.1:24109623-24146054 GCF_000260255.1 Octodon degus | reverse complement strand
TCATACTGATGTGGGTGAGTGCGTGCATGCTGTCCGTAGACCCCAGTCAGCTTGGACAGAAAATGCTCATGTTTTCTTTTATGTTTTCCTCTTTCCATGAAATGACACCCCCACTTTTCAATTTTTTATTATTGTTCAGTTGTATTTGTTCTCCAAGTTTAGTCTTAATTTTACAATGAGCTGAATCTGGTTCCCCTCCCTTGTGCTGGGAGTGAGTAGTGTTCTAGACTCCCTGGCACTTCCTTCTGCTGTGGAAACACTGCCTGTCCCTCCAGAGCCTCCCTTCAATGTGGAGGCTGCCCTCTGTTCCCCTAGGATTTCCCTAACTAATCCTCAAAGCATTAGCTTAAGCCTGTGATCCACCATGCTCTGATGTCCAGCCATTGAAGTGTAAGGAGACCGAGTCACAGGAGAGAACCTACACACAGTGGTGACAACACAGCATGTAGTGGGGACCCTGGGTCTGGTCCCCAGCGGACCTCTCCCCTGCCCTGAGTCTGAGGTCAGGCTAACACCAACATAAGACTGCTGAACTGATATGGCTTTAGGATTTCACTTGTCTTACTCAAAAGCCTCTGTATACTAATAATCACTGCCTGTGTAAGCAGAGGGATAATGATGCAAGCAGCTGGTGTCTCACGGCCACCTATATTTATACATCTTTATTATGTGTCTGTTGTGTCACATGCCTCCACTGCTAAGTCCTGTGCTACGTAATTCACTGCATTGGCAAAGGTAAATTGTGCTACAAGAGCCATCATTCCCCAGGAATCAGTAACACATGAGCTTTCCACTGAATGGGCTCCAGTGAGGATGGTCTTGGATGGCTATAGATACATATAGTACAGGGTCTACAGGGCCTCACTACATAGATCAAACTTGTAGTGATTTTCCTGTTTTCAGCCTCTCAAGAGCTGGGATTACAGGCATGCTCCAACACACCCCATCTCCACTGCTGTCTCAGCATGCCCCAGGGGAGGTGCTGGCACTGCACACCGGGGATCAAACCACAGCCGCTGTGCTCTACCTAAGCAGGCACTTTACTCTGCTGAGCTGTTTTGCTGGCATGCAGACCCTAACTTTGCCTTTTTGTCACTAGGCCTGTTCTCTGTCTCTTAGACCTCACTGATCATCAAGACCAAGCTACCAGAAGGGAGGCCAGAAAAGACTGTGTGAAGCTTAGGAATGGGGCATCCCAAGGCGCCTGCCCTGGCCAGGGTCACTGTGGGTACAGCCTGTGACTGCAAGGTGAGGAAGGCAGTGCAAGCTTACTTGGTCACTTTGAGTCCCATAACAGGGTCTAGGGCCCAGTCTCACCCCTGGGAGTCAGGCGAGAAAGAGAAAACTTCCCTGCCTTAGTATGGGGGCTGCTACCTACTAAACAGCATAATGTGGTGAGACGGGGCAAGGCAGTAGTTCACTTTTCATTGGATATCTGTGGTCACTGGCATGGATTCCACTTTTTCCTAGTTTTCAAGCAATATAGATAAAAGCACACTTATGCACCTAGATCAGAGAGCAGTTGTTCATTCATCCACAAGTCTTGTCCTCTCTACGCGGCCGAGACAGCTGTGTGTGGCTTCCTTTCTGCCTGCATGGTCTCCATCATCTATGGTGAAAATGTCTTTCTACACAGGCTGGTGTTCCTCAGTGCAGGAAAAGGACTCCGCAGGCTGCAAGCACATTTTGCATGCAGCCCAGGAGCTGGAATGCTGAGCTCTGTGTAGTCGTACTCTGTGGATGGTCCTTGGGGTGGGCACATCCTGATGTCAGGGGAGGAAGCCAAGAAGCCACCTCCAAGTGGGCTCAAGACTGAATAGGTCCATGTCGCCATTAGCAGACCATGCCCACCTAGCCTTGCATTGGTTCTATCCCTTGGAAGGAAATTTGAAGTTATCTCAGTTTTTGAAACATTAATCTCTTCACTTTTTGGCGGGGTAGGTATAATCACCTCTTCTGTCACAATCCTTCCTCCAGGACACTCACTGGATATGGAATCTTCTAAAACTCAGTCTTGATCTTTTATTCTACCTCAAAACAAGGTGTGTTCATCTGAAATCATACCATACTTTTAAGAAATGTAATTTTAAGTTGACATTTAAACAAAAATCTATGGCAATGGTGAGACAGCACAGCAGACTAAGCACCTGCTTTGACAAGCACAGGGACAAGGGTTCAATATCTGGACCACAGGCCCCTTCAGCCTCACCCTGGGCATGCTGATCCAGCCACTGAGGCCCAGCATGGTGGCACATGCCTGTAATTCCAGTGCTGGGGAGACTGAAAGCAGGAGGATCACTAGAAATCCAAGCTGCATAGTGAGACCCCGTACCAAGTACATTTTTAAAAAATCCATGATTCTGATCGAAAGTATCAGCACCTAAATGAAGCAATTTTTTGTTGTTGCATAGTAACTTCCACATTATGCCTAGAGTTGCTAACTTTCTGCAACCCTGCCTGACCCAGTGTGACTCGGAGTCACAGAAAGTGTAGGCTTGGATTGTGCCTGAGCTTCTGGGATGTCCAAGTGGACCCCTTGGGTCCCCTTGTGTCCCCCCATGGGAACCACTAAGAGAATAGCTGGGAAATGAAAGCATGTCTCAAGCCCCTGGAGGAAGTCCAGGAAGGGGATAGAAGCCAAGCTCTTAACTTTCTAGAAAAGTTTTATGTAAAATGTGCCTGCTACCTGTCTAAAAAGATGCTGGAAGTCATGCACAAGAACGTTAGAAGGGTAAAGTTCTACAAGCCCCGCAACACCATTGTGAGCCTTGACTCCCCAAATGAACCTTGTCTTCCTCCACACTTAACAGCTCTTCATGATCTAGAGTTTTTAAACAAAAAGTTTCTACTCCCGACCTAGAATCAAGAGGTCCCCAAGAATCTTGGTTTCCTTAAAGACAACAATACACAGAAACTGGGTTCTAGGAGGGCCAACTTCAGGGTACCATTTTATTTTGGGTTACCTTCTATGACCATACTGTAACATAATGACACATATAATAAATCACAAACTGGTAGCAACTCCTTCAACGGGACCCCAAGACTACATTGTTTCCCTAGCCTGGCTTTGCTGAAATGTACAAATCTTCCACACTAAGATTCTTGTTCCTATGTTCACTATTGTACTTATTCCATTCTCTGATACACATTATGAATGACTCCTTCAGTGACCCTTTCAATTCAATTGCTAAAAACAGGCTGGGTTCAAAGTAAGTTTCAGATTTTTTTTTTGTTATTAAAAATTTCCCATTAAGAGGCAAGGTGGTGAACTTAAATCAGCTTTTGGTTTTGTATAGTTATCAGTATTACATAGGTTTAAGTCAATTTGAGGGTTTGATTTTTCTGCATTTTAAATTTAATTTTGAAATTATATAGCAATAAAATTCAAAACAATATACAAAGATCTACTCATTTTTCCATCTTTTTAGTTTCTTAACTTTTAAAATTAAAAAACTACTCTTTAATTTTATTAGTGAATGTTTGCATAATATGATTACCTTTATCATGGAGATTCGGTACACATAAATTACTATCTTCCACTACCCTATCTCTCCCTACCTCCTGTCCATCTCTAAAACCCTTGTGTATTTGCAAAACATCTATTTTCTTCTCTCTATCTTTTGTTTTGTTCTTTAAATTATTTATACTTTGGGTTTCTTATATAAGAGAAACCATGAAATACTTAAGCTTGTGTGTCTGATTTATCTTATTTAACCCTATAGTCTGGAAGTGAGTCCATTTTCCTATGAATGACTCAGTGTATCTTTCTTCATTACAGGGGAGTGCTTCTTTGTGTATAAGTACCACATGTTCCTTATTTATTAACCTGTTGATGAACATACGGTTTGCCTCCAATACATGAATTGTGCAGCTATACATATGGGTATGCATGCTTCACTACAATATCATTTCTTTAACTCTTTCAGGATGATACCTGAAAGAGTTAAAGAAAGAGGAATAGCTGAGTCAAATGGAATTTTTATTCTTAGTTTTTGGAAGAACACCCATATAATTTCCATAATGGTTGCTCTAATTTATATTCACACCAACAATGTATAAGGATTCCTTTATGCTTCTGGCCTTGACAGTATTTGTAATTCTTTGATGTCTTGAAGGTGGCTGTTATTTCTAGAGTAAGAGGGAATCTCAGTGTTGTTTTAATTTCTATTTCTTAAATGGCTGGAGATGTTGCATATTTTTCTTCTTAATGTTCATTTATACACTGTATGCTCATTTATCCTTTTTCTTCATTTCAGTTACTCATCTTTCACCAGATATTTTATTTGTCTATCTTTTTTGAGTTTTTAATATATTCTATGTATTATTCCTCTGTCCAAGCAGTAGATGGAAATATTTTGCCCATTCTGAACATTGTTTTTTCACTGTGTTGTTTCTTTTACTGTACAAAAGCTTTTTAATTTGTTGACTTTAGATGTTACTTTGTCTGCAACTAAGTGTCTGTTCTGAAAGTCCTTAGCTGCGCCTAGGTCTTAAGAGTTTCACTTATTTTATCTGTCAGCAGATTAAGTGTTTCTGTTTTAGTATTTAAGTAGTTGTTCCATTTTGATTTGATTCATTTTGACAGTAATAGATGTAGTTCTACACTCAGTCTTCTGCATGTGGATAGTCAGTTCTTGCAGCACCAGTTTTTAGAGGCTTTCTCTTTTTTTCTTTGTGTGTGTATTTTAGGGAAGGGTCTACAGGGTGTTTAGGGTCTCACTAATAGTTCATTCTCATAGTGATCTGCCTGTTTACAACCTCCTAAGAGCTGGATTATAGGCGTGCACTACCATGCCCAGTATCAATTGCCATCTCAGTGTGCCCTGGGGGCTGGGCCAGCATGGCAGGCCTGGGATGAAACCCTAGTCCCTGCGCCTGGAGGCTTTCTTTCTCTATTACACAATCTGACCCCTTTGTCAAAAAGCAGATGGATGAATGTACCTCAAGTTACATGCATTTTTTTAAAATCAATGACTTTCTAATGTATATAGCTGTAAGTTTTGTTATCACATTTAATTTGGAATTCTAAGATTGATTTCACTGATTATTTGCCTTTGATTTTTAATGTATTTAAGTTTTTCTTAATTTGTAATGTGCTTATTTACTCATTTTTGTAGCTTCACTGTGTTGCAGTTGAGAAAGGTTTCAATTGTAAATCCCTGGTGATACTTTCTTATATCTTTTTATTTCCTTTTCTTCAAAAAGGTCATTTTTCTATTTTGCTGTTATAAGATCCCCTACTTTTTCAATATTTGCATCTAATTGATGCCCTCTTATTTCCTTCTCTTTACATTTTTAATCTACTATGCTAATGCCAGGTAATAGATACTGAACAAAATGTAAAGATAGCACAGAATTCCCATGTGCTTTGAACTCCCTTATCCTATTAATGTCTTACATTACTATGGTCTATCTGTTACATTTAATGAGCCAGCAATCATTCACCACCACTAATTAAAGTCCATGGTTCATTTAGAGTTCCATAGTTTTTACCTCCCCTCCATTTTATGAGGCAACATTTGAATTAGGGTCTTGGATCTGACAATTTCTTGGACTTTACTTGTTTTTGATGACCTTGACAGTTCAGAAGGGCACTAGTAGAATATTTTACAGAAATTTCCTTCAGTAAAATTTTTTTTGGTGTTTTCCTTGAGGATCTACTCTGCTCTGGAGAGAAAGAAAAATAGGGGAAGAGTGTCACTCCAATAACATCACAGCATGGTGCGTACTACCGCCATAACTTCAGCTGCAACCACTGACCTTAGTCATCTGGCCGAGGTCATATATGTCAGAATATTGCTTTGTAAATTACTCTTTCCTTCACTTTTCACACTGCATAATTTAGCAGGAGGTTGTCTGTGGAACTTTTCCTTTCCTTTCTTTAAAAAAATTCAGGGCCTGGGTGATAGCGCAGTGGAATAAGTGCTTGCCTGGCAAGTGCAAGGTCCTGAGTTCAATCCCTGGTACTGCAAAAAATAAATAAATTAATTAAACCTTTAAATTTTTTATTTTGTATTCATTTTAATGAGAACAAAAGATAAAATAGCAAGGAAACAGTTTCAAAAGAAGTTAGAAGGACAGTTACAATCATTAATACATTGCATGTTGTTGTCTTTGTATTAGCAATTCAGAGGACAAGATGCAGACATGATCTCTTGTCTAAACACTATTAGTACAAATCTTTCTTCTCATTGAATTAAGGGAAAGTGGCTGTATATCTACCCTATCTTGTATATACATATATATATATTTTTTTTTAAAATTAAATCTTGTATTTACTTATTTATTTAGTAAGTTTCTCACTATATAGCTTGGACTTGTAGTAATCCTCTTGTCTCAGCCTCCCAGCACTGGGATTACAGGCGTGGGCCACCACGCCTGGTTTCAGTGGTTGGCACAATGCAGCTGTAGTTCTAGGGACTGCATGGCCTAGGGTACCAAAGATCGAACCTGGGTCCTTGCACTTACTAGACAGAGGCTTAGACCATGGAGCTATCTACCCAGCCTTCCTTTCCTTTCTTTGCCCTGTTATTTCGTTCCCTTCCCTTTCCTCTCCTATTTCATTCCTTTCCATTTCATTCTCTTCCCCTTTCTGTTCCCTTCTCCCTTGCCCCCTCCTTTCCCTTTCCCTTCTTTTTTTTTTAGAAGCAAAGTTTTTTGTTTTTTTTCTTCACCAGAGCAAGTTATATACTGAGTTCCTTTCAGGAGCAAGGTCCTTACCTCCTTGAAGCCCTCAAGTGGACTCCCCTAGAAGTACCCATGAGTTTAATATGACTTGAGTTCTTGATTCTTTAAAGATAGTTTAGCTAGGTATAAAATTATAAACATGAATAAAATTTATCCTAGGATTCCTTAAAATATTATTACATGATTATCTATTTTGTTGTATTACTACAAAGAATATGGTGTCAATCTGATGTTATTTCCTACATAACTGATGGACCCTTTTGTATAAGCACCCTCAAGTGTGCTTATCATTAAAATAAAAGTAAGTTTAACAGAAATGTTTTGTCATTGACTATTTTTGGTTAACTTTCTCATGTACTCTGTGAGCCCTCAGAAGTACAGGTTCAGGTCTGCATTGATTTCCTCAAGATTCCTGTATTTTGCTATTAGAGTATTAAACCTGCATGTTATCTTGGACAAAGGGGCAAATCCCTTCCCTGAAGAAAATATAGCCCCTTTAAGAAATGGTGCTGGGAAAACTGGTTGTTTATACGACACAAGTTGAATCTAGACCTACATTTCTTATCATCCACTAAACTAAAATCAAAATGAATCAAATATCTAAACATTAGAACAGAAACACTTCATCTGCTAGAAGACAAAGTAGGTAAAACTGTTGATGACCTATGTATAGGCAGATTTTCTGAATAAAACACCAGATGCACAAGAAACAATGCAAAGAATCAAGAGATACGATCACATCAAATTTAAAAAAAAACTTATGTTTTAATATTTACATCTTTGATCCATTTTGACTGTAGCATTGTGAATTGGTGATAGGCATGGTTCCACTAAATCTTCTGGGAGAAAATGTAGGTAGAAATCTTAAAGACATAGGGGTAAGTAGAGAGTTCATGAACAAAAACTAAACTACATAGGAAATACTTCAAAGAATCAACAACTGAGATCTCATCTTTTTGAAAAGTTTTGCACTTTAAAGTAAAACTCTAAAAGAGTAAGAAGATAACCAACAAAAGCAGGATGGTTTGGACAACTATGCTGCGCATTTCTGCTTGCCTATGGAAAGAGACAGTTAATGCTTTAGTTTGTTTCATGTCTTTTTTACAATTGTTTCTACTTTTTGTCTTCTTATTAATTTCTTATATATTTCTTTCATTTTCTTCTTCCAATTTTACATGCATATATCTGCTAATATGAATAATTAGTTAGAAGACAACACTATGTGTTACAACAAATACTGTGAAATTCATATTACTTGTTCAGTGAAAATCTGCATCACTTGAAACTTTTTCTGTCTTAATTCTAAATTTCACTGTCTTAAAAATTTTTTTAAACTTCTGAATAGCAAAAGAAGCAACCATTGGCCTGGAAACAACCTACAGAATGGGAAAAATCTTTCCCAGGTATTCCTCTGATAAAGGATTATTATCTAGACTGTACAAATTACTCCAAAACATTAGACCCCCTCCAAATAGAAAGACCGAATTAAAAATGGGAGTCTGAAATGAATCACCACTTCTCAGACGAAAAAATATGAACAGCCAATAAATACATGAAAAAAATGTTCAATATCCTCGATCATTTGAGAAATTCAAACTAACACAACCCCAAGAGCATATCTCTCTCACTACAGAAAGAATGGCTACTATCAAGATGTCAAATGCTTGTGAGGCTGGAGGGAGGAAGGAACACTTCTTTGTTACTGGTAGGACAGCAAACTGATAAAATTACTATGCAAATCAGTATGTAGATCCCTCAAAAACTAAAACTAAAAATTCCATCAGACCCTTCTAGGTAGCCTCATGGAAGAATTAATGATGTCAGGTCGCAGTGAAGTAACCCCTATGTTTACAGCAATTTGAAATAAACAGCTAATAAATCTTGGAAAGAATCTGTATCTCCAACAATAGTCAGATGTATAGTTTTACCTATTAGTGCGATGTTTAGTCTTTATATATGATAATTAATTTTACAAAAGGTTACTAAATAAATGATTCTAATGTTGAAAAATAAAAGGGGGTGGGGGAAAAGAATTTTAAAGTGTTGTGTATATGTACCAATTCCCTACAATGAATGCAATTATGATACACTGAAAAAATGTACTAATAAAGGTCAAGAAAAAAATTAGTGCTGTTTTATTTTACTGCTTTTAGTTTTGAGGACTGGTTTATATAAATGCTACATTTTCTGTCTTCTATTTTTATTCTTTCTCTCTTATCCATTTTATCTCTGTTTTATCTTGATTCTCTTGGACAGTTTGTGATCTTTATTATATTTTTGTGAAATCCATTCTGCCCTAGGGACTTCTGTATTTTCCTTTAGCTTTCTTTGACATTAATCAATTCCCATTTCATATCACCCTGCTCTTTTTATACATTTCTCTCAAGTTTTGAACTGTTAATTTAAATTGCTTACGGTGTTGCCTTTGTGTGAACATACATTATTTTGTAGTTTATTACAGTTTTGAAAAATTCTATTTTGGTTAGTAGGGTTTTCTACTTGCATTTTCTGGTTGCTTTGTGGAGGACCTTTGTACAGATGTTTCCCACCAGGCTCTGTTTATTTTCTTGAAGAAACAGTGTCATGTATACATAGTTAGGAAAGAAGAAGGCTTTCTTATTCTGATATAATTTTCCAAACACTTTCTTTAATCAATGGCTTCTTAGGAGGGAAAGAGTGAGTCCTGACTGCTTCTCTTCTGTTTCAGTATAACCTAAGTTTCTACTTTTATTCTTGTTTCCTTGTATCATTATGCATTTAATAAAAATGTCCCCCACACTGTTGTTAAAAAAATTCCCTTCAAGACTGCCACTCTTACTTCTGAAAAACTTTTAATAAGTTTCTGTAAATTATCCATGAGTCAGTTTTTTGATCCAAGGATTTCAGACCAGTTTCAGCATTTTCTTGCACATATAGGTCTGCATCTCTCTGGGGACGCTTGAATCATTTTTCATTTTCCACCTCCAGGCTGTCACTGTTGTTTCCTCTGATTCTACTCTGGCATCAGTTCTATGTGTAATTCTGCTGGTAGTTAGTCCCTATCATTGCACAGGAGTTTATTTATCATTCTTTTCATTCTGCTTTCAGGATGGTTATGGACGGTTTCATTTTTCTCTCCTTATGTGATTTTCTAAGAGGGACTGTGAGGAAATTTAAATGATGAGGCCACCTAAATGCGCACAGTGACATCAGAAACCATACTGTCCCATTTCTATTCTCAAATGGCTAGAATTTTTTTAAGACACACACTTATTTCTGACTGTTTTGAAATGCTATATATATATTCCTGTTCTATCCATCTGTCCATTCTGGTAGCCTAATTGTATAATTATTATATATTCCTCACATTGCAATATCAGAAATATTCAAATGACTATCTATTGATCGTCTTTCAATAACTTTCCTGGTTACTTTTGTCTGATACCTTCTGTATTGATGTAGTCATGTGTGATTTACCTGTCCATATTCTGTGTGTATTTTGGTTCAGGCTGCATACAATTCTATTTAATTTAATTTAATTAATTAATTTATTTTTGTATTTCTTAGGGAAGGGTCTACAGGGTGTTGAGGGTCTCAATACTAGATAGGAATCCTAGTGATCCGCCTGTCTACAGCTCTCAAGAGCTGGGATTACAGGCGCATGCCACCACGCCCAGTCTCAATGGCAGTCTCAGTGTGCTCCAGGGGTGGGGCCAGCATGGCAGGCTGGGGGGGATTGAATGCACGGCCCCTGCGCCTGCTTTCAGGCACTCTAATCTGCTGAGCTATTTGGCTGGCCCAACATACAATCTTAAAGGTTAAAACTTGAAAAAATAGAAAGCATTTTTAAAGACCATTGAATCTTCATATGTACGAAAATGTATGTTCTACCACTTGTTCCATTTATGCTACTTCTTTACAGTTCTATAGTTTTCTTTTGAAAGATTCCTAGATACATCATTGACAGTATAAGCAGGGTTGTTAGTTTATGATATTTGCAAAATTTTTGTTACTAGTGAGTACTATAGGCTAACAACTCATGCAAGAAACTCCTCTATTAATGCTGTTCTAAATTGAGCCGCTTCGGTTCATCAGGAGACAATAATAAAGAAAGTGACACCTCTGAATGAATGGCCTGTAACTATAAAAGTAGAGTCTTGTTTTCAGAATCTAATTTATTTTAACAAATTTGTAAAGTAAATGGTATTAACAGCCTCAATTGAAAATTAAATATTAACATTTAGAAAGTTTAAAGCATCTTGTAAAGATCCCTCTACTGCCAAATTTCTAGATCAATGTAGAAAATAGTCCCCATTAATGATAACTTTGCCTCACTCTTTCTCTATCTGGACCTTAACTGTCCCCTTGCTTACAATGTGTATCAGCACAGCATTACCCGGCCTGGCTACAGCACACATCTATCTGCAATCTTCATCTTAATTAATGCTCCAACTGGGAGGGAGGTATTCTTAGAAAAATATTAACTGCTTCACAAAACATTTTATAAACTGTCAAGGAATGTCTTATTTACTAAGAGTCTCCTTTCTATGAACTAGAACTGAATTTTATGAACTGCTTTTGAGCAGATATCAAATGGGTTTCTAATTTTGTGCTTTGGTGGATTAAAACGTTAAACACATTAAACAACATTACTAAATTTTCTCATGTTGAATTTTCTTGCAGTCTTCCTCCCCAATAAAATCCCTATATAGTTGTACATGGTACCATGAACTTGAAAAAAATTAATCCCTATAGACATGTTATAGAGTTGGAAACAGTATCAATCTCACACTCCTGGAAATCTTATCAATTCACTTATTGTACAACTCATTAAGCTTCTCTTCTGGAGGGTTAACAACTTAAGTCTGCAGACCAAAAATTAGAGAAAAAGAAGGGCTACAAGGACAGTCAACATTTTGGCCCTAGCCTTTCAAGTTCAGTAGGGTTCAGGGTATAAGAAAACTTGTACTGTAACATCATGTAACTCAGTGGTGTCCCAAATTTTCTGATCAAGGAGATTATGGGAAATCACAAAGAAAAGTGATTGAAAATGGAGAGTGTGCCTAAGGAGAGTTACATGGAGAGAAAACACTCTCTCAGGCTTTCACAGAGAGCAAGTTGGTCAAGTAATGGCCATGCCTCATCCACATGGCTGACACTGACAACGGATCTATAAAGTGCAACAGAGGGTTTCGGGATAAATTCTGAGGGGATTTAACTGACCTTGTCAGATACTAAAGTTAAATTTCTTGTTATATAAGTCTTACTTTATCTTGGTCTTAACCATCCAGCAGAAAAGTATAAACACGAGTTATAAAAAGTAAAGCCATATTAATATACTGAGCTGCAAAAGGCTCAAGTCAATAACTTCTGACATTGCCAGTCCTACAGAAAACCCACCACTATTATGGACTACTGGACTATATTGGATTATTTTGTGAATTCATGCACCTATAATATTTAAATGGCAATGGAATACCCATCTCTGACAAACTAAATGAAAAAAAGGGATACGAATGAAAGACCATTCATTTTGTATTTGTATATACAAAATAGTTCGGATAGATGTACAGCTACTTTCTCTTAGTTTAATGGGAAGAAAGATTTGCACTAACAGTGTTTGGACAGGCTATCATGTCTGCATCTTGTAGTATGAATAACCACTACAAAGACGACAATATGCAATGCATTAATTATTGAAACTGTCTTACTAATTGGCAAAAAATATTCATTGAGAAAAAAATAAATTATTATGTGCAAGGTCCTCTTCTAGACACTGCTATTACATCAGTGAAAAGCAGAGAAAATGATTCTGTAAACTTGTACTTAGTTACTCAGACACCATAATAGCTTGAGGCAGCGGCTAGAACATAGGTGCATCTGCCTGGAGTCTCACCCACCATTGATAGTATACTTTCCATGCACTATAGAAATGTGCCAGTTTCTTTCATAAAATTTTGTATCTGCAGAAATGAGATGCATTAAGAGTATTTTTTGGTGTGTTCTTTTTATCAGGTAAGATTAAGATGAAGCCAGAGGCATACAATCATTTACAAAGCTCTTCCTTCCTTATTTTATGTTAAGCGCTGCATTAAATGTCCCAACCAAAAACAAGCATTTCTAGTACGCTAGTCTTGAAATAAGACTTTCTTCCAAAATTTTACAGTCATTTTATTATTCTCATTTCCTTAACTATTCTTAGGTAATATGTGTTTTACTAAAAATCCATCCCTTGCCTTTTCATTTTCATTTTTATTAGCATAGATTTTTCTGTGTTAATGCTTTGCAATTTGCTAATATTAGGGTTTTTCTGTGGTGGTGAAGGAGGAATAAATTTCAAGGGGGCACACAGAGGTCAGCAGAGGAAAATGAAGTCCTTTTGTCCTCTTTCGCAGTATTGCTGAAAGAAGTACTGACACCAAGAAGTCATAAATCAACTGTAATGTGCATCACACTCTGAAAGGCTATTCATAATTTCCAATCCAATCATACCCCTACAGCACAGCTACCTAAGAAAAGCCTGTGATAGGAAAAGCAGCGACCATATGGTGTCCCAGACATATCCTTGGCCCTCGAATTTGCGATCTAACGACAAAGGATGGAACTGCACACTCACGTGCCACCCGCTGAGCTTACACTCCTTTCCTACTGTCAGCCTTGTGGTTATCACTGACCTGGGTGCCAGCCATCTATCCATCCATCTCCAGGGCCTGGAACTGCAGCTATACTGCAAAATTCCAAGTTCAATCTTGCTGTGTGCTGGATATGGTCAGAACACGCACTCCAAAGGCTCTTGTGCTGGAATCTGGCTCCCAGGGTGATGACATAGAGAGAGGCTAGGGCCTACGGAGGCTCAGCAAGGACATAAGATTGCTGATCACAGAAGGTCCCCTTTAGCTCCACAGAGAACAGTGTCATGAACAGTGTCATGAAGGACCAAGGCTGACCCTCCCTTGGCTCGATGTCCTGCCTCTCCACGTGATCTTTCCTCCTCACAAGTGCTCTGCTCTGGGTCATCACCGGGGGCAGCCCAATGCTACCCACATGTCTAGCACTTACAAACCTGTGAGCCACACAAGCTTTTGTTCTGTATTATCTCCCCAGCCTCTGGTAGTTTATGATAGAGACAAAACCTGACTAATACCATCTCTGTCATAGTAATTTCATTTGTTCTCCTTACTGCCCTTAAAATCATCTATTTAATAAAAAAGCACAGACAGAGACACTAAGGGTACAGGAATGGTATTTCTGATCTTGGATCTTTCAAGGTCATCCACATTTTACGCTTGGGCTGCGTCTCTGACAACAGGTGTTCAGAATTTCTCCAGGTCATACTCTGCTGAGTACGTGGTACCATATAGAGAATTAACATATACATTTTTCGAGGCATAAAAGACAATTATTTTTTATAAATTCAGTCATTTTCTTCATGAGAGTTCTGAAATGATTAAACCTTCACTGACTGGCTAAATAATTAATTGAAACCGCCTTCAAATTCATTCCTAAATGGAGGAAATGAAAACTTATTTCATGAACTATTTTTAGATAGAGATGTCAACATCTTCAGATTTAGCAAAGAAATTTGAAGTATACACTATGCTTTTGCCAGGCTTATGTATAGAATGGGAAAATGAAGAGAAAATAAAATACTGTTTAAGAAGAACCTTTTATTATCAGTAGATATAAATAACTTTCCTGGAGGTTTAAAACAATCAGTTTAAGTCATTTCACTTAAAGGCAACGAGGTCTGTGAATGTATTTCGTCTCATTTCTTGGGAACAAGTCAAGTCTTCAAGTACAAAGAGCTGTTATTCCTAGGAAAGGACATTTTCTTTAAACTTAAAGCATGCAGCTCCACAAATGGGTTAACAGATAGTGTTTTCAGCATTCATAAGATTATACTAGTCTTTCAAACAAATGAACTGGAAGATGTAACAGGGATAACAAGTCCTGACCGAAATTTCTGGTACACGGTAAAATAAAGGGTAAAGGTTCCATGAAGTAGGTTCGACTTCTTTTATTTGGAGCCCTAGGAGTGAGGGTAGAGTAACCTTTCAATACCTTAAGAGAGCTGGTGGAGCGTGCTCTCGGGTGGGGGTGGGCCTGTGTACTGTATGTAAACCCTGGACCATCACCTGCTCGCCTGCCCAGTCTCGTGGACTGAACAATTGTGCTCCATCACCCCATCCCACCAATGTGTTTCTTTCTTGGAACAAGCTGATCATGGACTGGACCCCTTGAAATATGAATGAAGTCGAACCTCTTCTTCTTTCAGTTGTGGGTGTCAGGGACTACATCCAGCAATGGGACAGCTGATTCAGATACAGAGTGTATTCAGTATATAAAGCCCATTCATGAGTGAAGTCAGATGGTGAACATCACGTAGGGGTGGCCAGGCCTTGATGAAGACGCACCTATATGCACTATGTTCCTGCCTCAACATAGCTTACAGGGTGGGCCAGACTAAAGAGAGTCCCCAGGGAATTAAATGTGAGCATTCTTGAGTTTTATTTTATCTTGTGGACAGGGAAAGTTTAAACAAGAAACAGTAAAAATGAAGAGAGAACAGAGGTGAGGAACAGCTAGACAATTTCTCAGAGAGAACGTGCCAGGCTTCTGGTGGAACAACTGGCTCAAACCCAAACCCAGAGCTCTCGCGGGAAGGCTGGTGCAGAACAATGACCCCACCCTTTCCATCCACTGCCCCTCCCGCTGCCTGAAGTTGAGTCAAAGCGACAAGAACAACTAATCCAAATGAAGTCTGCTTCTTCATTTTCTTGTTCTTAGTCCTCTGTTGAGCTGTGTTACCTGACACTCTGGTAGCTCTCCAAGCAATTCACACTTGGCTGGCAACCCATAGGAGAGATTACTAAGTCTGCATTGTGACTTTAAAATGGGGCTTCAGAGCATTCTCCCAGGTAATTACTAACCCTCATAAGACTGTTCAAACCCCCTCCCCTTTGCTTCCTGAGACCTCGCCATCCATCGCCATCAGCCAGGCCTGGAGGGCTCCGGAAGTAGCATCCAGGCCAAGTCTACGGGGGTGGGTTAAAGATGATGAAATCTGAACACAAGGCACCAGTCTCAATTTTTAATCACAGGAAAACACTACAGGAAACACACAACCACATGCAAAGGCCCTAAACATAGAGCCCGGTGTCCCCAGAAGGCTGGAAGGCAAAGGCATGGACACAGAGAGATAGGAGAGGCCAATGCACTTTGAGATTCTTGGGCTTTGGCAACAGGTTGAGGTAGTCACAGGCACAAGGGGCTGCAGAAGGTGCCCAGCAGGACAGCAGACCATTCCCATCTGCCACCTTCCCCACTCAGAACCACAGCTAAAACTAATCCGATGAAGTTGGTTTCTGTGTATTACAATGTACTGGGATTTGAGGAGGACCTCTGCCCAGACAACACTGGCTTATAAGGGCCTGAAGTGGAGGCAGTGAGACTGAATGCTCATCTTTCACTGGGGTGGACCTACAGAGAAAAGGTCTTCCTTGAAAACTACCAGCCTTGAGAGATAACTTCATGATCCTTAAGGTCTATCATCCCTGTACCCCCTTGGTATCCTCTGCCACCTTTTGGCCTGGCAGCTCTGTATGCAGTGTGTGGCTGAGAGACACAGGAGCTGCACCCCATCCCTGAGCAGATGGGGCACACAGAGATGTTTCCTCTGGACAGTTCTACCTTTACTGAGGGCCCTTCCCACCCTCCTGCATGGGGAGGCAGTGCTAGAGAGCTGGCTGCCAGGTGAGGACCTGAGGCCAAGGTGGAGATTCATGCCTGTTCCATGCTGTCCCACTCCTGTTTCCTCAACCTGGCCTTCCTCAGGGCAGAGAAGCTTAAGGTTGAAAACACTGTGGCACTGCCCCGTGATCAGCACCGTTCCATGTCTCAGGGCAGCTGTGTCCCCCGATAGAACAACTGAAACAGCACCATCTCCCTGTTAGGATCATGAGAATGCAGGAGGGAGACTGTGTCATCCGTATTACCCGTGCGTGCACTCCACCCTCTTCTCATCTTCATGTGGCACCCAACTCTGTAGACACGACACTTCCAGCCTCAAAGAATAAGCTTCTCACCCTCCATCCACCCAGCACAGACGGATCTGTCTCCACTTAGCTCAACACCAAGGTTATGCTTTCTCTTGGTTAAATAAGAGCACGCTTTGTGGCCTCTCCTGCTCTCAATGCCTTCCTTCACTCTACTACCTCCTTGAAGAGTGGTTGCATCTCGCTACCTCCCCAGAGAGCTCCCTTGAAGCCTCCTAAAGGTCACTGTGCCCTTGCTAACCGACCCTGACCAGCTAACCGCCCTTGAGCCTGCGCCTCCTTGACCACTGCTCTCTGGCTTTCTTCCTCTGTCTACCACTTCGCCTTTGCAAGTTGCCTTCATTTCTCCTTCACCATCACATCTGTGATTTTCCACAACTCTAGTAGCATCCATCGCTGAGAAGCTGTAGGCTGTGCAACCACTGTCCTCACAGCTTGTGCTCTTTACAGCCCCAGCCCAGACTTCCACATGGCTCCGGAATGGCCACCACGAACAAGGGACAACGATTTGAGCCTCCCAGCTCCTTGTCTCGCTGCTGGAGCCTTTACAGGCGAGGTCATACTTACTCAAACAGCATAGTCTCCTTTTTTTTTAGCCAGAGATAATAAAGTCTAAGGAGAAGGTCATTACCCAAAGTTACACCATATCCTCTACTATCTCATTGCTCCTACTGCCAAGTGGTAAATGCACCCAATCAGGGCCACTTTCCCTGTGATTGGCAGGCGTTACCCTGTGCAGTCCTGCTTCCTGCACATCCTACAGCTGGGGTGAGGGAGGGACAGACAGGAGTGAGCTTGCAGCAAACTGTGAACAGTTAAATATTCTCCTCTGAGCACAGTTCCCTCTAGAGCCATCTCCCTGCCCACAGAATATCAGAACGTTATGAATAATGGCATGAGCAGAACAAAGGGACAGCTCGTACAAGCACCATTTGGATGACGCAACTCCTACCAGTTGTAAGGAGGAGAAGGCGAACACCAACTGTGTGCATATAGTTTCATCTATGGAAATTCCTGCTGCTTCTCACAGCAATAGTGAGCATCTGACCCCACAGTAAAACGCCTTCTCTCAGAGGTAACATCCCTGTCCACTAAAAGTGATGGATTTGCCACTCAGTCCTCCATTAAATGAAGTATTAAACCTGTCTGCAGATTGAACCAAAAAGCACAGAAGCTTCAGGTCTAGCAGGAGGATGGCTCAAGATGCCAGCTTTGGCCTCCAGGACAGTCACCTGCTGCCCTGGTCACCACACCCTGCTCTTGGGAGGCTCAAAGTGTCATGCTTCCTGCACCCTCACTCAGAGAGAAAGAGCACTGCGACTCCTGGTGTGCGACCCAGAGGCTAATCTTTTCCTGCCCTGGGAGAATCTTGGGTATTTACAAGCAAGAGTTCCTCCCCTTGTTGGAGTTAGGAACCCAGGGTCAGGCATGGGCTTGGGGTAGAAGCCTGACATAGTAGCAGCACAGTGACCAAGGGGGGAGGGATGAGGGACAGGCCACTGCTGATGTTACAGGTGACAGAAGTCCCTCCCTAGGGAAGGAATGCCCCAGGGAAAAGCTGAGCAGAGGGTGAACCCTACATGCACAATCTTACAGAAAAGACCACATCCGACAGGAAGCGCTCAGAGGAACACGGAACAGCAATGGGTGCCTGGTGCTTCTCCAAGAAGGCAGCAGACTGGCTTTGTATTCTTGCCTTCACATGTGCTGTGTGCAAACTCTGCTGTCCCAGAGACACATCGGTCTGCTCTGAAGTAGCGACCCCAGGACACCCTAAGACGCACACTTCGGATTAGAAATGGGGGTCAGGAGTCGAGCCCCGAAGACAGGAAGGGACTCAGAGCTCTTCTCACTTTTCTTACAGAAATGGTTAGCTGGGGAGGAGACTGGGCTTAGCTAACTGATCCAATTCCGCTGAAGGCCATTTCAAAATAAGTGCTGCTAGTCAGACATGCAATTTCAGCATTCTGGGAGGCTGAGGCAAGGGGACTACTGCAAGCTCAATCCAAGCCTGGGCAACTTAGGGACTTAATGAGAACGTGTCTCAAAATAAAACTAAGGCTGGACTTGTAGTCACTGTAAAGGCTCTGGGTTCAACCCCTGTCCTACAACAAGCAAACACCTAAAAATATTCATTGTTTATCAGTGACAGAAGACTCATTCTTATCAGGAAACTCCTCAGAGACCCCGTTCGGGTTTCTGAGGAAGATGTGGTCCTTGGCTGAACCCTCCCAGAAATGCCAGCTTTGTGTTCAGGACCCCAAAGAGGGGCTTTCGGAGTCCAGAAGAAATAGGAGATGGAGGCAGGGGAAAGATGCTTAGCATTGTTGCTTTCTGAGGAAGGAGCTCGGTGAAATCCTATCTGCAGGAAGCTCGCTCCACAACCAGCCTGCCTGCCAACTTGCTTTCATTCCTCTGGGGTCTGTGTCACAATCTCCCTATAACTCTCCACCTCAGTGAGACGGGTTAAAACTGATCAATGCAGGCTTGAGTAGGGTTAAAAGTCCAGTAGAAGCAGCAATCACAAGAGAGGGCTAAGCAGGAGAACGCGGCCATCAGGGTGGTGACCTGGGCAGGTGCGAAATGCGTTCCACCCAGACCCAGGGGAAGGAGTGAGCCCCACACGCATATGCCTGATGGACCTTCTGGCCAGACAGCCTGGGTTACCTTAAGGGAAGACAGACTCATTTGCGATGAGTGCTTTTTCTTTCCCTTCAGTGGGACCCACGTGCTAAGAAGCTCTTTTAATGATGTGTTTTGTAGACACAAGTTTTCACCCACACCACTCAAGAGTTTCCCAATAAAAGTACATCTAAATAAACAGTCTAAATTTGTTACAAAAGGCAGCCTATTTCACTCCTGAAATAAAAGAAGGAAATCAATTAAGAGGATGACTAAAAAAATTAGCATTTTAGAAATGGTTTTGTGTTGGACGGCTTGTTCTCCTGAGAAGTGTGAGAGTGCTCATCCTCGGCCAGTACTGAGACCCTGGACCCCAGGCAAGATATTTAAAATATCTCTCTGTGAAAAGGGGACTGAAAATGCTGGCTTCCTGGGGGATGCACTGCTCTGACACTACACAGGACAAGTTTTCTGCTTGAGGCTGTGGAAGGGTGTTGGTTGCGCCATCGGTGACCCACAGTATCGGTTCTCAAGAGTCAGGCTCCATTAGGATCTGGGTGTCAAGCAGCTGCTTGTGTCAGGAACAAGGGGCTTTCTTCAAGCAAGTGACCAGCAGAGATGGGTGATGTGCCGGCATATGAGGCCATGAGAGGAAGACGGTGCACAGAAGGCTCCGCAAGCATCGAACGTGGACGTGGTCCTGAGCGCATGCCTGCAGCGGTAATGACCTTGTGAGGTCACTGCAGAGAAGGCTGCTCAGAGCGTGTGGTGAGAATGGCGTACAGGATGAGAAGCATGGCTCAGATGCTGGTGTGGGGAGGAAGATCTGCTAGCAGTGGGCTTGGGTGTGAGCAGGCAGTGATGTGCCGAGCGGGTCTGCAGGAGAAGGAGCGCGGTCGGAGCCCAGAGGCCAAGCACGGGTGGATAGCTGCCTGCACCCAGGGCTGACTTCAGGGCCATGGTGCATACTCAGGGCCACACTGTCACCTACTTAGAAGTCACACTGAAGAACCGACCTTCCTTGTGCCTTCATGGACTGGAATTGAAGCTGCAAGCAAGCCACTTTAGGGAGGCTGAGACCATGGTCACCGTCTTGTTCTCCTGGGGTCTATCCCAAGATACTCCTCATGCTCCACACAGTGAGGTACACTCAGGTCACTGCCCCCTACATAGGGACCCTGGCTGCCAGCAACCTGCTGCTTTACTTTGACTCCCCAGTCTACGTGGTGTAGACCAAACCCAGGAAACATTTCTTAACATCTAGGTCCCATCCAAGGTCTCTGTCTTCACATCTCTATGCCTCAGTGGTAGTATGTTAGTATGTGCTCCAAGGTTGGTATTTCATTTTTGCAAAATTTCTTTAAAATGTCAGAATTCATGAAGGCAAAGGATGGAAGTTGTACTGAAGTAGGTAAAGCTAGGCGCGATTCCGTAGGCGCAGCACCCCGTTTCCACAAAGCAAGGTCTGTTGCCACAGTAACAATCTGCCTGGAGGTGTCAGAGACTTTCACGGTTGCTCACAGGCTCAGCTGCTGCAAGAAGTGGGCATTGCCCTTCCCTAAATATTAAATCAACTTTCCTTGGAATTCAAAAGACTCACTGAGAAAACTCATAAAACAAGTATCAGTGATACATCCTACGAATCAAGAATGGTATAGCTGTGTGTGGCTTCACGGTGGGGTGTGTTCTTGTGCAAACACCCCCATGTTTGTGTCTACTAGCTGAGGTAGAGTCACACAGTGTGGCCTCTGGGTGCAGACAAAGGACCAGGGAGCAGGAGAGGGATGAAGCTGATGTTTTGGGAACACAGCACACTGCTGCAAGGCCATCTAACTATTCCCAATAAGGACTTAGAAAACACAATGCGACGAGCACAGAACCCAGTGGCATGGACGTTTATGTCACACTATGCGTAACTGATGTGTTAGATGTCTATACACCCAGCAGCACAGTAGGCTTGCTGACTGCAGCATCACTTAAATGTCTGAGTACTGAATTTGGCAGACAGGGCCTCGTCACAGCTTCGACTCAGGAGGCAACGGCAATCATCCAGCTCCACTGCTATTTCACGGACTGCGGTAACATACTAGATCTATCGTCCACAAAAAGGTTGTTGTGCAGCATTCGGCAGGACATATGCCCCTCAGTGTGTGTGTGTGTGCATATGTGTGGGCGTGCGTGTGTACAGTACATCTTGCAATACAAACATTTAATTATATGTACTTTTTGCTTTATTTTCATTTTTTCTTTGATTTCATATCCTTTATATACATATGTATGTATGTATGTATAAATTATATAATATTTTTAAAAAATTTACCATAGTATAATTACCAGAGATAGAGAAAGCATGGTCACGCTCACTTAGAATGATTCCCAATCTCGAGAGACAGTTTCTCCCAAAACTTTCAGATTTCCCAATCTCCTGTGTTTCTCATGAATAAAATCCCATATATTTTCATCTTGGATTTATACGTAGAACTTTAAATAACTTCCATGATGAATAAGAATGTTGCACTTTTCTATTTTATCATTTTATCTTCGTACTAATAACTGTTCATTAAAACATCAGTGATCGAAGGAGACAAATCAAGGTAAATATCTAAAATCAGGAGGTCTTATCAACTGGGTGTTTATTCTTCAATATTTTTTCTAAAATGAAAACATACAGGATGATGCTACACATATCCTAAAATGATACAGCACAAGTAGAATTTTAACAAGTCTTCATGCCACAGTGATTACTGACGTCTCATCGCTTTGCAGATCCAGCATTTCTGTACTGTGAAATGCCTCTAAGATGCGTTGGTCACATCTTTTGCATATTTATGGAATTACGTTCCTAAGACCATACAACAGATGTGCAAGGGATGTGTCAAAGAAAATGTACATTGAAAACTTGAGGAAAAGTTGGCCCAAATTCCCCATATTGATGTGCCGTGACCTCGTCCTCGTTAGCAATGACTGCGCCTGCTTCTTCTGTCTTCCCTTATCGTTGCTGGGACAGTGTCACTCCCCTGGCTGGTAATTTCAAGTGACCATCACCAAGACTGAATTTAATATCTTCCATGTATTATTTCTTCTATGAATTCTACATTCATGCTTTCTCTGTGTCCATTCCTCTGTTAGAGTTCTGAAATTATTACTACAGTGAAAATCGCCCCTATGGGAAAGAATCATTAAGCCTCTGACATTCAGTTGGGAGTCAAATGTTTTTCCCAAAGGGCAGCTCTTGTATTTTCTGTCTTGGTGCTCGAGATTGGACTCAAGTTGCAGATCACTGAACCTTTTTCCCGTTTTATTTTTAGGCAGTTGTTCCTTAGTGTCTGGGGTTGCAGGCATATACAACCACCTTTATTTTTTAAATAGTTTTATTTTTCAAAAAATTGGGTACTGGGGATGGAACCAAGAGCTTTTACACAGAGCTACATCCCCAGACCTAATATTACTAATTTTGAGTCACAGTTTTTCTAAGTCAGTTCATAGCCCAGAAGCTTGGTTCAAACTCCTGATCTTCCTGCCTCCTTGTTTTGGAGTGCTAGGCTACTGCTGTGCCCACTGGCTTTATTTTTAAATTTCCTTGCTTTCAAGATTCTTCATGACATATGCCCATAGCTTTCTGAAGGATGAAAGCCTTCAACAGATGTGTAGTCACATCTATTCAAGTTTCAGAGGGAGAAAGTGACCCTTGTACAGAGAACAAGGGGAAGACCAAGCATGACCACTAGAGTTAGTAACATGGAAGTCACCGGTGATACTGGCAAGGTGACCTCGATGACAGCAGTTTCAGGGGAACTTGTGACCCTGGACCTCTGCTTTCTTCTGGCTACTCTCAGTGCCGTACACCCACTCCACATCCACTGACATCCAGGGAAACTCCAGACACAGACAATGCCTCCAAGGAGTTCTGTTGTACAGAGAAAGGGAGGGATGCAACGGTCTTTTATAGGAACTGAGCTCAGGAGCGTTGTGCTTGAAGACTTTAAAGTTGGCAACACGTAAAAGTAACATGTAACATGTAAGCCAGCAGAAGGGAACAATGAAGTGGAAAAGGAGATTTGGGGATGCAGGACAGAGAGGTAAAGACTGCTGAAATGGGCAGCTGAGAGACCCCCGAATTAGCATAAGCCCAAGAACAAGCAGACCCATGGACAGGCCCCAGCCCTGGACAGGGGATGCCAGGCTTCAGAAGCGCAGATGTGTGGACTGCCGGGGAAGATCTCAGACAGCTGCAGGTATCCTTGCTCCTGAAATGAGACAGGCAACCGGGCTCTCTGCTGGGAGTGAGGGTGGAGAAGAGGGAGAGGAGAGTGCGCTCTCATGCCAGCTCCTTTGTGCCTGGGCCCCGGAGCAAGAGCTCTGACCATCCATGGCATGACCCACAGAGCTCCACTGCCCACTGCTTCTGGGCAGCCCACACTGTAGTGAAGCAAGATCAGTATGGTCTTTGTGAAGGCGATGCGCACTTGTTACACAGACTTCTTCGTTTTGCAGCTTCACACAACTGTACCTTGAATTTCCCCTAGGTTTTTAAATTGGGTATTACTGGATGAGCAAATACAGAATATGTTCTGCATGTTCAGTGCTTCGTCAACTCCACTAGCGCACGTTCGCAGTGTGTAACCACCCCATTCCTGCACAGGACTCATCTTCCTTCTGCTCATGTCTCTTACCCTCTCCTCCCTCCTCCTTCCCTCTGTCTCTTGGTTCCCTTCCCATCTGCAACAGACCTACCTGCCTGCTTCCTGCTATGTGTCACTCATTTTGCTCTTCAGTTATGCTTTGGGTGTCCCTTGTTTAGCTCTAACTGGCTATTTGGAAGAGCTCTTGAAGCAGTTGCAGTCATAGGTGCAAGCTAGTGGATGCGAGTGAAATAAGTTTGGTCCACTACCCTTGACTTAAAGTTGTGGGTTTTTTGGAGAGTAAGACAACCTCTTCCATGAATGGATGGACAGAAAGAATCACTGTCCTATGGGGGCACCTATCAACTTCACAAAAATAGTTTCCTCACTTATCAAAACTCAAATCTAGGGGCTGGAGAGATGGCTCAGTGGTCTAAAGCACCTACTTAGAACAAGCTTAGCAAAGCATTAGGGACCGCGGTTCGATCCCCCAGCACCACATGCCAGCCCCGCCCCCTGGTGAGCTGAGCTGGCCACACACACACACACCACTCTCTCTCTGTCTCTCTCTCTCTCTCTCTCTCTCAAATAAAAAAAAAAAAAAAAACCCTCAAATCTACACTTCCAAAGTTTTGGTGAAGTCAGTAACGTGAGTCCTGTGCAAAACTATTGCCCATTTTCCAGCAATATGCAAATAGTACAGATTGCTAGTAAAGAAGGAAAGAATATTTGGAAACATTTAATTTTCTGAATATTGCTTAATCTTAATTTTTGTTCTAAGATTTATATTGTATCTTTGACTTACAATTTATTTAAAAGACATTGTATGATATCTTCTCCTAGTATAAGAAACTTTAAAAAGTATATTTCTATTTTCTGTTGACTGTAAAAAAAAAAAACAGAGGTTTGTACCTATGTTGTTTATTTATTATTTCTTGCCTATATCTTGTAATATGAGAAACTACTTTGGCAGTAACAATACACAATGTACTAACCATTGTTACTCTCCTAAAATCTTGTTTTGAGATTTTGTAAAAAAAAATAATAATAAATAAAATAAAATTTAAAAAAAAAGAAGAAGAAAAGAATAGCACAGCAAAGTGGCTGGGCTGCATATAAGATAACTGAGCCATGCTCTGTACAGTGAGCAGGCCTGGAGTGCAGATGACAACCAAGAGGCTTGCAGGAGGGACAGGAGTGTGGACAGCATGCACCCCGCTGGGGCGGAAGACGAGGCAGAGGGCTGCAGGCCAGCAGCAGGGAAATGCTCCTTCCGCAGCCTCTCCTGTCCCGGCCCCGGCTCTGACTGAATCCAAGTCCTGACGCAGTGTCGGGAGCTGCAGCAAAGCTTAATCGTAAAGGAGCTTTCAAGACGTGATGCGTTGGACAGCTTGACAAAATGAAAACTGTCACTCTCCTGGTTCGTGTTAATTTCAAATAAAAAGCAATGGGTTTTCTTAGGTGAACTACAACTGTTCTTTATAGTCTTCAAAATCTGAAAATTCAGAGTATTCTTGGAGCAATTGCCCAAATCATGTATTACCATTTTCTGAAAATCCAATTTTGCTTTGTTATTTTGGGATTGAAATCACAGCCTTTGAACCGAGCTACATCCCCCGCCTGTTTCATTTGCACTACTTTTTATTCTGAGAAAGGGTCTCACTACATTCCTAGGGTTGGCATAGAACTTGTAGCTCCCCGCCTCCATGTTCCTGAGCCCTGGAACTACAGATGCATGCCACACAAGCAGAAAAAATTCCAGTTCAAATTCTGAATCATAAGGAAAGATACACAAATTGCTTGATCTAGCAACATAATAATTTACTTTAAATCACAGCTCTTAGACCCTCATTGGAAGCCAGCTTCCCACAGTGATTGCACCACATAAGAAACAAATGAAGTACATGACGTTGATGACACAGGATCACCAAGCTGGGAGACTGCAGCTAAAATTAGACAACTCTTGAAGTATGAGCTGAGTTTTATTTTTACACAGGCATCAATAACTACAATCCCGGCACCCAAATAATAAAGAACATGCTAGCCAATACATCTACAACATCATGGTGTATTTGTAAGGCTGTTACATCATTCAAATCTCTCCTTTATAAAGCAAAGCCCTTCAGCTGTATGTGTTCATGTGGCACATGAATCTCCAACAGCAGCAACACGTGAAGTGCACTCATGAATCCAGCATTTAATGACATACTTTAGGTCTCAATACACTCCAATGTTAATATGCCACCTAAGTGTATTCCATGACGAATATTGTCTTTGCTAAGTTTTAATCATCCCAAACTGGAAAGCTACACAAAATAAAAATCATGCATTTATGAAATAAAACACAAAGACTGGTCAGATAACTCACTGGATTAAAGTGCCTGCTTAGGCAGACACAGGGACCAGGGTTTGACCTCTGGCATGCCATGTGGGCCCCACCCCCAGGGTGTGCTGAGACAGCAATTAAGACTGGCCATGGTGGCACATGCCTATAATCCCAGCACTTGGCAGGCTGAAAACAGGAGGCTCACTACGAGTCCGCTGTGTAGTGAGACCTTGTAGACACTACTAAATACATAACAAAAAGAAATAAAGCACATATATTACATTTTGTGAAATCTTATTAATTGTAAACAGAGGCATCTTTTATTACTATAGGAGATATGATATGTTGGACAATATGGTGAATATTCAATTAATTTTTTTGTACCAAAATCAAGCTCAGGACCTTGGACTTGCCAGGCAGGCACTGCCCTGCTAAGCTATATCCTCTGATCAATAATTGAATTTTTTAAATGAATTACAGTAAGGAGAAAGACACATCTCCTTCGCCTCCTTCTGTGATATCACCCTTGCCTCGCATGCACCTGCCCCATCATTCCCGCCACATCCTGCAGCAGCTCTGGAGTCCCCTCTTCCCAGTGTTTCTAGTATTGTTGTCATGGCTGCCTTGTGTCCCGAGCCGATCCAAAACATTTACCTTTCCTTGTCACTGTGACTCTGGGCACAAGCCAGAAGTTTCATGGCGCCAGATTCAGTGACTAAGGTGGGTAAAGACACCTTTGTGCTGCAGAGCCCGCCCGCCTACCTGCGGAGGGCAGTCAGCAGCAGCCTTCTCATTTTGTACCACATTTCAGAAAGACACTCCAAAGGAGAAGTTCTAGAACTGCGGCAAGCAGGGTTGGATAACTGCATTCAAAGTAAGGGGAAAGATTCGGAGGGGGACTGATGGCGCTATCTTCTACTGCAATAATCTTTCTCTAAGTTTTCCCCAAACACTAACTGTATAATTTGATTAAAACTTGTAAATAACACCTTAAAAATTCAAGTTAGAAACACCCACATTCTTGAGCTAGACTTCTTTCAAATCTTCTTGGCATTTCCAGAGCAACTATGGCCATGAAGGACCACAGTGGTTAACTGTAACCCTGGTACTTGTTATAAAATCCACCATTCCTTTGTATTACTCTATTGTGTCATCAGTGTAGAAATTAGCTTAGTTTTGGTACCAAATTTATCTGAGGCCAGAGAGTCTCTCTGCAAGAAGACATCATCGGGGTGTACTGTTTAACAGTCCTGTACAAACAGAGCTGGCTCTGTGTGGGTCCCAAGATCAGCCTTGCTATAAACCATTAGCTGACAAATGACAGTGCCTTATCAAATATGCTTCCATTCTCACTCGGGCGGCTCAAAAAACATTCACTGAGCAACAGAGACCTATCAATCATGCAGCAAATATTTGCATTCTTGGTAGGCTTAAATGCAATTGTATAATTAAGACCATATGCATATAATTCATATATGCATAAACATAGGAAGCTTGATAAAAATACGGTAAATATTTAAATTTTTCCAGAGTCGATTAGAGTGGAAGACACACTGCTATTACCCCTCAAAACCCTTCCCCTTGCTTGAACGCACTTTTCTTTCCACTCCCTGCAGTAGCTCTGGGAGGCCTTTCATCTTGAGTGCACCTACCCTGAGACAAAGACCCGCCCAGCCTACACAGAGGCTTGGACCAACAGCTCAGGAATCCATGAAGAAGAGAAAGAGGCCCTGGGTCTGCAGCAGGAAAGAAAGGAACACACAGCGTTGCAGTAATCCTGCACCACTGTCACCCATGTGCTAGTCAAGAAGCTCTCTGTTCAGAGTGGGAAAGATGGAATACGGGGAAGTAGGTGCTCTGCCATTCGCAGCTGTGTCCGCTCTCGAATGATGACTAGCTGTGGGGTGTGTGCACATCACTGACGTAAGGAAATATTTTTGTGGCTTACGAGTGGAGCAAAGGATCACAAGGAGAGATGGCTCAGTCCCCAGACAGCTCAGCCGATTTCCCACAGACAGGGTCCCATCTAAAGCCATTTTACACAGAGGCATTTTATTTAAAAACACATGCAAGACTAAAATCCCACACAGGCAAATCTTCAAATGCTGCCTACCGTGCTGTATGTGGCACATGGTTAAGACGCTGGCCACAGGCTCGCAAAGTGAAGCTTCTGCTGCCTGGGACAGAGACCTCCGGCCCCTGCTTCCCGGCCAACAGCTGGCCAGGTGGGGTCTCAGTCAAGAAACCTAGCTTCTGGATTATGTACCACTCCAGGTTGAAAATTCAGCAAAGAGAACATAAACAGATACATCATCCTGTGTATTTATTTTCTTAAATTGACAATTTCAGAATCATGCCAACAGTCCACGGAAGCAGACAGAGAAGGCATATGTGAAATCAGGCTGACATTGAGGCTATCAAATAGCTTTTCCATTTTCTAGAAAATAATTCAATGTTCTCTGCCTCCTGATGTGTCCTGGCTCTTTTCACACACCGCTCTGTGGAGGCAACATCAAGCCTTCACTGTGAAAAGATCCTATCACTTTTATAGTCCCTTATCTTTGCACAGGAAGTAGAGATAAATAGAAGAACTAGGGAGAGGTAGTGTCAAGAGCAGAAGCGGCTTTGCTAGTCATATAATCTGTAGAAAGATTTGCAGAGCTAAAATTTCATAGGTTTGAAGAAGTACTTTTAAATTTGCAGGCCCATAATTACACCAGAAGTGTCAGAGACAAGGAACATGTGCTCTTTCTTTCTACGCTGCTCCACGGTCTGTCCACCCCTTCTGATGTCACCACACAAAGTACAATTAGAGAGTTTAAAAACTTTTCCTCACTAGACATACAGTTTATAGACTACAAGCCTCCTCAAGAGAATGCATTGATTATAAGAATGACTTCTTAGTCGGGTGGACAGTCACAAACCTCTAATGCCAGCATTCTGGGAGAACTAGGCAGGAGGATCACAAGTTTAAGCCCAGCTTGGACAACTCAGCGATGCAGTAAGACCCTGTTTCAAATTTAAAAAAAAATAAAGGGCCAAGGAGATAATAGCTCAGTAGAATAAGCACCTGATGAGCAAACACAGGGTTCTGAGTTCAATACCCAGTACCATGAAAAAAAAATTTAAAAAAATAAAATAGAAAATATCAAGGCTGGGTTCAGTGTGAAAGCCCTAGGTTCAATCCCCAGACACACACACACACACACACACACACACACACACACACACACACACACCCTGTCTTGTTCAGCATCTCCATCAGGCTCTCTGTAATATGCCTCAGACTTAAGAGCTTAGAAACATCATCTCTGACACCTGCCTGGGTCACCACAGGCCAAGGCTGCAAGAGAACCACCTTGTTCTCCAATCTAAGACCATTTCCATATCCCAGGCCAGGCCAAGGTAGTCACACGCCACACCCACATTTCCTCTTACTTTGCCATGTGCCCCTTCCTGGCCCCTATCAACGCTTCCCGATGACCCTACCTGAGCATGCTACTTCCTGCTAGGACCTAAGCTGACACATATCTCTTTCAGTTCTCTGCCTGCCAAGACCCCAGAATTCCTCTTCTCCTTGGCCTCCACAATCCAAAGGACTTGGGCAGGAGTCCCCTCCAGGGTCCTTTGGTTCCTTCTCTGCCTCAAAACTCTTCTTCCAGTAAAACTTACAAAGTAGGAGAAAACCATTTCTCAAGTGGTCCACGAAGAATGCACCAGAATGAACAAGCAAAGAAAGATAATAGCATAATGAGAAAGGATTTAAAGAGTCAAAAGAAAATAGGATAAATATGACTGAGCTATATCCAGAGATTCAAAAAGTTGTAGAATATTTCTTGCAGAAAGGGCACACAAAGGGATTTTATCCTCCTAAATGGCCTGAGGTATACACATGTCCAAGAGCAGGCTACTACAGTGAAACACTGAAATCCACTTAGTTGATCCACAGTAACAGACTGCTGATGTAAGACCCACGAGGAGCAATGTATGTCCACCCTTGTTAGCGACTATCATTAAGCACATCACCCACTGGAAATGGATCAGTACTCCTCTATTGCAAATAAATGTATTTATGATGTTTTTACAAATATATAAAATAAATGCAAATACACACAGTATAAAGCAGAAACTAACAGTTTTTAACATCCACAATTGAACAGTCCCTATGAATGGGAAGTTGGTGTAGCGTTCATTTTATTCCCTTTTCATTTTTTATTATTTTTTCAAACTTGGCCTTTTGCTGGTTATATTTTCTTTTGTGAAAAGGCATAAATTACATTTATAACTCATAAATTAATAAATGTGGGCTGTTAAAATCCTCCCCAAATGCAAATTCAGTCCTGACAGCTGCTCATCTTGGGCCAAATGACTCCAATAGAGGAGATAACAAGAAGGTAGGTTTGCCGTGTTCTACTTCAGCTCAAAACTAGTTAAGAACAGGAAATACCCAAAGATATTTTGAAAGTGGTGTTCATTTAAACAGTCATTGTAAGGCTGGGGAGATAACTCAGTGGTCTAAACACCCACCTGGCATGCTCAAGGACTTGGGTTCAATCCCCGGTACTACATGTTGTTGTGGCCACTGAAACCCAGGTATGCCAAGCCAGCCACCAAAACAGGGCATGGTGGTACACACCTGTAATCCCAGCACTGGGGAGGCTGAGACAGGAAGATCACTCTGAGTGAGAGCTGTAAGCTGTGTAGTGAGACCCTGTACCACATAAATAAATACATAAATAAATAAGATTAGAAATAATTAAGCAATCATTTCAGCACCTGTTTTTAATGCCTGTGTGTTTAAATGCATGAGTAAAGCCACACAGTACAGTCTACACTGTGGAGTTTGAATTCTTGCTTTCTGGGTCCTTGTATTTTATTCCAACTTCTAATTCAACAGATAGACAGAAGATTTTTAGATAAACAATAGAATCCAAATTCAAAGCCATAATTCTCCAACACAGTACTACCCCATAAATGTTTCCTTCTTCAATGAACACATTTTGGTGGCAGAGTACATTTCAAAAGATGCAAGTGTTTTTAATAGTCAAAAACCAGAATTAATAATACTGCATAAAATATGTAAAGCAATCACAAAACTATACTTTGAAAGTCAATGCAGTAGATATATTTGATCTATCATGTAGCTGTCAGATTGATATGAAATCTGCCAAAATTATTTAAAATTTTCTATTGTTATGATAGGAGTATTGATTGCCCCCACAACTCATGCATGAGTATAATCCCTAGTTCCTTATGTTGTCCTGTTGATAGGGAAGAAAATTAATCTCAACAGGCAATGGTGGATCTCAGAGGTAGGACCTTAAGTAAGTGAGTAGATTGGTTGAGGTCATTAAAGCAGATCACCATGTACCCAGTGATGCTGTGTCCGCGTGGAGAGCCAGCAGGCCAGGAGGTCTATCCATGTCCCAGGGAGGTAGCTCGCGGGACCCTCACCAGAACTGTGCTGTTTTCTTTCAACTTCCAGCATTCAACACTGTCAGATAAATCACCCTCATGTCTCTCTACAGCAGCCTGCCTCTGTGAGAACAAAACTCATTTATCAGGACACACTGTCAAATAACTGAATTTTTTTCCAGAGGCAGAATCCTGAGGACTCTTTCACGGCTGGATAAGCCCAAATCTCTGAAGGCTAGTTGGCATGAATCTCATCCACCACAAAGCGGCCAGACAGGGCACTAATGTGCACAGAGACGTTCGCTCCTACAGGTGCTGGATGTAACAACCAAAGCTCCAGGGTGTTCAGCACCTGGTGGGTCCCATGTGTCTCCAGGGCATGGGTTACTGCCTGCAAGTATTGGACAAGGGGGGCTTGGGCAAAAGAAAAATTTGGCCAACCTGAGGGCTATTTAGAGCACAGAGTTCTGCCTTTCCAAATGTTACAAACCTCATTTTCATTGTTGTTCCGAGCTCACATGTCTAAGTCCAAAATGATTATATGAAGGAAATTCCCTTTGGGAGGGAAGATTGTAAATTCAATTTGGGATACCAGTTGGACATCCAAAGGTAAATCTAAGATTCTACGTCTTACTTGTTTTGTCAACCCTACCTAACTTTCTTTCAAAATCTTCTCCTACTACTACCTAATCCTGCAAATGGAAAGTTTGGCTTGACTCGTTTTGTCAAACGTAAAATCAACTGGCTTTTAATCCATGAGTTAAGTGTCACAGAGAGCCCTACATCTCACCCAGACTCTGGCCCATGACCCAAGCAAGGGTCTCTGACCCCAATCACCTACGGCTACCTCACAAGCCATCCTGGGACTTACTGGCTTCTGACGCGATGATTCATTCGCTTCACAATATTGTGGGTTGGAAATTGAGCAGGGATACATTTGGACATTCTTGTGTTCTATATGGCATTGGTGCATGCCAGCTAAGGACATGCAGATGGAGGTGAGGGTGGGCTGCCTGGTCCAGGGGAGCCCCCCTCACAGATATGGCAGCACACAGTGTCTGAAAGGAGAGGTAAGAGAAATTCTGACTTGAATACATGGCCACACAGGCATGTTTGTTTTGTCTAGGCAGAAGCTCATGCAGTATCTCCTGCCTTCAAGAAACAGCTCAGGAGAACAAAGAGGAAGCTGCAGGACTGTTTGCAACCAGGCTCTGCCTCCAGTCTGCCTAAATTACAGAGGGAAATTCAGACAAAAACCAAAGGTTTGTGCAGGATGTCTCTAGGAAGCAGTTCATATAGGTTGGGCATCCCTGATGTGAAATCTGAAATCTAAAATACTATAAAATATGACACTTTTTGACAAACCACAGAATTCCACAAGTGGAATGTTCCCCATTTGACCTAAGGTGGGAGGCTGCAGCCAAAGCTCAGCTGCACTAAAACTGCTGCAATGTGGATCAGTGTCCATGAAACAAAATGGAATTAAATGTTTAGACCTGGGTCCCATCCACAAGATATGCATATGAACATATTCCAAAAGCAAGAAAAGCAATTTCAAACACTATTATTCCAAGTGTTTCAGATAAAAGATTATCATATAGAAGAATAAAGTAAAAGTAAGAAACTGAAGAAGAAATTAAAAAAAGAAAACAGCCCACATGAATTATTCTCTATTAAAGATCTCCAGTAGCCTCCCTGTGTCTATCAAATAAATCACAACTCAATTTTGCATCATGTAAAACATTAAATATGGTGACCCATCCCCCCAAGAAAACCCAAATATTTAGGAATCAATCTAACAAAGGAAGTAAAAGATGTACACAGTGAAAACTATAGCACTCTGAAAACAGATTGCAGAAGATTTCAGAAAATGGAAAGATGTTCTTTACTCCTGGATAGGAAAAACCCGCAGACATTGTGAAAATGGCCATACTTCCAAAATTATTATACAGATTCAATGTAATCCCAATTAAAATACTATTAATATACCCCCCAGATTTGGAAAAAAATTCTTAAAATTCATATGGAACCAGAAGAAAACTAAAATAGCAAAAGCAATCCTGTATTACATAGGAAAGGCAGGAAGCATTACATTCCCTAACTTAAAATTATAATACAAAACTACTATGATAAAATCAGCGTGGTACTGGAAAAAAAAAGT
The DNA here is from genome assembly GCF_000260255.1 of Octodon degus. Classification (NCBI taxonomy): domain Eukaryota; kingdom Metazoa; phylum Chordata; class Mammalia; order Rodentia; family Octodontidae; genus Octodon; species Octodon degus. The sequence goes on along the minus strand of NW_004524584.1, from coordinate 24,112,187 downwards.
AAGAAAAAAGAAAAAGAAAAACAGACCTGAGGATCAGTGAAGCAGATTAGAAGATGAAGAAATGACTACAAACACACTCACTTATTTTATCTTCAATAAAGGGGCCAAACATGTTCACTAGAAGTAAGTCTCTGATAAATGGTGCTAGAAATACTGGCTTTCTATAGGCAGAAACATAGACCTACGCCTATCACCATGCAAAAAATTACTGTCAAAATGGATCAAAGATTTAAATATTGAAACAGAAACACTAAAATCTATGGAGGAGAAAAGAGGTAGATATCTTGAAAACATAAGGGTAGGCAAAGAGCTAATGAACAAAAACCAAACAGCATGGGAAACACTTCAAAGAATCAACAACTGGGATCTCACCTTTTTAAAAAGTCCCTAATAATCAAAATAAATCACCAACAGAGCAAAAAGAAAACACATGGATTGGGAAAAACTTTTAGTCAAATGTTCCTCAGGCATAGGACTTCTATTTGGGACATATAAAGAATTTTAAAAATCAAGATCCCAAGGTTCAACAACCCAATCCAAAAATGGACATCTGAGATGAATATACACTGCCCAAATGAGTAAATATAAATGGGCAATAAATATTTGAAAAAAAAAATTCAACATCATTGGTCATTCTAGAAATGCAAATTAAAATCAACATTGAGATTCCATCTCACCCCAGAAAGAATGTCTACTATTTAGAAGTCAACGAATAATAAATGATGAAGGGGTTGTAGAGGAAAAGGAACTCTTCTTTACTGTTGCTGAAGTACAGGCTTGTACAACCACTATGGAAATCAGTGTGGAGATGCCTCAAAAAGCTAGGTTTGGTGGTCCATTGAAACCAGCTATTCCCCATCTGGATCTTTTTCCAGAAGAACTGAAATCTGATATATGTGCACCAATGTTTATAGCAGTGCAATTTGTTATAGCTAAATGTTGGAAACAATCCAAATGTCTATAAACTGAAGAATGGATTAAAAAGACATGATATTTTTACACAATGAAGTATTACTCAGCTATAAAAAAGATAAACTCAAGACTTTTATAGGTAAATGGATGCAATGATAAATGACACTCATAAGTTAAATAAATCAGACCCATATGCACACACACCCTATTGTCTCACTAGTGTAAGAACCTGAAATAGTAAATTAAATATGAAAGATACCATAGATACCTGTGAAAGGAAAAGAATATGCTCAAATGGAAGGAACAACTTGGATGAGGAGTAGGACAAAAGAAGAGGAAATATATTTATGTGTATATACAGTTTAGTAGTTGTAGGGCTGATTTCTGTTAGTCTATCGCAAAGAGCAGCCAATGGTTAATTTTTCTCTTGTCCTTTTTAATTTCTCATAACTTATTTTTACCAATTTTGCACATTTATATTTGGTAATCTACACAACTAATTTGAAGACAACATTATGCAATATGAAAAACACTATTAGTTTGTTCAGTGAAATTCTGTGTTATTTCTAATGTTTTTTTTAATTTTTTATTCTCTTTCAAAAAATACAGTAGACAGATGGAGAATTTAGGAGCCCTGCCTTGTTCTGTGCTAAGAGTCCACATCTTCTTTTTGCAGTTGCTGCAGTCTCCTCAGGGTCTGGTACCTCTCTGTTCCCCTTGAAACTCTTGTCACCACGGAATGTTTTATTCCTTCTGCCCAAGCCATTCTCTTCTTCTTTTGAACCACAGTCATTTTTCTGGCAAGTGAATATACGATAGGTCCTTTCTTTACTATGGTTGGATACACCAAAACACCATGTTCTTGTGATGTTGTTAAATTAAACATATTAAGCTTCTCTTTACTTAGGTTATAATATTTCTTTACTATGTTATAGTGAAGGTTGATCCACACCTATCTGCCCTTCGCGTAGACTCCCATTATTCATGTGTCCTTCCCACCACAGTGGGATGGCATAAGGTCCTAAGGTCAGGGATGGCATAATGACCACCATGAGGGCATCAGTGTAAGGGATGCAAGCTGACCAGGGAATCCAGTTGGCCCACCTGAGCTTTGCAATCAGTCAGATCCACGTTTGGGACCCAGACAAAAGAGCTGTGTGTTTTTCAGAATGTTACCTCATCTCTTCACACCACAATCCCCTCACCTGTACATGAGGGAAGTAGCAATAATTATTTCAGAAAGGCACAGGAGAGACACAATCTAAGCACGAGGAAGGGAGCTTGCACGGTGGAAGGAGTGTTTTCTCCACCAGGCTCCTTAGGGTGTGAGAGATGCTGAAACCCTTGCTGAACTCAGAGGCAGTGTCAGGAGGGAAACAAAGGCATCATCAGGACTTTAAGAAAATCTTAGTAGCTCTTATGATGAAGGTAACTCAAGCACGGCAGGCCACAGGCATGAGAAGCATATTTGGTTTCAGAAGCCTTTTTTTGTTTTTGTTTTTGTTTTTTTTTAATAAAAACTGCTACTTATTGACTAAAAGAGAAACACCAACCAAAGAAAAGGAAGAAACTACATTTAAATTTAAATTTCACGGATAACCCAACTCCAGCCAGCCAGCATGAAGCCCTCCATGCCACAGCCCTCTCAGTAC
>NW_004524584.1:24100478-24109203 GCF_000260255.1 Octodon degus | reverse complement strand
TGACCTGAGTCCCCCACAGCTCAACGTAACAGCATGGCTTTATTTCCTATATTTCATCTTCATACTTTTCTACTGGATGGTTAAGACCAAGGTAAAGCAGGACCTGTGCAACAAGAGTTGTAGCTTTTTGTTCTGAGAAGGTCAGTGAAATGCCCTCAGGACTTATCCTGAGATCCTGTACCTCAGATTGTAGAACCTTTGTCAGTGCAGCCATGTGGATGAGTCACGGCCTCACTGCCCCTTCATCTCTGGGACCATGAGAGCTGCTCAGGCTCCCCCTACCAGTGATGAGAGCCCGAGAGAGAGCAGCACTGAGCCTCTGTGTTCTGGTCCGCCCCACACATCCACCAACACAGAGCAATCTGCTGGCCTGAGGATCACTGGGAATACCCACCCCCTTCAAAATACAATGATACCATGTCACCAACTTGATTCCAAGGTACATCAGAATTCTAGGGTGTTCATGGTGATAACTGTCATCAGTTACTCTCATAATCTTAAATGTTCTCATTAATAAAATGTCAAGTAATTTGATTTGAGGGTGGCAATAATCCATTTAACAATCTATATTTTTAAACAGTAAGTGGAACTACTTGCTTGTAAGAGATAAGAAGTATTGGGCGTTTCACCAACTAACTATAGTGAATATGAATAAAACAGCAAGATTGCAGATGCTATTTAATCAGCAAATTGAAGCTTGGCGACTGACCTATTATTATCAATCAGTAGCTGGAAAACACAATTTGGGGACTGATGTGTTTGTTACTTTCATCTGCCAGTATTTTTTAAACACTTCCATTAATTAGTCTGAGAGATTTGTGACAGTCTCCCAAGTGCAATTCAAATGCTACTTGAAACTCATAAGGTTAGACATTCTAAGACACACTGTTTGGGTTTTTGTGCTGTTGTTAATTAAAACACATTATGCCTAATGGAATCCGCAGGTGCTTTCTGTTGGCGGTTTCACGTTTATTTAAAGGAGAGACAGGGAGTGGCGGTAACCTGCCCTCAGAACAGGCAGATGCAGTACACCGGATGCTAGGAAGGGCATCTTTACCTCCCCTAGCTCTCCTGATTTCTCACCAGGTGATAGAGAGGAAGGCAGCATTGGCCGCAGCTGAATTCCTTTTCTGAAGGGTTATGTAATACCAACAAGTCTCTGCGTGTAGTGTGCTTCATGTTCATAGACGCTGAAGCCTGCGTTCTGCAGAGAAGTCATCCCTCTTATTAGCAATCAGATAGTGTTTCAAGGTGAATTTAGAAGTAACACTGAAATAATTTTTTACTTGCTCAGCATCCCCAGCATTTGTTACTTAAATTCATAACAAAGATACTCTCAAAAATGGATCTAAGAAATTGCCACTGCAAAACTAAGATCATCTCCAAATCCAAACTTAACTTTCCTATAAAGAGCCACACAAAAGGAGTAACACAGCTAAATCCCCAGCTCTGATTTAGCACGCGCTTTGATTGGCTTGGAAGCTGTATCTGACTCCAAGACGTGCCAGAGGCACATATGTGGAAACACAATCATAGCTTCAAGGCAGCTGATAAATAAAAGCCAAGGAAAGGCAAAATATTGCACTCTATTATTACATCTCTTTGAATGTCACTGAAATGCCAGGATCTGATATGTACCACAATGCGTGTCCCCAGCCATGTACTGGAACATATGTTAAAGACAAATTGAGCAATATGTAGCAAGGCTATGGCTTCCAGCATCAGCTCCTCTATTCTTTTTTAAAATGTATTTGGAACAGGGTCTCACTACGCTGCTCAGACTCCTAGTAATCTTCCTGTTTTCAGCCTCCCCAGTGCTGGGAGTGCAGGTGTGCACCAACATGCGTGGTCTCCGTGGCCTGCTAAGCACACCCAGGGGTGGGGCCAGTGCAACATGCAGTACCACGGGTTAAACCCTGGTTCCTGAGCTTGCCTACGTAGGCACTTAGTTGAGTGAGCTATCTGCTGGCCCATCTCCTGTATTATAGAAAGGGAGAAAATCCCTCAAATCTTTGTATTCTCTAAACAAGGGGTGTCATGATAACATAAGACTAAATCTACAAAGCAAGGCAGGCTGCAGAGTTCTAGGGTTTCTCCCTATAAGGCTCTCTGAGAGAGAGAGAGAGAGACAGAGACAGAGACAGAGACAGAGACAGAGACAGAGACAGACAGAGAGACAGAGACAGAGACAGACAGAGAGACAGAGACAGAGAGACAGAGACAGAGAGACAGACAGACAGAGACAGAGACAGAGACAGACAGAGACAGAGACAGAGACAGGGACAGAGACAGAGACAGCACTCTCCTTCCAGGTTGGACACCCTGTGGGGAATTCAGACCCAGCTTTCCAGGATGTGGAGCAGCAAGAAGGGGAAGTGGCAGCAAAGGGCCAGGTCAACTCAGGAAGTCTTGCTACCTACTGCAAACTTCCAACTCTACACTTTGCAAAGATCTGACAGAGACAAATGTCCCTCTTGTAGGAACAACTCAGGTGGGGCTTCTTTCCTCTCCAAATAGTACAGACTCTACAAGAAAGAACTTCAGATGCTTGTGACTTTCTGGACCCTTACTGTGCCTGCTGATGGCCCGGCTACATCTCTCCATCTGCTCCTCAAGGACCAGAGACCAGGAGCTTTCTAAGCATCACTACAGCATCGTGTAAGAAATACATACTTGAGCACCAGGTGTCCTGTCCACCTCCACAAATAAAAGCTAAAATTTCATCTGGTAAGAGTTAAAGTTTTAATGCATAGGAAAAAATGTCCCCAGGTGAACCCAATACATTTAGGATCTTCTTGTATCATTCTCTCTGAAGACTTCTAAGGAACAAGTCAACCATAACCACATAGCTTGTCTCCTGCTTTTGTGATACTGTTAAGTACAAACTTTCAATGGTTATAACTCAAGAGTTCTAAATATGCTGAGTACTTATATTTGCATTTTTTGGTTTTAAGAGAAAAAATATAGTAAAAGCCAACTGAGCACTCCCTGCATGTAACATTATGTTTATAAGATACCTGCCAAACAGGTGTTTAAGTAGAATTTTGGAAACCACAGAGAGTGGAGGAGATGGAATGAAGTTTTACCTCCACATTGAAAGAAAAAAAAAATCCCTTATATAGTTACAGACAATACATTCAAGTTATTTGACTTATTTATGTCAAATATTGTTAATGTTATGGTTTACGCCTAGAGATTTTCACATTCTTAATTTATGTTCCCAAATAGACACAAAAATTAAAATCAGCTAACTTAGTAGAAAGACACAAAATCAACATACAAAAACCAATAGCTTTTCCTTTTTTAAGAAAAAGATTTATTTATTTATTTATTTATTTATTCATTCATTCATTCATTCATTCATTTGGTATAACTGTGTCTCACTACACAGCTCAAATTTGTAGTGATCCACCTGCCTCAGCCTCCCCAGCACTGGGATTACTGGCATGTGCCACCATGCTGTACTTCAGCGGCCAGCAGGGCCCAGGGGTGGCATGGCATACAGTACTGGGGATCGATCCTGGGTCCTTGCACTTGCCAGCCAGGCACTTAGATCACTGAGCTATCTTCCCACCCCAATAGCTTTTCTATATACCAGTAATGATATTTCTGTGAAAGAAATCAGCAAAACATGCCCACTCATCAAAACATCAAAAGAAATAAAGGAACCAGGAATAAGTTAATAAGTTAATCATCAAAGAGTTGTAAATTCTTCACAGTGTAAATTATAAAACATGAACAAGGAAACTGAGCAATATATCAGCAAGTAGCAATTCCTCCCGTATTTATAGGTCAGTAGAATGCTTATCATTCTGATGACCTTTCTAACAAAAGTAGTCCAGAGACTGAACGCAGTCACCAACCGAACATTCTCCTGAGAACTAGAGCAAGCAATTGTAACCTACATGAGGATACACGAAAGACCCAAAGGGGTGAAAGATAGATGATAGAGAAAAGACAACCTCTTTAATAAGCAGTAGTAGAAAAAATGGGTGTGCATATGTAAAAAACTGAAAAAGGTCCTTATCTCTCACCTTGTTAAAAAAAAAAAAAAAACTCTTGATAAATTACTTGTGTATGTGACCTTAAGCTTTGAAACTGCTAGAAGAAAACAGAGGAATCGCTAAAGTCATAGGCCCAAGCAACAGTGTTGCAAAAAGAGCTCAAAAACTACAGGAAATGACAGTAAGAACCAGCAAATCAGATTACATCAAACTACAAAACTTTTGCACAACAAAGAGAATGACAGAGCAAAGGGATGGCACAGAGAATGGGAAAGACTCTTTGCCAATAAACAATAAATAAATAAATAAATAAATAAATAAATAAATAAATAAACCAAGCAAATAAATGAGCAAACGCTTCTCAGATATGGCACACATTTGGCCATCAGAAAAATGCAAATGAATACTACACCCAGATTCCATTTCACTCCAGTCCAAAATACTTTTATCAAGAATACAAAACTCTGAATGAACTGGAGAGCATATTTATGAAAACAAGAGCTCTTTTTCCCTGTTGGTAGGGATGTCAGTCAGTAAAGCCACTATGGAAACTGGTAGGGAAGCTCCTCTGAAACCTAAGAAAAGAACCAGCATCTGATACAGGCCTATCACTCTTTGGTATTTATCCAAAAACATTAAATTCATCATATGCAGTGATCCGTGTATGTTTGTGTTCATCACAGTGCATTTAACGAGCTGAGCTACAGAAATGTTCCAGGCCCAACATGTATCCTATATTTAGGGTGACTAGGACAGATAGACAGACAGACAGATGGATGGATAGATAGACATAGATAGATAGCTAGATAGAATGTATAGATATGCCATAAGAAGGAATGAATCAAGTCACTTAAAAGAAAATACATAGATAGAAAATAAGCTAGATTCAGAAAGACAAATATCTTACGTTCTTCATGTTTTTCTCAATCATAGAATCTAAAAAATAGAAAAGCGATGAAAGCTAGAAGGACAGTGTCAGAAGAAGAGGAGCAAGGGCAGGCGCAAAGGAAGTGCAAGCCAAACAGCAAGAGTGTTAGGAGATGACTAAAGCATGTAGCGTGCATGCGCCGACATGCCAAAACAAAGCCCGCTGCTCTGCATAGCTACTCTGGACTGTCTTGCCCTCTTCGCGCAGAGGCACGGTACCCAACACCCACAGCTAAAGGGGTGAAGGCTTGTCTTTGGTCACGGTTTGTAGAAGTTTCAGTCCACAGTTGACTGTGAGGCGGGGCAGCCCAGAAGAGCTGCAGGGCAGAGGAGAAGGAGCTCACGGTTCAGCAGGAGGAAGCAGCCGTCAGGGCAGGAGGAGGGATACACAGTGCATCGCTCCAGGCGCTGCCCACAGCACCCTCCTCTTTGGGCCAGGATGGGGCGGCACCCCCCAACACCACCCACCATAAACTCATCAGCTGACTGGCCCAGAATCACACACCTATGATCCAGCCACATCCCCAATGCCCTACAGAGTGCACGAGGCTTTGGTGCAGACGTCTAGATACCAACCATAATGTGCTCTAATTTTAAAAAGGAAAAGAAGTAAGTACCTGCAGCCAATTCTATTTGATGGTAAGAGCCTATTCTGATCTCAGTTATTCTTCAAATTATCAGTACTAGTTTTAGAAAAGAAAATTAGCCACTTCAAAATTGCTACTACTAAATGGATTTCCGGCTTGGAAACTAATTATGTGAGAGAGAGAAAAAAAAAAAAAAAAAAAGGTTCCCCATCGTCTTCAAAACCATGAGAGGCATAGGTTTGGCTGAAGAGTTTGAAGGAGAGATGAAATGAAGCCTTGGATTCCCCAAAACCTAGCTCTGCAATGGAGTCTCAGCTCCAGAGCATCCTGGGCTGATCCCACCATACTTCACTGATCATCTTTGCCCTAAAGAATTTCATGACAACAAAGCCAACCCTACAGGCTACTAAAAGATATTCTAGAGAGGGATAAACGTGGATACAACTCCATAAATGAGAATGGAAAGAACCCACTAAATAGGGCAAGCAATTAAACACAAGAGAAAAAGAGTTATATAAAAGCAGTCTTTCAATCATTCTTTTGTGTATAGCAGCAAAATATTTCCATCAGCATACTCTACGAATGGACGTCTCCTGCACCTTATGGGGCATAATTCTGTCCAGGTCTACAGGGTGGATATCAAGGAAATAGCAGTAGCTCAGTCCCACAAGTGACACCTGGCCACCAGTAAGCATCATGGACACTGCCCATGTCCACCACATACTAGAATTTTGAGTGATATCCTATCCCCAAACTGTTAGATATGCTGGTCATATATTTGCCATTCCAGTATTTATGTTATGTTTTACTCTTAGGAATTCTTTACTATCATGAAAACTTTTGCTTAGTTGAATTGCTTTGAAATATATAATTTTTAATTAATATTTCATTAATTCCCTCAATATTGTTTAATCTTAATTTTTGTTTTAAGATTTATACTGTATCTTTGACTTATAGAATCTACTTATAAGACATGGCATGATATTGTTTCCCAGTATTAGAGACTTTAAAAAGTATATTTTCATTTTCCATTGACTTTATATTATTTCTTCCTTGTCTTTATACACACACACACACACACACACACACCAAAAAAAAAATGTATATAACCCAATATAAGATTGCTACTCCTTCGTAGAAATCTTTAATGACCTTTTAAATGGGTTCATCTAATATAGTCTACATAGTCCTGCATAACTACCATTTTGAGAGCTCTTTGTTTTTAATCCAGGACCGTACAGCAACTTCTCTTGGCTCCTGGATTATGCTCTCTCTTATTTTGTATATGCTATGTCTGGAGTTATTAGAATATTTTGAGTTTGTATAAGTGGGTAATATTTTAGCTTTCAATGGTATGTTTGCTAAGCATAAAATTCAATGAGGACATATTTTTTTTCTTTCAGTCCTTTGTATTAGTTAGTCTAGTTTCTTACACACTTGCTATTTTGTTTTCTAATGTGGAATAAGATGCTATTTAATTTTATTCTTCCATAGCTAGTAGTTTTATGAATATGCTTTAATGAGTTTTTTTCTTTACATTTAGGATTGGACAACTTCATTTTTGTGTATCTTGGTATGATTTCATTCAAATTTCTTGTGAAAAAGGTTCATTTTTCTTGGAAATGTGGTGCTAAAATTTCAACTAAATTCAGAAATTTTAAACCTTTAAATATTTATTGCCTACCCCTTTCTACAGTGAGAATTCTATTTATATGAATATAAGTTTCTTAAATTTGGCACAGAATGAACTGCTATATGACTGATCTATAAATTCTTCATTTATATTTTGGACAATTTTTATTGTTATATTTATTTAAGTTTTTAAGTAATATATTTACAAAGTGCATTCTAAAAATAAAGGTACGATAACTTAAAAACAATAAAAATAAAAAAAGAATTAATTCACAGAATTTGGGATTATTTGTTTTGCAACATTATCATTCTTTGGCTGACAGATACACTGTTGAAAGTGATTTGGGTCAGTTCCGGGGCAGCCTTCTTAATGAACTCTCCATCAACCCTTCTGACGTTGTGTGTAACTACTTCATTTTATTTTCTGTATTTTTTTAGAGAAGGGTCTACAGGGCGTTTAAGGTCTTGCTACTAGATCTGACTCGTAGTGATCCGCCTGTTTACAGCCTCCCAAGAGCTATGCGTGTGATTACTTCAATTTCAACACATTTTTTTGTACCAGGTATTGAATTCAGGACCATGTGCAGGCACGTATACCTCTGAGCTCTATCCCTGGCCCTCAGCACATCTTCCTCAAAACCACTCTCAACTCCCTTTCCCAAATGATGTAAAATAATGCTACTGCAGCCCATCAAGTCTCGTGCACACATACAGTCTTCACTGTATCTCCTTGGCTTCTGTGATTGCTTTGTAACTGCTAATGGAGTTATCTGTGTTTTATCATATCGTGCTCCGAGAGGAAACAAACTTAGTCTTACACTTCTTTTGGAGAAAGAGCTCAGACAAAGGAAGTTATTTAAGCTATGTGGACTGGTGTTAACTGGAATTCGTGAATTAAAGAGGTTTAACTCAGTGCAGATGGATCATACCAGCAAAGATGTCTCACTCTTCCTGAACATAACAGAGGCAAAATAAAAGGCTGTATCTTAAAAATAAAAATTATATGTTAGCTGAGTACATTTGATCATGGCTTGCAAACGACGGCTTTAATTTCACATTAGCAAATTATCTGAAATGCAAGTAAATATTGCTCCCTCATTTTATAATATTATTATACAAAACTGTTCATTACTGGCATTGCAAATTTAAAGTATAACATGAATTATTCAAACTGCTACAATCATAAATAAAAGACCATCTTTTTTTGGTTCAAAGCTCATTAATCAAGAATATTATGTTTCTCACATTTTTCCCACTTTTTATTAACCGTGAGTACTCATTACAATGTAAACTCTTGCACAGTCACACCAGAGATATGGTAGCAAAGTCCATGCATGGTGATTAGGACTCTCTACCTACGGTCCCTGGAAGCGTTGCCAGCTGTATGACACCAAAGGGCCTCTACACGTCACAACCTAGAGTACCAATGCTGCCAACACGGAAGGTTATAGATCGCATGGCTTCTCTTACACGAGAAACACGAAATATAAATAATTTAAAGAGCAAAAATGAAAGACAGATGATAGGAAACATGGACACAGTTTTTGAGGAATTGGCGAGGGGCCTGGGGAGGTG
>NW_004524584.1:24096005-24099388 GCF_000260255.1 Octodon degus | reverse complement strand
GGACAGTTTGTGAAAAACATTCAGCATCCACGACTCTTAAACTGTACAAAGTGCATCCTAATCACCAGGATGGTAGGAAACAGCAACACAAACCGCTGGGCTCACCCTAGGGCATCAGACTCAACCATCCTATGGTAGGGTCAGAGAATCTGCATCCCAACAAGTTTCTAGCTTTTTCTAATGCTATCAACGTGAGTCACACACATTGGGAATCACTATTTATGGCTTGTCCTTAGGTGTCCCCCCAAAGACTCCTGCAGTCATGGGGTGGACTGCTAGAGTTTGTGATTCATTCATGATCCAGTGGGATTACAGGTGATCCAAGACTGGGGTTATGGGTCTGAGTACTGCTGGGATCATTGGTGTGAGTGCTACAACCAGTCTGAGGCAGATGGCCTGACTGTGATACAAGAGAGACAGAGAGACAGACTTGCTCTCTGTTGCCAGTGCTGCTGCTACTTCTCCATTTTGTTCTGCTCTGTTGCCACCATAAAGGATGCTCTCTGCCACGTGCCCCTCTGCCTTGGAGCCAGTTGAATATGGACTGAACCCTCCAGTAACTGTGAGCTAAATAAACCTTTCCTGGCTTCATTTTGAGTGTCGGGTATTTGTCCCAGCAAGGAGAGAAGAGTAACTGATACAACCACCATACAGAATATTAATCTTATTCAATCAGGAAAATAAGTACATTTCCTTAAAAAATTCATTTTGACTATGGAGTACTATCAGACTTCAGCATAGAGAGAAGAAGAATTAAATGGCAAGATGAATATTGGCAAGATGAATATTCAAACAGAAAACAATATACACCATAAACACTGCATACATTACCTTCTACACAACAATTTATGGCCATATTTAAAACTAGAGCCTTTTTCTAGAACAGTCGCAGATACAATGTACAATAAATATTTTAACAGGACTAAACAGCATTTCCATATACTATCAATATTCAAATTTTGAAGAATACAGTAAGCAGAACATTTACTTCCTTGAAATTCATCACAATAATATTTCAAATATTATTCATGCTATGAATTTCATCCATAGTTTAGGTATGTATACAGGTTCATTTCTAGTATCTTCCTCCAGCAACATGAGTATATTTGCAGTTTCTGAAGCGCTAAATTTCACTGGCCGTAATCCTAATTCGTTTCAGGCATATGACACTGTTCATCAGTCTCCTTCTCTCTGTGCATTTCCCGTATCACTGATGAGTCTCACTCCCCTCAAGACAACTATTCAAGGGGAGCTAATTTGATACAATCAATACAAAATGCGAAATTCCCCAAACTGACTTTTATTTCAAAAAAGAAATATGCTATATTGTTTTCATTTCAAATTACTGATTAAAACTCCAAATTACCTGGGTTTTAAATATCATTATCAAATTTTTAAACAATAAATACACCTCATGAATAATTTTAATCCAAATATTATGCTCATGTAACATGATTCTTTTTTTTCTGTATGTGAGTGAGCAGGGTCGCGCTATGCAGCTGAGACTCATAGTGATCCTCCTGATCTTTGCCTTCCTAGTGCTGGGATTACAGGCAGACACCACCACGCCCGGACTCCATTGCTGGCTCAGAGCAGCCGGGGGCAGGGCTGGCATGGCATGCGGAGCCAGGGATTAAACCCTGACCCTTGCGCTTACCTAAGCAAGCACTCAGTCTGCTGAGTTATATCACTGGCCCTCATGTAACATGATTCTTTACTTCCCTAGTAAAACTGTGAAATATTTTATTCCAGTTTCTCATTTGTTAAAGATGGAAGAAACAGATAAAATTAATATTTATTTTAAATTTTAATCCTATTATAAGTTTTCTAATTTGGTATGCAATTTTTGTAATATAGAGCAATAATGTTAACATACAAATTATAGCACATGATTATGATTCATTATAATAATATAGTTATATTCATAAGTTACACAGTATACAATGTATTATGTTATGTGCAACATACACGTTATAAGTTAAGATGTACAATTATTCACAAGTTACATCTATTGTATAAGATTCATAGAATTACACATCAAACAGGTCATGGTTTTGTCATTTAATGGAATAGGAAATTGTATACCTTTAATCCTGTATAAGTACTGAGTCATTTACTGGGTATTGTTTATACAAAAGTGGAGAGTTTTAGGACATTTGCAGCAGACGCATTAGAACATTTAGTGGAAGGTATGTGGCTGCTGATCTTGGGTCTCAGACAGCCCCTTAGATCTAAGTATAGCTGTGTTTGCACTCAGGGGTCGTCTCGCCTTCCTCCCCAGCCCACTGTCGCCAGCGACAGCAACGTCAGCACAGCTGCAACAGCTCAGCTAATTTTGTTCCCTTTATACAAACACTCAGGAAATTATATACCATCCAAAGAAACTGGGAAAGATGGCCGAAGGGTTACAGTTGGTGTTGTCAGACAGAAAAAAATCAGGAATGGACTCTTAATTCCCAGGCTGGCTGCACGATGTTGAAACTTCTGTACAAAGTCTACTCTACATCCTCCTCCTCTAAATCACAGTTTTACTTTTTGTAACTGATATAAAGGAATGACTATAAAAAGCACACAAAGTGCCCTCTCTGTATGGGGGAAGATATCATACCATGATTATAATATCAAGAGTATGTGCAATAACCCAACTATCTAGCGGTCAGAAAGCATAAGGCAAACTTGGCAGGAAATTCAATTAATGCTCTTGAAGAACTCTAAATACATGCCAAAGGCAAACTCTGAAGCTGAAGACAGACATGAACTCAAATGCATGTCAGTGCAGACAAAATATCTCAGACAAACAAGCATCCTATCAGCTCTGCACTCTGGAAGCACTTAGGAACTTTGTCCTTGTTTTTTATGGGTTAATACATTTTATTATATCATAATTTTATAGGAGAATATGACCTTAACTGTAGTATGAATGAATCCCTCTTACTTTCCTTACTTGACTATGGAAGAACAGCAATGTCCAACAATACTTGGGTGTAGTGGGTAAAGAACTTCAGGCGCAAGACACCCAAATAGGAAAGGAGAAAATCTTACACTTCTGATTTTGAAATATTTGAAAACTCTTTACTCCATTGAAAACTGAGAATTAAACACTCTACATCGAGTTAGCTATTTTCAAATGGAAAGTCAGCAATTCCTTCCTTGCAGGTCCTAAAAATCAGTTATTATGTATCTCAACAAAGAGATAGATTCTCCATATTGTTGTCTCTTATGTAGTTTCTGCATTCATGTTCAGTAGCACTCCTGAGTGTGGAGTTGGCCCTGCTGCTGCTCTTTGTCTGTATTAGAGCCCACTGCTGCAGTCCTGCGCAGGAAGAGGTGAGGTGCTGGTGTGCTTTGGGTTACCCAAGTACTAAGCCTGGGATCAAACACGT
>NW_004524584.1:24089408-24095640 GCF_000260255.1 Octodon degus | reverse complement strand
AGATCAATCTTATATAGACAGGACTTGAAGATTTGAAACTACTGGGAGAAAACATAGGAGAAACACTTCAAGATATAGGCATAGACAACTTCCTGGAAATGAATTCAGTGGTTCAGGAAATTATAGCAAGAGCTAATAAACGGGGTTGCGTCAACTTAAAAGTTTTCTGCACAGTAAAGGATAGCTTCAACAGCAGACACACGACCTACAGGAGGGGAAATGATTTTTACCAGCTCTTTTTCTGGTAAAGCATTACTATCCAGAATATATAAAGAATTCAAAAAATTTAACAATGTAAAGAATAGGTAATCTAAACATTAAATGGATAAATGAATAGAAAAGGTATTTCTAAAAGCAAGTACAAATGGATAATCAATATAGAGGCAAACAAACAAACAGAAAAATTCAAATCTGAAGAACTCAAATAAAAACCACACAGAGATTTCATCTTATTCTAGCCAAAATATGCATCTGTCATCAAGAACACATAAACAGTAAATGATGGCAGAAGCATATCCCACAACACCACCCGCGTGTGCATGCCGTGAACATGGGCCTCTGTGCTGCAGCCATGTGGGGCACAGCTGAAGCCAAAGACCCTGAGTTTATCGATAAATACAAGCAGCTTCAGCTCAGCTATTAAAAAGGAAGTTTTCAGGCCACAAAGCAGTGACTCTGCTCTATATACAAGAGAAGTATAACCCTGCCTCCCAAAAATTAAAAATAAAAGATCGTGAAAGGCTATACCATGAAAAAGCAATGCAATTTAATTTGGAGTTGTACTTCGGATATAAAACATGGTGGAACTCAGGAAAACACAATTTAAAATACACAAAGTCAGTTTGTAATTCTGGAGACCAAAATCAAACAATTGGATTCTTTAAATAAAAGCGATGATGATCACACATATGGAATTCATTTTCTAAAATATCATAAAAGCACTGAGCAAACGGCCACAATGATTCTTGATTTAAGAAAAAAGTAAAAGAGGAAGTAATGGGTGCTCACTTAACTTGGCATGTAATCAGATAAACATACAGATCTTGTTCTAAATGCCAGGGTCTCCTTGGTGAGGAAACTCTGGGGACATTTCTAGCAGAAGGAGGACACTCACTAGGTGAGGTGGTCATCTCAGCACTCAGCACAGCCATGGATACATCAGAGAAAGCAGGGGGTGGCAAGAAAAGCAGCTGGAGGCATGAGACCCAAAGAAAGAGCCACAAGACAAGATCCTACATTCAGAAAATCTGTCTGAAAATTCAAGTGTGTCCAAGAAGGCTTTAATAAACTCTACGCAGATGTAGTCAGACAGGATTTAAACTAAAATAGAAAATCAATAACTTTCATATGTGACGAAAAATTAACAGAAGACAGTAGAGAAAATACCCCACTTTTAAAATAATTGAATGAAAAATGCAATATCAAGCCATATAAATGATGTATGTAGAAATATTGACGTGAGAAATTTAAAACACTCCTAAAAGAAAGGGGGAAAATGTACACATGAATACGTGAAAAAGTATAGACCATAATCTTGGGTAAGATCACAAAGTCATCAGTGCTCTCCAGCTTCAGCTAAAATTTCAACATAATCCATGAAAAACATCAGGCTTTTGTTTTTCCCTGGAGCTAGAAAAGAGTTAAGTTGGAAGACTTGGTGTGGCTTTGAATAATGATGTCAGCAGAGAAATCTATGACCACCCTCCAAAGAAGCAGCTCCATTGCGGATGAACACTGGGTCATGTATATTTCCATTCTTTTTGTTATTGTTGTTGTTGTGAAATAAACACTTGCAATACAAGAAAGAAAAACCTGATATACGTATTGTCTGTGCCTTTGGAATAAATGTCATATGGGTTGGTTAACCTAGACTTCATACAAGTACAGACCTTCATAACCTAGAAGTGGGTGATAGATCTCACTATGCCTCTGAAAACATAAAATACTACTAAGTTTAATATCATAAAAATTCAAAACAAATTTTATAAAGCCAACCATCCTAAGAAAATTCAAAACACAAATGGGAGGAACATTTGCAACTTATATCAAAAGCAGACAGTGACTATCCTTCTCAAGTGAAGAACTGTTAGAAATGCAAAGGAGCCTAATACAAAAATATGCAAAACTAAGAGCAAGTAATTGAGAGAAAAAGAAATTAAAATGTCATTTAAATATTTTCCCCCAAACTCTACCAAGAAGCTAATATAATTAATACACAAACTCAGTAGCATAGCAGGATATAAATCCAACACCCAAAAGTCAATAGCATTCATCTCCACAGATAACAAACACACTGAGAGGGAAATTAGAGAAACAATATCTTTTACAATAGCACCATGGAAAATGAAATACCTAGGAGTAAATCTAACTAAAGAAGTCCAAGATGTAGTCAATGAAAATTACAGTACTCTGAAAAAAGAGATCATAGAGGATTTCAGAAAATGTAAAGATATTCCTTGTTCCTGGATAGGAAGAACTAACATTGTAAAGATGGCCATATTCCCAAAGTTGTTGTACAGATTTAATGCAATCTGATCAAAATATCACCAAAATATCTCACAGAACTAGAGAAATCATTCCTAAAATTTATTTAGAACCAGAAAAGACCTAGAATAGCACAGGCAATAAAGACAAGACAGGAGGCATTACAATTCCTGACTTGAAATTATACTACAAAGCTACTGTCATAATATCAGAATGGTATTGGCAAAAAAACAGACCTGAGGATCAATGGAATAGATTAGAAGATGCAGAAGCCACTACAAACACACTCAGCCACCTTATCTTTGACAAAGGGGCCAAATGTGCTTACTGGAAAAAAGACAGCCTCTTTAACAAATGGTGCTGGAAAAACTCACTCTCTGTGTGCCAAAAACTAAAACTTGACCCAGGTCTATCACCATGCACTAAGCTAAAGCCAAAATGGATTAAAGATCTAAACATTAAAACAGAGACACTAAATCTGGGACAGATAGTAGAGGAACTCTTGAAGACATAAGTGTAGGCAAAGAGTTCATGAATAAAAATCAAATTGCACAGGTAATACTTGAAAGAATTAGCAACTGGGACCTCTTCTTATTGAGAAGATTTGCATGTCAAAAGAAATTACCAACAAAGTCAAAAGAGAAACCACAAATTGAGAAAAAAATCTTAACTAATAAGCAGTCAGACAAAGGTCTGCTCTCTAGAATGTATAAAGAACTAAAAAACTTTAGAACCTCAAAATTTAAAGACTCAATCCAGAAACAGGCATCTGAGATGAACAGACTCTTCTCAGAGGAAGGAATTGTAGAAGCGAACAAATACATTAAAAAATGCTCCACATCTTTAGTCATCCATGAAATGCAAATTAAAACAACACTGAGATACCATCTCACCCCAGAAAAAATGGCTATCATAAAGAAATCAACCAACAACAAATACTGGAGAGGTTGTGGGGGAAAAGGAACCCTTCTCCACTGCTGATGGGAATATAGACTGGTACAACCATTATGAAAATCAGTGTGGAGACTCCTTAAGAAAGTAGGACTGGAAATCCCATTCAAGCCAGCTATTGCCCTGCTGGGAATTTTCCCAGAGGAACTGAAAACATCATATCATAGTAATATATGTGTACCTATGTTTACAGCAGCATGATTGTGATAGCCAAATCTTGGACACAGCTAAGATGCCCATCACCTGAGCAATGGATGAAAAAGATGTGATATTTTTATACCATGGAGTAGTACTCAGCTATAAAGAATGATAAAATTTAAGCCTTTATATTTAAGTGGATGCCACTTGAAAATATGCTCATAAGTGAAATAAACCAGACCTACATGTGTAAATATCACATAGTCTCCCTAGTGTTAGAACTCAAAAGAAAAAATAAAAATAGAAAGGTATAACACAATTGAAAGGAAAGCAAGAATTTAAGAATTAAAAAACAAAGAGATAGTAAGGAGAAAATCTTGGAAACATGAGAGGGATAAAACCATACATTTATTTGCACAAGATGGTTAAGGCGATGATCCTGAGAATCTTCAGCAATTTTTTGAAACTAGCAGTTAATTGGTAGGATTCTCACCCTGACCAATGGTATATGTTGATACCTGATCTGAGGAACTGCACTAAAGACAGCAATGTGTAACTCTAGGTCCATCCTTGGAAGGCCTGTCATTCTGGTCTTCTAAATACATACTGCTTGTCATGTCATATCAATTACTGCCATACTGTCTCTCAAGTAAATGTTTGTTTAAAAAAGGGTAATAAATGAAAATAAGAGACAAGAACATGAAATGTCATAGGACTGACCTGCTACAATGCTGCATAGGGTTAGATTTCTAAATTTCTGTCTAAAAACATGGAATTGTTTATTCTTATTTTTTAATCTTTTTTCTTCACAATCTGTAAGAATTTAAAGTTTAACATATCAATACTTGATGAAAAATACCTGTTCCATGTTATGTCTATGATGTTTAATATTCAGACGGATAGTGAGGTTAAGCTCAACTGCTTATTCTATAGGGTAGTAATATTATTAAGCTTCTCTTCTGGAGGGTTAACAACTCAAGTATACAGACCAAAAGTTAGAGAAAAAGAAGGGCTGCAAGCACAGCCAACATTTTGGCCCTAGCCTTTCAAGTTCAGTGAGGGCTCAGGACATAAGAGAACCTGTACTGTAACATCCAGCAACTCAGTGATGTTCCAAATTTTATGATCAAACAGATTATGGGACCACAGATGAAAGTGATTGACAATGTAGAGTGTGCCTAAGGAGAGTCACCTGGAGAGAAAATATTCTTTCAGACTTTCAAAGAGAGCAAGTTGGTCAAGTAATGGCTGTGACTCATCCACATGGCTGACACTGACAAAGGATCTGCAAACTGTAATACAGGGTTACAGGCTAAATCCTGAGGGGATTTAACTGACCTTGCCAGATACAAAAGTTACATTTCTTGTTATATAGGTCTTACTTTATCTTGGTCTTAACCATCCAGCAGAAAAGTATAAAAATGAAGTGTAAAAAGTAAAGCCATATTAATATGCTGAGCTGTAAAAGGCTCAAAACAACAACTTCTGACATTGCCAGTCCTACACATAACCCACTACTATTATGGACTACTGGGCTATATTGGATTATTTTGCTGAATTCACACACCTACAATATTTAAATGGCAATGGAATAACTTCTCTGACAAAACTAAACAAAAAAAGGGGGATATAAATGAAGGACCATTCTGTATCTGCATATACAAAATAGGATAGATATATAGCTACTTTCTCATATTTCAATGAGAAGAAAGATTCGTAGTGATAGTGCTTCACAGGATATCATGTGCATCTTGTACTATGAATAACCACTACAAAGAACAATATGCAATGTATTAATTATTGAAAGTGTCGTACTGATCAGTTTTGAAACTGTCTCACTGCTATTTATTTCTGGACAAAATTAATTCAAAAAATAAACATTTTCCCCCAAGTTTACTAAGCACAAAAGGAACCCAGATTAAGGCTGACTTTGGGGGGCCTTTCTCAATGCATGACCACATATGTCTTTAATTAGCAGATGCCAAAGCAGATACTGCCTGCTCTCCTGTGGAAGCCAGGCGTCCAGAGCTCAGGACATAAAAATCTGATAACATGTAAAAACTGAGCTCATCCTTCATCCTGAAAAGCCTATTCCTAAAAGACTAAAGACGCAATAGCAGAAACAAAGTCTCTCATTCCGGCATTGTTTCTAGTAATGAAAGTTGAAAAATAGGGCTTGGGATATAGCTCAATGGCACAAGCGCCTGCCTGGCAAGTGCATGGCCTCAAGTTCAATCCCTGGAATCACAAAAGAAAGGAAGGAAAGAAGGAAGGAAGGAAGGAAGGAAGGAAGGAAGGAAGGAAGGAAGGAAGGAAGAAAGAGGTGGAAAATAAGTCCAGTGTGAATCAATATTGTAATGGCTACGAAACCAAGGTAAGTGCAAAATGAATTATGTAGCCTCAAAAGAACTCCATTTACTGATATGAAATGTTAACTATAGAACTTAAATTATGGGGAGAATAACTGACAATCTTTTCTGTAAAAGCCAGCTGGGACAACTTGTTATATAGGTTTTGGAAGGAGAAAATGGGAAAAACAACAGGTAGGAGGAAGACGTGTCTAAAAGTGTTTTAAGATTACGCACTATACATATACTGGCATACATATGACATCTAGAGTTATGCGTTTTAAATATTCAGTCAAAGTGTACTTTACAAA
>NW_004524584.1:24083109-24084723 GCF_000260255.1 Octodon degus | reverse complement strand
TTTGTTTGTTTGTTTGTTTGTTTTGACACTGGGGATTGAACTCAGGACCTTGCAGTCAGGACCAGGCAAGCACTTATTCTACTGAGCTATCTCCCCAAACCTGCTCCTGGTATTTTTTTAAAATGTGTGCATAAAGTTTATTTCTGGACAAAATTAATTAAAAAATAAATAAACATTTCCCCCCAAGTTTACTAAGGACAAAAGGAACCCAGATTAAAGTTGACTTTGGGGGGCCCTTCTCAATGCATGACCACATATATCTATATTCAACCAAAGTGTGCAAATATATCACTATTTAAGGTTACTAACAGCAAAGATTCTAAATATAAGAGTGTGTATAGGCATAAAACCAAGCTCAACTTTGTCATTTTCAAATTAAATAAGAAATCCCACTAGGTGGTCTTGATTTCTCTTTCAGATAACAAAGTTCTGACCCTTAAATATATCTGAAAATACCCCTTACGTATGCACGCTGAGCACTGCCCCCATCCACACTGTCAGGCGACTGTATAGCCTGAGACTGAGGCATTTGTTATTCAGAAACTGAAGAAGCCACTCCAGGTGACAGGACTTCTGTGTCCTAGATGAAGTCCAGTGACTTCGGAAGTGCAAGGATGCAGAAGTAACCACTACGGGACTCCAGCTAGCCAAAGAAGGGAAGTCAAGCGTCAACAATAAATACTGTAGCTTAGGGCGGTAACAGCATCCCTGTAACCCCAGCTCTCTAGGAGGCTGAGGTGAGAGACCCCAAGTTGAAGCCCAGCCTGTGTAACTTAACCTAGTGACAGCCAGTCTCAAAACAAAAGTGCATAAAACTAAGCATTTATAAATAAACTATTAGCACCAATAAAAGCTAACAATGACTGTAGCTGTTTGAACTGCACCAAACACACTAAGGCATTATACAATACTTAGGAGTATAAATCCAGCATTCATGTCACATCCTCGAAGTCATAAGCCTCAGCACATCCAACAAAGAAAATTGGTCACCACTGAAACTAACAGGACACACATACCTTATCCTGAAGTTATTAAGAGATTGTCACTTCAGTTTGTCTTTCTTATCAAAGTTTTATTTCGTATAAACCACTTACCCTACATCTTAAGTGAAAGTTCTTTTCAGAATAATTTCGAGAACAATACAATTACAGAAGCAAACAAACAAAAAGAAGACTCTAGGCCGGGCGCATCAGAGTCGCACCTCCAGCACAGCACACAGGAAATGCCACAGTTGCACAGCACTTCCACCCAGGCTACAAAACACAGAAGTTGAATGTGAATCCAGCACAGCCTTTGGAGGCAACAGTCCACACAAACATAGAGGCAAAACGGGCCCAGCAGGCAGCAAATAGGAAGGATCAATACCTTCAACAGCAAAGGACCGAGCCATATGAGCAAAGTAAAGGCATCCAAAACAAGGGAGAGACACCAGTCTTGGTGAACAGGCACACAGGAGCCAAGCTACCAAGGACAATTTATGGATATGATGTGGGTCAACCTCATGGAACCAAGTAAAAAGAAAGCAGCATTAATTCTGTTAAGTGCAATATTGGAGTTAAGAATAGATTCTAACACAGGAAGAGCCATGAGCCATAGGGCATGCACAGGAGAGAG
>NW_004524584.1:24081403-24083009 GCF_000260255.1 Octodon degus | reverse complement strand
TAGCAGGGGTAAAATCATACATTTATATACTCGAGATGGTTAAAGCAATGCTCCTGAGAATCTCCCTCAGGTTTTTGAAACTAGCAGTTAATTGGTAGACTCTGACCCTGACTAACTATATATGCTCATACCTGTAAACTAAGCAACATAGGGCATGCACAGGAGAGAGGGAGAGAGAGAGAGAAAGAGAGAGAGAGAGAGAGAGAGAGAGAGAGAGAGAGAGAGAGAGAGAGAGAGTTCAAAGCGTTGATTTATGCAGGAACAGATGATGTAAGCATCTCTAGTCTCTTCTGAAGTCCACTGCTGATATTCAGTGATAAAGTAAGTCAGATCCCAAAGGTGCAGGAGCCAACTACTAAGTGCTTAGGAATTTTGAAAGCAACAAATGTACCTTGGAAAACTGGAATCTCTCAAAGAGTCTCTTTTCTGATGGGTGGCTTTGATAGCAAATTATTGTCCTAGTCGTCTTTAACAATTCAAGAAAATGTGTGATGTGCCCACTTCCAAATAGAATAATTGCCTTTCAATACTCCATGCAGTATACCGAACCAAAGTATCTTCCCTCCAAGACACTCGACATTGCTTGCTAGACTCCCTGGCTCAAGGATTCAGCCCTGCTGATGGAATTCCATCCCAAGTACCAGACTCATCAATTTATTCACAGAGATAAATGGATCAGACATTGCTAGATGCCTCAATTCAAACCCTTGAAAGCTGTGATGGTTTACTGCATCAATTTGAATAACAGAAGCTCAACTAAATTGGCTCAGCAATTCCCCAGCCTAGCGTGTGGAAAACCCACCCTAGGTGGCTTGTTGCCTGGATGGTATAAAGCAGAAATGAAAAAGGATAGATCTGGTGCTGCTTTTACAGAGGAGCTTTCATTTTTGCCTTTGCCTTGGCCATCATCTCCTGGATTCCAGTGTAGACTCTCCACTTTCTAGTGTAGATGCTTCACCCTTCTGGCATAGACGTCTCAGACCCATCAGCCTCCTGATAGGGACTCACACAGGACACTGCAGTGAGCTCCAGAGTGTCAACAGAATCCTTTAGTCTCCAGTGTGCTGACACCCTCTGGATGCATCCACATCTGACTCTGTGGGTGGCCACTGTGAGACAACCTTGTAAATTCTCATATATTTCTATATCTTGTGTAATATCTGTTCCTCTAGTAAACTAAGAGTGCATCTCCAAAATTGTCCTGCTATCTGCTTGTTGATCTTAGCTATGGCCCATTCCAGTCAGGTAGCTTGGGCTGAGTTCCTGTGATTTGGTTCCCTTGCCTGTAACACAGAGAGCAGCATCTTCTTCCTCATATGATAGACCATGGTTCCAGTCAGATCCATGGACCAATTTTCCCTAACCTTAAATACATCAGCCTCTCAGGCTCTTGGACCAAAATGATTCTTTCTCTGTATTTATCTGTCCTACAGATTCAAGTTAATATTGACTGACTCATGCTACATATCTTGCATCCTGTCTTGGACATTTTGAAAAAATATCTCCAGCTTTGTGATTGTCTTCCTGTTCTTAATAAAGTTCTCACCAGGGAGGGTCCCTGGAATCTTTAGGCTGCAGTAATACAAGTCTCTCCATAATTCCTTTC
>NW_004524584.1:24052137-24080708 GCF_000260255.1 Octodon degus | reverse complement strand
TTTTTTTATTTTCTATTTTTTCACATTTGATAGGGATTTAAAGTTTATCATATCAATGATTGTTTGAAAATACCTATTCCATGTTATGTCCAAGGCATTTGATATTCAGACAGGTAGTGAGGTTAAGCTCAACTGTCTATGTTGTAGACCAATAATATCATTAAGCTTGTCTTCTAGAGGGCTAACAACTTAAGCTTGCAGACCAAAAATTAGAGAAAAAGAAGGGCTACAAGGATACACAACATTTTGGCCCTAGTCCTCAAGGTCAGTGAGGACTCAGGATATAAGAAAACTTGCACTGTAACATCCTGTAATGCAGTGGTATCCCAAATTTTCTGTTCAAGAAGATTATGGTCACAGAGGAAATGATCAATGATGTAGTGTGCCTACGGGAGTCACCTAGAGAGAAAACATTCTCTCAGGCTTTCACAAACAGCAAATTGGTCAAGCAATGGCCATGACTCATCCACATGGCAGACACTGACAAAACAACTACAATCTGTGGTACAGGGTTTCAGGCTAAATCCTAAGGGGATTTGACTGAAATTGACAGATATAAAAGTTACATTTTTTGTTATATAAGTCTTGCTTTATCTTGGTCTTAACAATCCAGCAGAAAAGTATAAAAACAAAGTATAAAAATTAAAGCCTTATTAATATGCTGAGCTGTAAAAGGCTCAAGTCAACAACTGAAATTTCCAGTTCTATGGAAAACCCACTGCTATTATGGTCTGCTGGACTATATTGGATTATTTTGCTGAATTCACACACTTATAATATTTGAATGGCAGTAGAACACCCATCTCTGGCAAAACTAAACAAAAAAGAGGATATAAAAGAAGGACCATTTTGTAGTGAAAAAAAATCTTTCTATCTATCTATCTATCTATCTATCTATCTATCTATCTACACAAATTAGTAAGGTTAGATATACAGCTACTTTCTCTTAGTTCAGTGAGAAGAAAGATTTGTACTAGTAGTGTTTAGATATCATGTCTGCATCTTGTACTGTGAATAACTACTATGAAGACAGCAATACACAATGTATTAATTATTGTAACCGTCCTGTTTTGAAACTGTCTCCTTGCTGTGTCTTTCTCAATAAAATTAATTTTAAAAAACTCCTACAATTAAACATTTTAGGTGCACAGTCATAAGAGCTGTATCCACAAAAAGCATTTCTGAAGTGAATCACTGCCCTGAGAAAATCAAGGACACCCTTTGTTTAATGACTTTACTGCCATCTCTAAGTAGAGCTCCTTCCTAAGTCAACAGAAAAGCGATGTATAATGAACACTCATCTTGCCTGGGTGGCTGTTCATTCCACCTCATTTGCAATTTAACAGATGGACCTCCATGGCTTTCCTTTGGGCTCTGCATCTGGTGACATCTGAGTGACATCGATCCTTATCTTGCCTTTTTCATTCACTCCACTTTCAAGATTGTGGTCAAGGCACCCACCTGAGGCTCCTCTTCCTTCTCTGACCATTCTTGATGTTCTCCTGATGTCTTTCTGACCTCTTTCCCCTCTTAGGAAACACATCCACAATCAGATGGACTTTCTTTCTTTCTTTCCCCTCTTAGGAAACACATCCACAATCAGATGGATTTTTGTGCATAGTGTGGGCGCCAGTACTCCTTGCCCTAGTGCATACTTCCCATGAGTGACAGACACAGAACTAGTTTACTTTGCTTTGCTTGTACCCTGGTAAGTATTTAGTAACCTTTAGTAAAAGATTTACTGAAGTTTCAACATATGAAACCTATGTGTGCATGCAGGTGCACACAGTGTGTGTAAGCAGTTCAAGCAATATCTATAGTTCTTCATAAAATGCTGAAACAAGAAGGCCATTCCGTATTGGAAGCTCTGCCACTTGGCCAGGATGTCTGCATAATCCTGCTTTCCCTCATGGTCAGGCAAAAAGAGAAAAACACTTGCGGAGTCCTGGCACTGGTGATCTCTGTAGCCTTAAAGACAGAGCACAAAGAGGGCATGAGGTCCTCGCCCTTCCATGGCACCCCAAGTGACCTGGTCCAGGTGAACTGCCAGCTGTGCTATGTCCTAGCTCCCCCTGCCCCCGAGGATCTTGGTGTCTCCAGCACCTGCTCAGCCTCACATCCGAGGGCAGAGTGGACACTTCAGGTTCTACCTGCTGCTCCTCCCAGAGCCTCCCCTCTCCACAGGGCATCTGCTAGGACAGGGAAAGGACGGCTAAAGATTTGATCCTCATTCGATCAAGAAGCTGACCACCAGGAAATTATGCCCATTTCTGACATGAATAAACTGAGGCTCAAGGAATTAAGTCACTCAGCTGGTGATCCAGCTGGCCACAGTGAGAAGCCAGGATTCCTGGTTCTTGTGCCCCTAGCAATCATTCCCTGCTGTCCCCTCACCTTGCCTGAGGTCATGCCTCTCAAAGCCTCTCATGGAAGAGTCCCCTCTCTGGGGACACGAGGCTGCTGCATCATCTGACTGAACACTTGCTGACCAAGCTGAACAGCAGCTTTGATCACAAATTCCTAACAGAGAGAAGAGGAAGCATAAAGCCTCAGGCTTTCTGGGCTAAGACTCTGGTTTGTACTACAACTACCACAAGGCCCCAATTCCAGTACCAGGCCTGCACAGTCAAATTGCTGTCTGACCTTCCATTTGAAATCCCTCGTGGCATTGGTTAAGTTGGGTTTGACTGACTGACTTTCTTTCTCTTTCTTTCTTTCTTTCTTTCTTTCTTTCTTTCTTTCTTTCTTTCTTTCTTTCTTTCTTTCTTTCTTTTGGTGGAACTGGGGCCTGAACTCAGACCCTTGCGCTTGCCAGGGAAGCGCTTATTCTACTGAGCCACCTCCATGGCCCCCGACTTGACTTTCATCATGATAAACAAAAGCTGCTGGCCAGCTAGGCTGCTGAACAGATTCCACACGCAGACCCAAAGGCAAGTTTTCTTCCTCCCCAAGGGGACCCTGGCACAGGGCCAATGCAGAGCCATGGCAGCGAGAACACATGAACAGAAAAATCCTGGTAAGAGGATCCCAAGAACCAAAGCAAAGGACATTGCGAGACGCATGCTCCCTGCAGCCTATGTGCTAGCCATCCTTGTGCAAAAGGGTAGGCCATTCTTGGATGTGTGCTCATGTCTGCACACAAATTTTGAACAGAAGTAGTGTCTAGCTCAAGTGTGGCCCAGGGTCACTGGTATTAACATCATTTGTAGTCATTCTCCAGTGGGACAAAGGAGAAGACACTTGGGATGACCATTGACAGCCACTGAGTTCCTGGCACAAAGAGTGCCCGAGGCTGTGCTGAGGACAATCCACACAGCCTTCCCCAGACCCTCTGAGCGCCTGCTGTCTTGATACTGATTTACAGCGGAGGAAAGTGAAGCCAAGGTATTATCCTTGACGTGGGTCTCTACACGTATGCAGCGACAGAGCCTGTACAAGTATCCCTGTCCGTGAACTTCCATCTGCGCGGCTAACCTCCTCACATCCCTCACAGCACTGCACTTGGACGCCCGAGGTCTACAGAGCCCCTCCTACCTTCAGAAGTGCACCAGCCCCCCCAGGCACAGGGGAGGTCCCGGGCCCTGTCTTGGTGCTTGTGCTTAGTTTTGTGGTGTCTTTGTGAAGTTGACAAAGTGCACGAGGAAGCCGAGAAAGCCAAGCCAAGCTGAGAAAGCCTAGGGATATGCGCAATCTGTCATGACGCATCAGCATTCTTTAGAAGTCCAACCACATGCTCAGAGGGCACCCCTGGCCTGAGCTCATGAAGCCGTCAGCAAGCTGTAGCAGAGGTATGCTGCTGTACTGGTCCCCCTGAAGCAGGGCTGAGCCTATCCTATTACCCTTTTTGTGTCCCTTTACTTCAGATACTATCTAAGGGAAACAAATGGTCTCTTTTGAATGTGCTTACACACCAGGGGGTTCTGACAAGATTCGCTGTCATTGCTCCATCTGTGTTCAGACCCACCCCTCCCACAGAAGGGTCTCTGACAGGCTGTTCATGTCTGGGTGCTATCCTTAAGCTCTCCGTCCCTCTGGTGTCCTCAGAAGCCCACAGAATGCAGGGCATGGCATGTCACCTGATCTATCACCTACGATCAAATCTTTGCCAACACGAGCTGCCAAAGACACGCAGGACCACACATGAAGGACACGGTGATTTAAGAACCACTGTCATAATCTTGAAATTCCTAGTTCTTCCTGGGAATTCTTTCCTTGATTCTATCATGGGTTTCAAAATCATTTATGTGAAGCACTCAACATGCATGGGGCAAAGCACAATCACAGAACTCTCAGAGTCAAAGCACATATCATTTCAGTACATCAGATATAAGAATAGAAATGGTGACGGCCACAGCGGAAACATGAATCCAGGCACTGCAAAGGCATTTGCCTTGACTTCTGTGTTGTTGTGCTTTCTGCCCCCTCCAAGGACAAGCAAGTCACCTCCTATTCCCGGGAGGACTTATGTCTACAGGGTTGTCACAAATGCTGACCTAGAGATACTGAGCCATTAAATACAGGGTTAGGCTCCTGCACAGCCTAGATTTTCATTAATGGATGCACTTATATGTATTTCTACTTGAAGATACTTTATCTATTATAGTATGTTGTGGACTCACACGTAACTCATTCTAAGTGATGCCTGGGTAAAACTTCTCTGACATACATATTTTTTCTCTAATGCATATATTAGCCTCTTGAGTTCAGGGACACTAGACAGCATTTCTGCACGATATTTGGGGTCGTTTTCTATAGCAAAATCATCAATATAGAGCTCAAAAAGCAACATGAAATAGACCACGAAACAGAAACTTCATAGAGTAGAGTTGAAACAAAAGAGCAGAATATGACCTTATTCAACTTCAGCTGGGAACATGAATTTCAGAAAACTCAACTTTTTTATCTCCCTGTGTATGTTATAAAAATCAAAGACTGATTCAAGGAATACAAATAAATTGTAAAGAGTAAAGAAATTCACAAATGTGGAAGCTACAAACAATGAGGATCAATCATATTTCCATTTCATGCTCACTCTGCAAAAACCAATGTACGGACATTGAGATTAGGGCTTCACCATCCCTGACTGCTGGAAATATGCAAATCAAAACAACTCTGAGGTTCCAACTCATTCCAATGAGAACCGCTATCAGTGAATTTAAGAAAAAACAAATGCTGGGAAGATGGTGGAGAAAAAGGAACTCTTCTGTATTGTTGGTGGGAATGTAAACTAGCACAACCACTACAGAAATTAGTGTGGCAACTCCTCAAACAAACAAACAAACAAACAAACAAACAAACAGAAATTCCATTTCACTCAGCTGTACTTCTTCTACCCCTTCTGGATACCTTCTTAACAGAGTTCAAATCATCATATTACAGTGATACATCCATACCTAAGTCTCCTCCTCCTCCTCTTCTTCCCCTTCCGCCTTTTTCACCTCCTCCTCCTCTTCCTCTTCCTCTTCTTCTTTGTAGGGTACAGAGTCTCACTATGCACTTTGGAATCCTAGTGATCCTGCTGTCTTCAGCTTCCCCAGAGCTGGGATTACAGGCATGCACCACCACACTCAGTCTTGGTGACCAGCTCAGCGTGCCTGAGGGAGAGGCTGTGTGACATGTGGTGCCAGGGATGGAATTCTGTCCCTGTGCTTGCCTAAGTAGGTGCTTAGTCTGCTGAGCTAGCAGCATATTTCACCACAGCTTATTGTGGAAGAAGCCTAAGTGCCCATCAACAACTGAGTGAATGGATAAAGAAAATGTGGCATATACATAGTACAGCACTACTGTGCCATAGAAAAGTATGAATTTGAGTTATCTTTAAGAAAATGGATGGATTTTGAGATCATAAAACTAAGTGAAATATGGCTGGGAAGACAGCTTGGTGGTCTAAGCACCAGCCTGGCAGGCACAAGGACCTGGGCTGGATTTCTGGTACCACATGCCATGCCAGCTCCAGAACCCTAGGGACTCCTTGCTGGCCACTGAAACTGGGCATGGTGGCATATCACCCCCAGAGCCGGGGAGGCTGAGACAGGAGGGTCACTAGGAGTCTGAGCTGCATAGCAAGATCCTGTACCAAATAAATAAAGAAAGAAATTTTAAAAATTAAAACTAGGTGAAATAAATCAAACATAGGAAGTCGTGGCTTCTTTAGTATGAGAGACTCAAAGCACAGATAATTTAAAGAGCAAACTAAGAACAGATGGTAGCAAGCAATGAGGTAGAATCCAAGGAGATGGAAAAGACAAACGTGAGGGGAGAAGCAGGTGTAAAACTGACCAAGATGCCATACATACATGTCCCAGTTCCTCAAAAGGAACATAACAATTATGACTCTCAAACATATATTAAGAGAAAAGATGGTACTGAGTCACCATCCTATAAAACAAAAAGGGAAATTGGAATAGTGCTTTCTTTCTGTGGAAGTCCACCCTCGCTAAGGTGATTTAGGTACCTGTTGGGATAAGAAAACACTCGGCAATATGCAAAATTTGCCGACATCTAATGCTTATGAGAAGTCCACATCTCTGCCGTGAAGTTTTGCTGCACACAAGCAGCTTGGGATGCTGAGTGAAGCTGGAGCCGTGCCTGGCCCTGCACATGACACACGCAGACCATGTCCTACACCCAAAATACTGCTTGGCTCAAAGTGAGAGTGAAACCCTATCTATGCTTTGAGTGATCAACACTGTCTCCAATTACTCCAAGGTCCATGATTTTTCAATTGAACTGATTAGAAATTATAGTGAGCTCTTAAGGAAAAATACATTCACACAGTGAATAGCTCTCATGCAGCAGGAGCTTTGCTCATGGTGAGCTGTCTCAGACTCTACACTGTCCCTGCTCGATCGCCACTCAAGGCCTCTGCCAGCCCACTCTGGGAAACAGTGACCCTGTCACACGAGCCAGCAGAGTGCTACAACCAGTTCAGGGGCACCCAGGAAAAAGGACGGCCGAAGCCCAGTCCCACTCTCCACAAGGGAGGGAAGCAATGTTATTACTGTGAAAATACTCGTTCTCCTCCCTGGCCCACACTTTCTGCAGAACTTAAGGAGCTTTCTTTCAGAGCCTTAGAGAGACATTGCAATGGATCCTGCAGAGCCCCCAGTTCTAGAGCCCAAGACCGCAGCGGACCGCAAGCTGCCCAAAGCAGTAACCTCCTAGCGCCAGGGCAACAGTCCTCCCTGTTGCAGCCTATGCTCCAGGGAGAGCTCATAACCCACTCTGCCCTCATCGGAAAGGCGGCATTTTGGTCAGCAGACAGAAGCACTCTCCTGACAGGGATCAAGTCATAACTCGGCATTCTGGGTGAAAGCGCGTTAACTCCCCACAGTCAGATCATCCCTACAAAGCTACAGAAGAGATGCAGGCCCCCGCAGACCTCCCACAGCACAGACGCCTGGGGGAATCTTGGCCCACAGAGCTGGCTCTTTATAACCACATGTGGGAGACACAACTCTGGAGGATCCCACTGCATCTTGCAGGATTCAGGGTCTCAGCTCCTCTCTGTAAATCTCTCAGACAACTGGACTCACACTTATGGCAGCTACGCCAAGGACTCAGCACATAAATGGCAAAGACAGGCCCTGTTTAGTCTCGAAGACCACACTTAGAGTTTATGTTCACATCACAGCGTACACATAGGAGGTGTGACTGATAATACAGTCAGTGTTTAATTTTTTTAAATGCATTTTTGCGAAAGACACAATGCCATTGATTCCCTCAAAATATTCCCCCCACTTTGAACACACTTATTCCATCTGGAAATCTTGTCTTGAGTGGCTTCAGTTGCGCTCTTGTTGCTACCTTGATGTCCTGAATCGATTCAAAATGATTCCCTTTCATGGTCATTTTGTCTTGGGGGAAGAGCCAGAAGGCATCCAGTGCCAGGCCGGTGACTCAGGTGGATGAGAACACTCTGTCTTGCTTTTATGAGTTGCCTTTCCATTGGCTGGACCACAGAAGCAGCATCCACTATGGCTTTTACCTCTCCTCATAAGGAACTCACGCAAGAGGGTTTCTAGCACTGTATTAGAAAGTCAAAATAACAATGGAGTAGGTGTGTTTGAAGTGAGAAGTATTATGCAGGAGATTCATGGTACTATGTCTTTTACTGTAATGTTTTTTAAATTTAAATATACACTATATAGTTTGATCATATGTTGAATCACACATATAGGAAATGATAAAAGTAATTTTTGCATGTTGTGAACATTGAAGAAAATACAGCTTGGCAACTGTGTATGTGTGTGTACCTTGCATGATTTTTAAATTACTTTAAAAGAGACTGACTCTTAAATCACTCAGTAATTTATCTACCAACCTCTTAAAATTTTTATTAGTTAGTAAGTTTTTGCTCAAGAAATTGTCTTCTCCTTACTTCATAAAAAGGAAATAGCACCATCGTGAAAGAACACCTCAGCAACTTTATTCTCTCCACTTCTTTTGGCCTCCATAAAAGCAAGAAGGGGACGCTGTTCTTGGATGCATGGATTGATGGATGGTTGGATGGATGGATGAATGTATGGCTGGATGGATGGAAGGAAGGAGGGAGGACAGTACAGGTGGGGAGAAAAAGGTAGGTGAGAAAGGATGCAGGCCTCCAGCCCTTGTCCTGCTGGGTTTTGCAAAGTCATGCAATCTGCTTGTATCTCATTCCTTTTACTTTGCTTCATGTTTATGGAAAAACATTACTAGCCAAGAAATAAAAGTAGAAGATATGAAGGAAAAAGACAGGACAATTATTTTTGTCACAACTTGCCCACTGTTTTACATTCTTGCTGAGTTCTCATTGATAACACTCTACATAAACCTCCCGTGCCCACAGTGCTTGATCTGGGGAGTTCTGATGCATGTGCACACCACGAGACAGCCACCGTTCCCAAAGCCGCCCTTGTGCCCACCAAGCCCGGCCCTCTCTTTTCCAGGTCAGCACTCAGGCGCCAGCAGCGCATCTGATGCAAATGCGCCGCCATCTCGCTGGGCTCTGAATTTGCATTTCCCAAGCGGCTTATAATGCTGAGCATATTTTCTTGGGAATATTTGCCGTCCATCTGTCTTCTGTGGTGAAGAGTTTTTGAAAATCATGCTATTTTTTTTGTGCTGTCTTATTATAAAGTTTTAGACCCTGTTACATATTCTCTGTGGCATCACTTTGGTGAGCCATATATTCTGTTACCATTTGTCCTTCCCTGAAGTGCATCCGTTCTGCACTTCAAATCAAAGTGATTACAATAAAGTCATACTTATCAGAAATTTTTTTGTACTTTGCATTTTTGTATGATTTTTTTTTAAAGCTAGCTTTCTAATTCCAGGATACTAAAAGATTCTCTTATGTTTTCTTCTAGATATGTAACAGTTTGAGATCTAACCCTTAAATCCATGATCTGTTTGATGCTCAGTGTCATGGATTGAGTGAAGAAAAGGGAGAAGTTTGGTTTTTGCTTAAGGGTATTTCATTTTTTCAGTAGCTATTTTCAAAATGCCTACACTTTCCCATTGAATTGGCTTTGAACACTGTCAAAAATAAATTAAGCATACGTGTTTCTGACCATTTCTGGACGGTCTATTGTACCCACTGGCCAAAGTGTTGGTTTTGACACCAACACTATATTATTTGATTACGATAGAATTATACTAAATTGCTGGGTGTGGTGGCACATGCCTGTAATCCCAGCACTCAGGAGGGCGAGGCAGGAGGATCACTGTAAGTTTGAGGCCAGCCAGGGCTGCAAAGTGAGCTCAAGGCCAGCCTGAACTGTGTAGCAATACCCTGTCTGGAAAAAAAAAGAATTACAACAAATCCTACATAGAATAAGGCCTCCAAGTACTGATTTTTCCATTTTTTCAGACTTTCGCTTTTTTCCTCTTCCTCTCTCCTTTTCTCCTAGTACCTACTTGCTACCCTCTGTAAAAATCTTGCTGTCTCTGGTGCTTTGCAATGAGCTGATGGCTTTTCATGAATCTGATGAATGAAGCTGGGTTTCCTGGGAGCCACAAACAGAACCTTACTGGTGAGTAATCTGGTCCTTCAGTTATCAACAATGTGTCTTTTCCTGTCAAGAAGTTGTAGAGATGTTTTCAGTTTATATTTCATATTGTGGTGCTGCATTAAGTGATATTTCTCCAGTTTCTGCCTGTACAGTCTAAAGATACACAAAAACACTATTATGTCTATCCGGCAGCCTCACAGATCACTCTGTCACTAACTTACTCAGTAGTTCAATAGGTGTTTTGGGGGTGTCATAAAATTTTCAACATAAACCAATCAAGTGCAGTAAAAACGTAGAGCCAGCCCCCAGTAGCATCTGAATTTTTCTTGCAGCTGCCTTAGAAGTGGCCAAAATTAAATTCAATCATTTTATTATGTGATGAGTTAAAAATTCATTATTGAAAGAGTTGTTCTTTCTTGCTTCACACTTCATTTTTAAAAGCCAGCGTTTACTCTGGAGCACCTTTTGGTCTAAAACAGCATGTCTGAGACTTTCAGTAGCTGCCTGGTGCTCATAGTTACCTTGGCAGACAATACGCAGGCCAGCAGGTGAAGAAAGCTTAATGCTTTTTTCCCTATCTTTTTAAAATCTTTTTACTTATTTATTTGTTTATTTATTTATGCATTTGGTATAGGGTCTCGCTGCACAGCTTAGACTCATAGTGATCCTCCTGTCTCAGCCTCCCTAGCGCTGGGATTACAGACATGCACCAACCACCATGCCCAGTTTTTGGTGGCCTGTCCAGCATAGCCAGGGTTCTGAGGCTGGCACAGCATGAGGTTCTGGGGATCAAACCTGGGTCCTTGCGCTTGCCAGGCAGGCTCTTAGACCTCTGCGCTATCTCCCCAGCCCTGTTCTTTTTCTCTTGTTCTTTTCTTTGCAATGCTAGGCATTCAACCCAGGGAGACTCTACCACTGAGCTACCTTCTCAGACCTTTACCTGTAATTTTTTTTTAATTTTCACAGTCTCATTAAGTTGCCCAGGCTAGGCTCAAACTTGAAATCATCTTGCCTCAGCCTCCATCAGCAGTGGAATTATCGTCTTACTTTCTAATCTCAGTGTCCTTGATTCTTTTCCTTGCTCTTTGCACTCCTTGCCATGCCAGGGGGATGCTGAAGGACACTCGGGAGGAGGATCATCCTTCTTTCCCTCCCCATGAGCAGCAGCATACACTACTTCACTGTTGGTCTGGTGCTGCGGTTTTTGTAATTGCTATTATCATTGTAAGGTACTGTAGGTCCTTTCTGCTCCTGAGTGCTGCAAGCTATTACTGTGAATAAATGTGGGATTTTATCAAATGCTCCACAGAACTTGCTGACAATATGCTGAATTTATATATATATATATATATATATATATATATATATATATATATGATACAGATAGAGATATATGTATGTGTGTGCAGTTGGATAAAATTTAATAAATTTTCATTAAAATTTTGTTTAGAATTTTTGTATCTATGTTCATGAAAGATACTACTTTATATTCCTAGTACACACACAGCTCCCTTTCTCTGGAATGTCTTTGTTTGGAGTCCCTTCCAGAATATCAGCAGCTTCATGACTTGAATAGGGAATGCTTCCCTTCTATTCCGTGGATTTGCTGTAGTATTAGAAGAATTATGTACTCTTTGCAGTTTGTTATGATTCAACAGAGCAGCCATGTGGGCTTGGAGCTTCTCTGCATCAAATATTAAACTACTTATTCGAAGTACCCTGCAATAACATAGGGCTAGACAGATTTCGTAATTTTCTTTTCCTTTTTTGGTTGGTAGGATTGGGAATTGAACCCGGGTCCTTCACACTGAGCTACATCTTTAGCCCTCCTTTTATTCTTTACTTTGAGGCAGAGTCTCTCTCAGTTCCTAAGTTGCTGGATGGGGTTGCAGTCCTCCTGCCTCAGCCTTCCAGGGTTCTGGCATTACAGGTTAGCACCTCCATCCTTGCCCATGTATCTGTCGCATCTGTGTGAAAGTCTGCTGGCTGTGTAATGATAAGTCCTTACAAACTCCAATAGTACCAATATTTTATTTTCTATCTTTATTCCCCACAGTCCAACGAGAGGTTTATGAATTCACTGATCTTCTCAAAGAATCTGTTTTAATTTTACTGGTTATCTCTACTGCTTTTCTGCTTGCAACTTCTATTTCCTTCCAATTTTAATTTTCTTCCTTCTGATAATTTCTGTCTTTATTCTTTTTGCTGAATATGGAAGCTTAAGTTTCTTTTTTCTTTTTCTTTTTTTCTTTCTTTCTTTCTTTCTTTCTTTCTTTCTTCTTTCTTCTTTCTTTCTCTTTCTTTCTTTCTTTCTTTCTTTCTTCTGTCTTTCTTTCTTTCTTTCTTTCTTTCTTTCTTTCTTTCTTTCTTTCTTTCTTTCTTTCTTTCTTTCTGGTAACGGGCATTGAACTCAGGATCTTGCACCTGCCAGGCAAGCACTTACTCTACTGAGCAAAAGCTTAATTTTCTGATAAGAGCTTTTTCTTCCTTTTAGGATAAATATAGCATGATAAATCTCCATCTAAGCAGTCCTACAGTGATTGCATCTCACGCACTGGGATACATGTTTTCATTTCAAGGGGTTCAACATACTTCCTAATTTCCCTTGACGTTTCTTTCTGGACTCCTGTTGTTTAAAGTGGTTTGCAAGTTTCCAATTATTTACCGACGTTCCAGATTACTTAAGTATTGATTACAAACTGAAGTCTACTTTGGCCAGAAAACACACTTGGTATGGTAATGATATTTTTAAATTAAGTGGAACTTTAATGGTCCAGAATAGGGTCTGTTTTGTTAAATGTTCTGTGCATGTTTAAAAGAATTCGTGTTCAACCTAGTCGGCTAGCATGTTCCGTCAATCTGTTTGGGCAGCAAGCTTGGCAGCTCTTCCATTTTTCTTATTTCCTAATTGACTTTCTTCTTTACCTATTAACTATTGAAGTTAGTGTGCTAAAATCCCATAGTAGAACGGGTTTTCAGACCCTGTCTTTGGAGTCTCTCTTGTGAATGGGATGGATTTCAGTGCCTTGGGTGCTCTTGAGGCAGTGACTTCCCTAGAACTCCCAGGCTCTGTGAGCACCCGGAGTGGTCTTGCTTGCAGGCCCCTTTGGGGGCAGGTGGGCTGGCTCCTCCTGTCCTGTCTGGTTGAGCTCTGCTGATGCCTGGGTGGGGGCTCCACCGCCTCTGCAGCTCTCGCCTCCCTTTGCAGCTCCATCCTCTCACCTCCTTGGCTAGAATTTTGTCCTGAGAATTGCAGCACTCTTGCCCCCTCCCCACTCCCCATGTACCCCAAGACCAGGGACTCTTAGCAGAGAGCAATTGCTGGGCTCTGTCTGCTACCTTCTCTCGGGATCAAGGCAGGAAGTTGAGAGTTCATCTCTTCTTTTCAGTTCTCAAGGGAGTCTGTGCCCTGTAGTATCCTTTGACGACTGTCTCAAAACCTCCATTCATGTATGGTGCCCATTTCACTATTTGGTCCCATTTTTCAGGTGTTTAGGGTGGGAGAATAAGTTGCATCTATATTACTTCATCATGCTTAGCTGGGATTATCCACAATGATATAGACCGACTTCAGAATGGAATTAGCATACCCGCTGGTTCTAGAAGAATGCTTATTCATCTCAGCTTTGAATTTATTGGACAATAAAATTGCTAAAACTAACTTACTGCAAAATTATTAAATTTAACACGATTTGCATCACTACACAGAGTGGTGTATATTAATGGACCCTCAGGAACCAAAGCTGTTCTTTAAAATAAAAGCTGGATATAAGCAAGGAAACAAAAACAATCATAAATAATGTGCAGCACAACTAAAACATTTATTGAGCAAACTGACTCCAACCTTAGCATAAGACAGGGTTGTGGCTGCTGTTTTCTCCCTTCCACCCCACGGAACAGAGACAAGCGGTCACCTTTTACATCGATGTTATTTTCCTCATCTCCCTTTTCCACTGATTCCTTCTGGCTTCAATCTCTCCCTACACTCTGGCAGTGGGCTGCACCTTCCTGCCACCATGAATGTCACTGGACAAGAGAATCAAGGTCCCCATGTCTGCATGGGTCTGCTGCTGGGAGTTCAGAGGTGACACCTTCCGCCCAAAAGAAGCCACTTCCTGCTCTCCCTGCCATCACCTCTACTTGAGAGCAGGTGGCTGGCTCTCTGAGGTGGGGCCGGTGCCTTCTGTCCATGGATGTGGGTTTGGCAGGACCCATCTTGCTTTCCTGTTCTGTTCTTGCAATTCTGAAATGCTCCGTACCTTTTGGACAAGGAGTGCTCTATATTAAGCCTTCTGTCTATGCAGACTCGGGCAAAGGTAAAATGTAAGCCTTATGTCTGATGGGCCTTGCCTGCTCCCACAGAAGAGGAAAACTGGAAATAGGATTTCCACCCCTCAGATCAGATCATTTCCTTCCTTGGTACAGTGCTTGTGAGCATCTGAACTATGCATCCTCTGCGGCACAAGACACACTGAAGCCCTCACCCTTAGCGCCTCAGAACAGGCCTGACGTAGAAATGAGGTGCCTGTAGACTTAAGGTCGCAGTGGTACAGGGTGACTGGTAAGCTTCTGACAGGGACAGAAGACAGAGACACACAGGAAGAATCTGACAGCAGAGACAGAGCCTAGGGTGACGTAGCTGCAAGTGAAGGGTGCCAAGGAAACCACAAAAAGATACGCAGAGGTGTGGACAGGTTGGCCTATGACATCAGGGGCCGTGGCCCTGCACCTTATTATCAGACCACCAGCCTCCAGGAAGGTGAGGCAATGTCTGTGGTTCCAAGTCATCCATGTTGTGGTACCTACGACATGGGTAGAGTCTTAAACCACAAATGCAACAAAACAGCATGCTAGCTCCAAGCCCCAGTTCCTTCCCAGGTGAAGCTCTTTTTTCCTAAGTTTGGTCATCTTTCCAGTGTCCTGTGTGTGGTCACAGTCTTTACAGAAATAGGAAAAGGCATGACTTCAGCATGCACTAAACAAGGGGCAGCCCATGACAGGCAGCCCGGAACCCAGCCGGGAGGTTTGGGTGGGCTCACAGAAAACACTGAGGTCTCCATGCTCATTTGTGCAGCACCAACAACTCCCAAAGGCTGCTAACTCTCTCTCTCAAAGCTGCTACGATTTGACTGTCTGTGCCCCCTGCAGACCTCAAGCTGCAGCTTAATCTCCAATGCAACAACATGAATAGATGGGGCCTTCAGCATATGAACTGGCCCTAGAAACTAGCATCTCATGAGGGGTGTGGGGGGGCTGACAGTCATGAAAAAAAAAAGGCCTTCAGAGAGCTGCCTAATTCCTCGATCTCCTCTGTCCTCTGAGAAGATTGCATCCCTGCCCTCTGTCCGGCCCTTTCACCTTTCTAACCCACGAAGACCAGAAGGTGGTGCCATCTTGGAAAGAGATAGCAGTGCTCTCTGGGCAAAGAATCTAGAAGCACCTTGATTGTGGACTTTCCATTCTCCAAAACTGTACACAATAAGTGTCTGTGATTTCTAAATTACCTGGGAAGTGGTATTTTGTTATAGCAGGACAAATGAATTACGACAAGACCCAAGACCTCTAAAAAGTAAGTGAAGGATGGAAGCCCACTATTCTGAGATCTTAGAGGTCTTTCGCTGCTGATAGCCCACACTAGGAGGCACACGACCTTGCAGAGAACATAAATGATGAATATAGATGAGGGTCGGCCAGTGTAGTCTTCAAAACTCTTTCCCTTAGGGGAGAGAGGCCTCCCATCTCACTGCTTTTCCTGCAGCTTCTCCAGGCATGTGGCACGCCCGCCTCTCTCTCGGCCCACGTGCTTTCCATGGGCCGCGGCTTGGGGATGCAACCATTGTAAGCATGATGATGCAAAGCCCCAGCCTGAGGAAGCGGATGATACTGTTGAAAAAGCAAACGCCGTGAGTTGTGTAGAACCTACACTCCCGCTGACACCTGAATTGAAGCTACAAACCACCTCAAGAGCTCAGAGGAGATGCATCCTAAAGGGTACATGGAGAGAAAATGTCACGTCGATTATATGCCACACAGTCTCCAACTTCCTTCCTGATGTTTATTTGCCGTGGCAAAACCTGCTGTAACAATATCTTTATTGGATTTGAGGTGTTCTCTCCTTCTTCCTATATGAGTTAGGCGAGGATGATATTAGTAGCCGCTGAGAAAAGGAAATTTGAAATACAGAAAGCTGGGGAAGCTAAGTGAAGTGTTGCTTAGCAACTCTTAATAGGAAATAATTTAAACTTGGGATTTATTTTTTCCTGAGCACTTGCTGCTCTAGCCGAGTCTAGCATTCACTCCTCTTCCCTCCGGCAGCTCCTCTCACACACATGTAAGGCCCATGCAGACAGATCCAGCCTGCTGGACACGGGGTGCATGTCCACCAGCACCTTCTCTGGTCCCCCAGGACAGAACCACAGAGTCCCTCACCCAGCATCAGAGTGGCTGCGAGAATCCCACAGCCAGCACAATCTCCTTAAAGTCAATCGTGACCAGAATGAACACCTGCTCCACAGACAGAGGTTCTGGGAGCCCAGGACAATCTCCTCAGTGTAAAATTTCAGCTCTTAAGATAGTGTTTTTGTGACAGCACGTGACGCCACAAAGGTTCACATGAGGCACAGACAGCACACATCAAACAAGCACAACACAGGGAGAAGCTGCGAAGGAGGGCCTGGCCCCAACCCAGCCAACCACAGGTGGGGTCTGGCGGACATTCCTCCAGAGAAGAATGGCCCCGGGCACGCATATGGGAGCTGGGACAGGCCCTCTGCAAACAGGCAGAATGCTACGGGATCTACTAGCGAAATTAAATTTCCCTTTTACTACAAAAGTAATAATTCCCAAACGTAATATTTGAAACACACATGTGCACAGGCACATGCACGCACACACACACACACACACACACACACACACACACACACAGACTGTTGCTCCTTTGATCAAGTAACTCTTATTTCTTTCCTGTAGTCATCTGCAGAGTGAAAATACCTCCAAATGAGAATACCAGCTGGCAATTCCGAATATAATATTACTGAACTTTCTGGTATCTCTGAAGAAACATCTTCTGAATCACATCTAAACCCAATGCGGTTCACGGAGAACAGTACTGAATTTCCAACTCTGCCCCTCCCTGTCACACAGCACTGTGTCATTTACCCAGGCAGGGCAGAGGGGAGCACCCCATGGGACAGATGACAGTCTGAGCACACAGAGAAGACACGTGATGGGGTACGAATGCCAAGCTCAGGTTCTGCTTGTCTTCTGAGCTGTGAAACTTTCCAAAACTTTGACTTCTCTGGACTTAGGCCTTCTCAGCAGCAGAACTCTACCGTAGCAGTCCTCATTTTGTGAGCCGGTACAATAAAATGAGTGATGCCGTG
The DNA here is from genome assembly GCF_000260255.1 of Octodon degus. NCBI lineage: Eukaryota > Metazoa > Chordata > Mammalia > Rodentia > Octodontidae > Octodon > Octodon degus. The sequence continues at coordinate 24,063,331 of NW_004524584.1, read as the reverse complement.
GAGAAGCATAGTGACTGGTAGAACCCCAGACTTGGGAGTATTTTCCATCATTGTTGCAAGAGAGGAGACAAGTGAACAGACACGGCATTTACAGTCTCGCTCTGTCGTTTCCACCATCATCTGTAGAGGTGATATTTGCTTTGTATCAGCGTGATTGTCAATTATGATGTCCACTTGACTGGAATAAGAACCACCTTGCCAATTAGTACAGCGTACTTCTGGGTGTGTCTATAAATGGCTGACAGGTAGACCTGCAAACCAAGGAAGAAAAGCCCGCCCTTACGTGAACGGCTCCAATCAGTAGGCTGTCACCCGTGGGGAAGAACAAGGGAGAGACGCCATTGGTGCTTTTTGTTCTTCAGAGGCGCTCGGGTCTTCGCCATCACTTCCAGCTCCTTTGGACTTCCAGCATGGATTGTTCAGCCTTCTAATGAAGGTTCTTGGGCTTTCTGACCAGCATTTATACCCCACTCTGCGGTGAGCTTCTGGCCTTCGCCCTTCGTGCAGATCCAGTGTACATTCTACCCCTCTGATACATCCACCTAGTAAAACCCTTATGAAATGATAGATACGACTTATATCAAATCTGTCCTCTAGTGAAGCCAAACTGATAAGCCAGAAACAGAATGGCAAACAAACAGAAAGACCTCCAGTGCTACACTGCTCATGGACGCGGGGCTGTGGCTACAAAAGAACGGACCCAAGGGTGGCAGGGCCTGCTGACTTTCTGATTAAGAAGCGAACCTTCATCACCAGACCTTAAGAAAAGCACAGACAAGAATGAGGAGGCAGTGGAAGGACTGCTTCAGAAATGCCAAGCGAGCTGTCTAGGCCAGCAAGCGCGGGGCAGGGAAGGACTGCACGAGGGTCCTGGAGGGACCCCAGCTTGCTGCAGAGCCTAGATGACTTCCAGCCCCCTCTGGCCAGGGCCTAACAGCAGGGAGAACTCCAAACCTCCACCGCTGTTCTAAACAGCCAGCAATGTGTGGGATCCCAAAATAACTGCCTGGAAGGCTGACTCTAGCACAGTGAACTTCCTTTAAATTCACACATCTCATCAGTGTATGCCTTGCTACTTAGAAAAAAAAATCTTCATTTTTGTTATTCACTGAACAAAGTTAACTACTTTTTAATTCTTCTCAGATGTGTGCTTATTTGTGAGAGTCCCAAAAGGCCCCCTGAGAAGCAGCGGTGGTGTGTGGCAACCCCGACGCAGCTCTTTCAGGGACTCAGAAATGGGCTCTGCGGGTAGCATTTTTCTCCTTTCATTTTGGCACTACTGGCTTTCCCTTCTATAGCATCCCAAATCACTGCACTGGAGGGAAAGCGAAGGGATTTTGTATGATTTCAAAGCCTACAAGAGACCTTTATTTTCTTTCATTCTCACCCATTTTCAGTAAGAAAAGATGTTTGCACACTGATGTCCTACTTAGGTGAGAAAACACACGGGTGCGCAGACTGGATGTTTACTTCCTTTTAGGCAACAGGGCAAAGAAAGCCCCTCCCTCCTGCAGCACACGGGCCTCTGCGCTGTGGGGAACTTACCAAGCCTCTGAGAGCCAGCAGGGGTCTCCCAGCTACCCCTGGAGGGGCCTCATAAGAAAGAGACATTTCAGGTTAGCTTTGTTCAACGAGCTCTCCCTATGAAGGACTGCGGTAAGCGTCGGATACAAACAGGACCCAGATCTGGCATCCTCAAGAACCCCTTCTAGCCATGTGTGATAAGTTCCAGCCGTTCCAGCCGCTGAGCCCAAATGCCCTTCCTCACCTTCTGAATGGCAATGGTTTCCTAGCTCAGAGAAAGCATTTTTGGAAAAGAGATTGCTGAGTCAGCAGTCACCAACGAAGATGAAATGAATTTGCTTTTGCCAGAAATCCGTTCAATAAGATGCCAGTTAAATACTTAGGCTTTATAACGTGAACTGGAGATATTAAAAAAATGCATCCAGCAAGGACATACCCAGGGTCACTGATGTAGGAATCAAGAATGACCCCCATTCCCTGGACAGGCAGAGGTCCATGGGTGTCCTGTGATACGCAGACTCACCTGGGAAGGTCCGTGTACTTCCACGGCAATGTGGTCAGGCAGGCAAGCAGGCCATTAGCGTGAGTGTGGATTCATTTGTGAGTGTGGACTCATTTCAAAGTGCCATGCACACACAAGAATGTCTTCATTCCTGGGAGATACTGGTTTGAAAAAGAACCTCAATAAATCCCTGGCACCTATTTCCTTCCTAGGGGGATTGGAAGTCTATAAGGTGGTCAGTGTCAAGAGAATAACCAGATCTAGGAAGTGGGCATGAGAGCAGCCAGGCCACGGGACAGAAGTGCCTGCCACCAACTCAGAGGACACAGCATCCTCTACTGCAGGGAAATCTGTTCATGGGTGAAATGTGCCACCCAAAGATATGTTGTTTAAACCCATGTAAAGTGACTACAGCTCTACTCAGAACTTTCTGGATAGGCAGTTTTACAGATATAATTAAGCAAAGGGTAAGAAATTAGAATGGCCCTGATTTAAGACAATCAGTGTTCTTATAAGAAGTGAGACAAGACACTGGGAGGACACCAAGGGACGATGGAGGCAGAGACCAGAGTGAGCACCTGCAAGTCCAGGCGAGGCAGGTTACTCCCCACCCGACAGCGTGGCCCTGTGCCCACCAAGTTTCAGACTTTTGCTTCCAAAGCCAGGTTACCATCTTTCATTGTCACTCATGGAGCACAGGTCAGGCATTTCTGGGCAGTAGCAACCTGCGGAAGCGGCTTAGCATCTGTCTGCGCAGCAGAGGGCTCTCTGAAACTTCCATCCTGCCAGAGGCGCACACTGTTTGGGTCTCTGGGCCACCGGCTGGTTCCTCCACAGCTCTCAACAGAGGCTTCCTTCTCAATGCCACTTGTCAGCCTTAATGAAGCCTCTTCCAATGAGACCGACTCTCAGGTCGCTGTGACGTCCTCTCCTCTGACAGCTCCAGCTCCATTCCAGACACTTTGTGAGGGTCAGGGACCATAGCTACGCTGTGCAATGTGTGAGGCGGAGGAAGCAGAGAAACAACCCCTATACTTTGCTACTAATTTCTTTAAAATGAAAATTATCCCATTTATTTTGGGACAGAGAGATCATCTTACCTACTCATTTATTGATTTATTTTTGAGACAGGGTCTCACTATGCAGTTTAGACTGGCCTTGTGCTTACTTTTGTAGTTCTCAGGCTGGTCTCTAACTTGCAGAGATCCTACTGTCTCAACCTCCCGAGTGCTAGGACTACAGTTATGCACCACCACACCCGGTTCTAGGACCACACAGTGGGCATCTGCATTCGGGGCTGAGACTGCATGGTGGGTGGGGCTGCGGGTTTGGACTCAGATCCTTGTGCTTGCAGGGTAGGTGCTTATGCCTCTGAGCTATCTCCCCAGCCACCTCACTGTTCTAATTTAAAATGCAAAATTATTCCCGTATTTTTAAATCAGAGGTGAAAGGCAACCAGAGCAGCACGGTTTAAGGCTCCTGTCTGCTTTCCGGTGAGAGGCAGGAACATAGCCAAAAGGCAACACTCAGAGCCAAAGAAAAGCAGGAAAGACTTCCGTGTAAAATGCAAACACTGCCACCAAGCAGCTGGAGCCAAGCAATCTGCAACTTATTGCCCAGACTTCACTCAGAGTTTTTGGAACCACAAAGAATCCTTTAAAACACTCTGCATTTAGGAAGCAGCCTGGGGAACCAGCTGAGTTAGAATCCCAGAAGCGCAGGGTGAAGGGGCCTTCAAGAGGGGTGGTGTGTGCTGAATGAAAACAAGTGTGGAGAAGTTCCGATGTGTAGACAGGGCTTGTATCAGCCAATCACTTAAAGTCTTTCTTTTCCTCCAATTTTTATTTCCCCCATTACCCATTCATGCCATGCTGTTGACCAAGCCAGGCATGCCACCCTTGCACATGCCCACACCGTCGAGGCTCACATCATGCAGAATCTCCCCTCATAGCAAGATCAAAAGTTACAGCACTTCCCATGATTCTCCTTAGTGAAGGGTATTTAACAGGTCACACTGAAGGGCAGTGGTGTTGTATAATGCAATGCTTTTTGGAGTTGGTTTGTTGATATCTGGGGGTGAAGTCAATCTTCTGGTGGGGGCCTTCCCTGTGCATCAGACAGTCTTTAGTGAATCTTGGCTTTTGTCCTCTAGGGAACAGTCACTCTGGCTGTGAAGCACTGGTGTCTTGAACGACAGCTGCTGTCATCTCTTGGTTTCAATCTCTTCATTTCACCAGAATCTTGGCCATGAGTAAGCGTTGCACCAACCTGCAGCCTGGTCTCTCCACTTGTAAAGCAGAGAGGGGTGGTGCTTAGCTCCAGGAGCTACACAGGAAGCAGGAGAGGCCATTCAATGAAATCATTCAGTACAAGGCCTGGTGTACCTCCGCATCTGCAGGTGCTGGCTGTGCATAGCCCAGGTTCTATGTTGGAGATATTGAGCATTGGATTGGCCAGCTTTCCCATGGTTGGGACAAAAGGCCCAACACCTATGACTTAAAGAAGAGATGCTTATTTTGGCCCACAATTTCAGGCAGTCCAGTCCAGAATTGGCTGGCTAGAAGGTGGAAATGGCATGGACGGCTATACACCTCTTGGCAGCCAGCAGCACAGAGAGAAAGGAGGAGTAAGGGAGGGAGACACACCCTGCAGCGGCCTACCCCAGTGCCACACCATGCTCCACCTTGTAATGGCATATGTAGCTACGAACTCATCACCAGATCAATCCACTGCTGAGTACAGCATCCCCATCACTCAATCCCTATCCGAAAGCCTCACCTCTGAACACTTGGCACTTTGGAGGCCATGCTAGATCTGAGCCCTAACAAGAACTACAAAGTGGCACTTGGGGCTCAATGCACTGTGGACATCACCACACTCACAGAGAAGTCTGAACTGGCCTGCAACTGCTAGGGACTGATCCAGGCCCTTACACCATTTGCCACCCACAAATGGCTTTGTTTGCTGGTGCTTTGCTCACTGACTACCTAACTGCAATTTGTGATTAGGGCTGATGGCCATGAGGTATCAGCGCGAACGCCAGAGGACCTGAAACTGCAGCCTTGCCTCTGGAAGGATGGAGAACAGGGCTCAGCCATGCAAGAGTACACAATCACAGGAGCTCCTATAAACACCATGGATGTAGAAGGCTTGGCTCAGCCTCTGCAGTAGATGGAAGTCCATGGCTACCGTCACACATCATGGCCAGAAGAACAGCACTGTCCATGATCAAGGAGAGAAGACACGGTAGCTCCACAGTGGTGTTTACATAGAATTTCCCCCTTAATTCTGTGAGTTCGTCCAGGAAATTATCCCCCGTGTTTGTGGGGACTCCACACCTACAATTGGAGCAGCAGTCACACGGACATTTCTCTTCAACTGAGCAGCAGCCTCCCTCTGTCCTTACTGCACAAGGATATTGCTAATTCCGCACCTTCAATCAGGAGTCATGCTGTTCTAAAGGGCAGAAACTGCTGCCCAGTTTCTTACCAGTGGTGAACCTCTTGATACTCTACTGCATGGCCGGCAGTCACTGAAGGGCCCACATCTCTGGCATCTACATTATGGACTGTCAGATGGCGGAGTTTGGACTACACGATACAACTCCACTTTAAGTTCCCATTCCTACTGACCCTGGCAAGGGGAGCCCCGAGTATTGGGCAGGATTTCAACCTCCAGCAGAGGCGCAAGGCTCAAGGTGCCCCCGTTTTGGCAAAGAGAGTAAATAGGCCCACAGTGTGAGGCACACACCCTGCCAAGCTCCCAGTTAGGAATGGTGGCCCCAAAATAGCCACAAGCACGAAACCGAGCTACGGTATTTCCTGAACATCACGCCAGCGAGGCGAGGGAAGAGCAGACACAGCTGTGCCCCAAGAAGTACGCCCAGTGCACAGGCAGGCTGGCCACCTGGCTCAAAAGGTCAACACGGGAAATATGGGCAGAGCCTACACATATGAGCTGATTTTTCCTGAGACCAGCAGCTAGAGAAAGGCAACCATAAAAAGGTCAGAATCCTGGGCAGAAGTAGAAATTTTTTAAAAATCCAATTTAGAATCAGCTTGGAAAAGAATTGTCGAATACCATGGGGATAGCAAATATCAAGAAATCTGGCCAATAAATTGAATAATAAATTTATTGAAATTCAATAAATCCAATAAATTCAATAAATTTCACCTGGGAGAAATTGGCCTTGAGAAATTGGATGTAAAATGACTATGAAATAAAGAAGTGAAGTTCCCTGAACAGAGAGGTTTTTTTCTTAAAGTAAACGTATAGCATTTTAAAAGGCGTGTTATAAAATCAAAAGATAGGCAATGACAGAGTAAGTGGGCATAAATAATAACAAAAACAATAAACTAGGATGAAAATACAGCCATTGCATACCAAGCAAGTGACTGCTGGCCTGGCCACTGCAGCACAGCACTGCCCTTACAGGCAGGCTACAATGTGGGAAGCAGGCATGGCTCCGCCCAGGGAAGCCATGGTCCAGCAGGGAGACATGCGGTAACCAGAGAGAGCTGTGCTGAGGACGCATGGTGTCACCTGTCACCATAGAAAGACTCATGGAAGGGGAGAGGCTGTGACCTACTGGGTGACACCAGGACATCAGGGAAAACACTAGGAAGAGAACATGAACCCCCAAAAAGAAGAGCATTCCAAAGAGATGGCAAAGCTTTTGTCTAATTAATCAGCTCTACTCCTATTATAAATAATGATGAAGCAAGGCTTTATATTACGGATGGAGTTATAGATATTCCAGTAAGGTAGAAACAGATCTGGTCTAACTTCACTCCTGCACAGAGCTTCAGCTAAGGGACTCGCCATGGTAAGAGGAATAGTGAGTGAAGAGGAGAAGGACACCTCTAACAATCTGCAGATGACAACTCTGTCTACGCATGTTAACTGAGATTGTCAAGTGAATACAACAATTAAGACTCTGCCCAAATCGATGGGTACAGATCCACATAAAAAACACAATAGTCCTCATGCGATTCAGCCTGAAAGTACTAGAAAAGGTAACTTTCAAACTTTTTGCTTACGACAATAACAAAAACACTCCAGGCATCTAAGAACAAATCTAAGAGACATATCTACTAATTTTTTTAAAAAATAAAACACATTTAAAAGACATAGAAGACAACCAAATTCCCAGGAGAGAGATACCATTTGGTAGAACAACTGAACAGAGAAGATAATAAATCTCTGGATTTTTTTTATAGTATCCTTTTTTTTTTACAGTGTCCTTTTTTAGTTCACAGTTTATCTTCCAGAGAAAAATTTTAGAAATTCAATATAATGTAAATCTACATCCCAAATGATTATTGAATGTGACATACTGATTCTATAACTCACACAGAAAAGAAAACTAAGGAACTTCCAAACAAGGAAGGGGAACGCGGCCTCCCAGAAGGAACGGCATCTGATGCAGCCGCTGACTCATCCCTTACAAAGCTGGCTCATTACCTTGAGGCCGCCTGGTGCCAGGGAGCACTCCCGGTTGATGCCACTGAGCAGCAGGCCAGTGCCCTTAACCGTCCTCACCGACCAGGGACACTCAAGCCCATGTGCCCCTGGGGTTGCCCACAAAAGTCTTAGGAAGTGAAGAGCGGAGATGAGCCAAGGGCAGGGAAGTTGCTGGCAGGGCCAAGGGAGCTTCATTATCCATTTTCAGATCCTGTTCCTCTCCACTCTGGCCGAGAGGACTGTTCAACTCACTGTAACTCTGTTTGCTTGTTTGTTTATTTAATGTATTTAGTGCAGGATCTACTGGGTCTCACTACACAGATTGGACTCATAGCAATCCTCCTGTTTTCAGCCTCCCAAGCGCTGGGATTCCAGGCACGTGCCACCACGCCCAGTCTCAATCACTGTCTCAGTGTGCCCCAGGGGCAGGGCCTCCGTGGCACATGGTGGGGGGATATCAAACCTGGGTCTCTGCATCTACCTAAGCAGGTGCTTCAGTCTGCTGAGCTATCTGGCCGGCCCTTCACTGTCACTCTGGGTGGCTACAAAGTACCATGGCTTCAATTACAAGTTCTCAGCTAACAGCTCAATCACCGGTATCTCTGGTCAGACACATACCCAGGAAAACACATCATTTAATCAAGCCATCAGATGGCTTCATCAGAGAAATGAGCCATATAGCAAGCCCCGTGGTGAGACCACACTGCCTTAGAGATGGGCTACTGCCCAGAAGCAAGCATCCTCAGCCAGCAGCCTCACCAGGAGCAAAACTGACTACAGAGCCCAGCAGGCATGCATAGCGATCCTCCTTCGGGGCTTTGTTACAGGAGTGGGTCTTCAAGTAGAAAGGCTTTATTTAGCCAATGAGGAAAAGTAATTTTATTAGTGCTGACTCATTGTACAAATTATTGGCTTTCAGTGTTTTGTTATATACATTTATTGCATATATATAAAACAAAAAGACAAATACACACACACACACACACACACACACACACACACACGTCTTTTTGAAAGTCTCTCTATGCCATTCAGGCTGGCCTTGAGCTCACTTTGTAGCCAAGGGTGGTCTCAAACTCACAACGATCCTCCTGCCTCAGCCTCCCACATGCTGGGATTGCCGGCATGCACACCACACCCAGCTCAATGTATGGACCATATTTTTAATTTGATGGCAGCATCCAGTGTTGGAGGGCTGGAGGCACCTGGTGAAGCTCTGAGGTGTAAAATCTGGAGAACCCAGACTGGCACTCAGGAAACAGAGCTGAGTTATAAACACTGTGATGGAGACACAGACAAGGAAACTTCTATAAGGGCCACGCGCTTCTTTTTGTGCCGGAACCATGCTATATTAATCACTGTAGCTTTACAGTATAACTGTAAGTCTGCAATGCCGCTCGCTTTGCTTTTGTTAAGACTGCTTTTGCTATTTGTGTCCCTTTGGACTCTATACACATCTTAGAATTGTTTTTCTCTAACTCTGTAAGAAATAATGTTGGTATTCTGAGGAGGACTGCATTAAACCTCTATGTCAGTTCAGGAGGTAGAGTCATTTCAATTCTGTCCTTCAAAGAATAGGAGATACTTTTTCCATTTTCTGATGTCCTTCTGAATTTCCTTTTTTGGTCTGATAATTTTCACTGTAGACATCCTTCACTTCTTTAGTTAGATTAATGCCTAAGTATTTAATTTCTTTGTTATTATTGTGAATGGTACTGTTTTCGTCATTTTTATTTCAGTGGATTCATTCATAGTCTGTAGGCATGCTATTGATTTTTCTGTTTATTTTGTATCCTGATACATTGTTTGATGTGATTATCAATTATTGGAATCTTTTGGTAGAGTTTTTTGGGTCTTGTAGGTAAAAAATCCTGTCATATTCAAATAATGGTATTTTGAATACATCATTTCCTATACAAATCTTTCTTTGTGTTGTGTGATGTTTCAAAGACTATGTTGAACAGGAGTAGCGGTAGTGAACATCCTTATCTTTTTGCTCATTTTTAGAAGGAAGGCTTTCAGCTTTGATGTTGGCAGTAGGCTGGTCATAAATAGCTTCTAAAATGTTGAGACAAGGAGCTATTGTATCTATTTTCCTCGTGGTTTTTATCATGAATTGGTGTGAGGTTTTATCAAAGACTTTTTGCATCTTTTCTGATGTCCATGTGATTTATGTCTTTGCTTTTGTTTATACAATGGGTTGCATTTTATTGATTTGCATATGTTGAACCATCCTTACCACTAAGATGAAGCCTACTTAGTCATCAGCGTAGTCTTTCCAATGCTTTACCTTGTTCTGTTTGCCAGAATCTTCTTTAGGATTTTTGTATCTCACTGTGTTCACTAGAGAAATTAATGTATAGTTCTCTTTTTTGGTTGGGTACTTGTCTGGTTTTGGAAACAGGATAATGTTACCTTCTGAGATGGATTTGGGAAGTGCTCCTTTCCTTTCTATTTCATTAAAACGTTCAGGGCTCCGACCTGCTGTGCTGACCAGCCCCACCCCTGAGGTAAACTAAGACTGTGATTGACATTGGGCATAGTGGTGTACGCCTGTAATCCCAGAACTTGGGAAGCTGAAAACAGGAGGATCACTATGAGTCTGATCTGTGTAGTGAGACCCTGTAGACCTGTACAAAATATATTAAAAAGTTAAAATAAATAAATAAATAAAAGTTAAAAGTATGGGGAATTAGATATTCCCTAGAGTTCTTGTAGAATTCACTCCTAAATCTGAATCAAGTCTCAATCCTCTTGGTTGATGTTGTTATTATTATTATTATTGTTGTTGTTGTTGTTGTTGTTATTGTTATTGTTATTATTATTGTTCCAGTTTTATTTCTTGTTACTGGAATGCTTGGGATTTTTAAGTCTTCTTTGCATCTAGGAATCTCTTCATTGTTTCTGAGTGCTCCTGTCGATTGGCAAGTATGTTTGTGAAGTAACTGCTACATCTGGATTTAGGCAATATCCATTGCAACTTCACCTTCTTCATTCCAAATTGCATTAATCTGTATCTTGTCCTTTCACTGGCTAGGGGGCTGGTTGTCTTTTTCTTTACTATTTCAAGAAATGATCTTTAATTTATTGATTCTTTGTACTGTGTTTTAGTCTCAAATTTCATTAATTTCTGATTATTATAATTTCTTTCCTTGCACAAACTCTGGGTTTGGAGTCCTCATAGGTTTCTACAACCTTGAGCTACATTGTTTGGTTATTTATCCGGACTTGTTTTATTTGTCTAATATGGGAACTCACTGCTGGAAATTTCCCTGGTAGGAATGCTCTTGCTGTGTGGCACTCTTCCTGATATGTTGTACAGGCATTATAATTTAATTTTATGAACTGCCTTACTATTTCTTAATTTTCTCTGACCCATTGATTATTCAAAAGTGTGTTAAGTTCCATATTTCTGCATATGTTGTTTCTTTAGCTACTGAGTTCTAGGTTTATTGCACTGTGCTCAGATAACGTGCATGGTGAAATTTCAGTTATTTTGCATTTACTGAGATGCACGTCATTGATTATCATGTTGTCTATTTTGGTGAAAGTATCATGTGCAGCCAAAAAAATGTCTGTATTCTGATGTTGGGTAGAGCACTCTACGTATCCGTTAAGTTGACTAAATCAAAATTTTCTTTCAATTCTGGTATTTTTTCTTTTCTTTTCTTTTTTTATATAGTTGCCCTTTCTACTTAGGATAGA
>NW_004524584.1:24023789-24041672 GCF_000260255.1 Octodon degus | reverse complement strand
AACTATTATGACTGATCTGTAAATTCTTTCTTCATTTTTATTTTGGACAGTTTTTATTGTTATATTCAGTCATGTTTGTAAATAATTCATTTTCAATTTGCAATCTATTAAATTTTTTTAAAAATATAGCAAAAAATAAATAAAATAAAGTTAAAGTAAAAAAAAATTAAAGAAAAAAGAAAAGTAGCAATAGTTCTTGTACTCTACTATTGATGCCAATTAATAAAAATGCTTAGTTGTTTAAAAAAAAAAGGAAACAGTAAAGAAATTACTGGTGAATGCTACTTTGGAGGAAGTCACAATGAAGCAGATTTGCAAAGAGGTATATGAAAATTATCCTGCTTATGATTTAACTGAGAGAAAAGATTTCATAAAAACAACTGGAAAAGAGCTGATTTCTTGAGATAGAAGACAAAGATGACTTGTTCCCATAGATCAGAAGATCTGATGTATATATTGTACCAGCAAAGGGAACGTATTTCTTTTTCTTAATTCTTGTGTCAGTAGAACTTACTGCTGACCTTTTTTTATCTTGAGTGTTAATGTAAATTTGAGTTTGTCATTTTAAACTGCATTTCTATGCTGTTTTTAGTTTAGAACGTTGCATGGCAAGAATTGTTACTTGCTTTTATAACTGTATTTTATACATTTTGAATTTCTTTTATAAGGCCATAGATTCCTGAATTATGGGTTTTAGTGCACTTAATAGTAGCTTGCTTAAGATCTATTTTTCATCAAGTAGAACAAAAATATAAGTGGCATTTATACATGCAGAAACTATTACAGTAGTGTATAAAATATTTTAAATACACAGCTCTTCTGTCAGTGAACTCAGTGGCATTGTGTTCATTACACAAAATTACCCAAACTGTCTGGATAACTGAGTTGGAACTTCATTTGCATGTATATCTATTCCAAGTTGTCAGCATGACAGAAGTGACAAGATGTTATTTTTGTATTTTTAAAAAAGTTTGTTGTATATAAAGTTTTTTAAATTTCAAAAAAAAAAAAGAAAACAAGACATCTACCTTTGCATGTTTTTAGGTTCCCATTGTATGGAATATTGTCTTCCATCCTTTGATTTTGTTTTTGGTCTATGAATTTCTATTTGTATTAAATGTGTTTCTGATATGCAGTACACTGTTGGATTTTATTTCTTTTTTTTTTTTTTTTTTTCGGAACTGGGGATTGAACTCAGGCCCTTGTGCTTGCCAGGGAAGCGCTTATTCTACTGAGCCATCTCCCCGGCCCCTTGAATTTTGTTTTTGATACACTATGTTAATCTGTGTCTTCTGATTGACAAGTTAAGCCCATTTACATTGATAGTTATGGGCCTCTTCCTGTCATTGTATTAATTTCCTTTAGTTCTTTTGCTCTCTTTTCTTTCCTTTAATTATTATCCCTTTCAAATATATTCATCTTATTGGAACATTTGGCATTGTTATCTTTCCTGTATCCTTCTAAGTTATCCTTGAGAATTTTTAGTCTTTGTTTGGTTGTCATAAATTTCTTTAGGATTTCTTTGTCATGCAAATATCTTATTTATCTACATATTTTTTAAATAAATTTTTAGGTCACAACAGCCTGGGTTGGGAGTTGTTTCTTAAGAGTATGAAACATTTGATTCTATGCTCTTTGACTTCAAGTTTTCTTTTGAGAAGTATATTGTAATTCTAATAGGTTTTCCTTTGTGACTTTTTTTAAAAATTAATTTTCTCTATCAGCCTTTATGATTCTGTTCTTCTCTTGTGTTTTTGGTGTTTAAAATATTATGTGTCATGGAATGTTTTTTGTTTTGTTTTTGGTCATGGGTAATTGGAGTTCTATAGGCTTCATTTATGTGTATGTTAAATTATTTTCCCATGTCTAGGATATTTTCTGCTATTACTTGTATAAACAGGTTTTTTATGTCCTTTGTTCTGTCTTCTGACGTTTTTCAAATTCCATCTACTCTTATGTTAGACCTCTCTGTCACCTAAGAGCTGTTGGGTTCATATTGCATGTTTCTTTGCTGTTTGTGTTTGTGTTGGTTTTTGTTTTGCTTTTTTAATGTATGTAGTATATGGTTTGCAGGGTCTCACTACAGATCAGACTCATAGTGATCCTCCTGTTTTCAGCCTCCAGAATTGGCTGGTATTACAGGTTTGTGCCACCATGCCCGGTCTCAATCACCATCTCAGTGTGTTCCGGGGATGGGGTCAACACAGCACACAGGGATCAAATCCCAGACCATGCACCTGCCTAAGCAGGCACTTTAATCCACTGAGCTATCTGGCCAGCCCTTCCTTTTCTGTTTTTAAGGTATCTGTAATTAACTGATCCTTGCCAACAGCCCAGTCCTCTAGGCCTCTCACAATGTCTTCACATAAGTCACTTCTGTCTATACTTTCAATCACACATTTAACCTCCCAGAATTCTGCGTGGAATTTCCCATTCTTTTGTATGCTGGGGATTTGTGTTTTGCATTTTTTACCTTAGGTCTACTAGCTGTTCGTTAGTGTCTTCTCTAGGCTTGCTGATCATTTGTTTCATTATGGTTATTATATGATTTGTTATTTATTTATGTTTTATTTATTGAGGACTTTCTGGAATTGTTCTACCTCCTAGTATCCTTTCTGATCTATTTGCTATGTATCTTATGATTCCTTCACTCTCTTTACCCCTCTGCACTGATTTTTGGGGAGTTGGCAGCTCGGAGAGGCATTTTGTCACTTTATATTATTATGTTTCTCTTTTTTATGTGTGCTTTTTTTTGTGCTGGGGTTCACAAACACTTTGTCCCAGTGTACCATTTTTAGGATCAAGCTATAGTATTGTTCATGCCCCCACCAGGCAATCCAGGTATTGGTACAGAAAGAAAACCAATGGCTCACTGTCACATTACCTTGTCTACGATAGTAAATTCAGGGGGAAAAATGGCATCGAATGACACCTGGAGAGTTGCAAACCCTAGAAACCACTCATGAATACCCCTTCACCAAAACCAACAGGACTTTGACTTTAGCAATGGCAATTAGGGCCCCTTCATATTGACTTAGAATAACTTAGATCATTGATTTCTACTAGAAGTTGGCAGCAGTACCAGAGCTCAAACACACCACTGTGTTAAACACCCTCTTCTTCAGGGTCACCTCCACTGATAATCTCTCCTTTAAGACTTGGCTCCCACAACAGAATAAAGGCCCCACGACCATCCTGATCTGAGCTTAGGCACCCAGGAGATCATAGAACATGTCTGTTTAGCTCTCACCATCTCTAAGCCCATCTCCCATGGCTTTCTCCCACCCAGTCTCTGAGGAAGAGCATTGTGCCAGATCCGAAGCCGCTCTCCTGCATGTTCTTCAATCAGTTTGGTCTTTTGGTCATCAAGTCTGTTGCCCTGTGCTTAGAGAATCTAGGAACTAGAGGCAGGAGGTCACTTCACAGATATTCCAGGCTCCACTTGGCGTCCTGATCTCTTGCCACTTCCTCAGTCACTTCTGTAAGTTCTTCGTCATGAGCATCCCTTGTTGGGCTGTCATGGCTGCTCGACATCCTGAATCGATTCAAAATATTTACCTTTCATGGTCATTCTGACTTTGGGGAAGAGGTACAAGTCACATAGCGCCAGGCAGGGTGAATGCAGGAGATGAGGACACTACATTGCATTTTTACGAGCCTGTCTTTTCCTTGGAATGCACTTGGCAGCATCATTCACTGTATTTGTTTTATCACTCCTTATAAAGATGTGTAAAAGGACTTCCAGAACTGCTTCACAAAGTGGCAAGAACATGGGGACAAGGGCGGTCAAAGCAAGAAGGATTATTTAGATAGGATTAATGGTAATATGCCTTTTCCTGTAATAATTTTAAACATTCATGATATATTTTGACTGGACCCATCGTTTTGTCTGTAGGCGAGAGCCAAGTATGCAGAACTCAGTGTGTCACAAATCAAAACACATGTAGGAAATACTAGAAAATATACGTTAGCACCCTACCTGGTCCCAGGGAGAGACGCTGCCTCCAAAGCACATGAACAAGTATCCCATGGCAACGAGACATATCCATATCACCAAGGAGAACACGCGGAGCAGCTTCTTAAACACAGACTCAATGCACACGAGGATGAATATCGCAAAGAAAATCGCCAGGGCAGTTGGCACTGTTATTAAAAATGCCACATGGTCTTCAACTTCCTGAAGAGAGGAGAAAGATATATTGAGAAGTTACAATTGAGAGACTTCGCAGTACCAATGATTTATGCTGTTACAATGTTAGAAACATTAATCAACGTCAAAGTACATAAAATTTAGGAAAATATTTCAAAAGTAGAAGAGGAAAAACATTTAAAAATTTAAATTTCATATTAAATGACTATATTTTCCTAAGTAGATCATTCAATACAGGTCATTCAAAGTAAGTAAAAGAGCTAGACTCTCCAATTTACATGGTCCCTCAGAAATGGAGTGAGGCAAGGATGATGTGTGCAAGGAAACAGAGGGAAGACATGAACACAAGGAGACACTGACGCCAGGAGAAAAGAAAGTCCACGGTTTCACTGTCTGGATTAGAGGGTCACATAGGCCCAAGCTTTAGAAAAGTAGGTTCCAAATGATTTTGGAATATTTGATTTTTTAAAAACATTAGCTTATCTCAAGTCCTAAAATGATGAGCCCTTATTTTAATACATGCTAATTAATATTTGAATGGGACCCAAGGTTAATAGAAAAAGGTCAATGGTGCTAAACATAGAGAGAGCGAGAGTGGAAAATGCTCAGGGGGTAGGGCCCATTTGTTTTGCTTCCTCCTGTTCTCACTGGCTCCAACAAAAGGAAAATGGGCATTTGTTATTGGCCTCTTAATGATGCATTTTTCCAGACTCATATTAGCACATTTATGCTCATTTTGTATTTGTAACCACACACACACACACACACACACACACACACACACCTTCAGTTCTACACAATATCAGCCCCACGCCGTAGATATCATTTCCTTGGACCACACAGCATGCACTAAGGATGTGTCTTCCGCAGTACATTAATCTGGGGCTTGGAAAGGAGACATTCAGTTGGCAATGGATCACTGTGCAAGGTCTTTAACTCTCACCCAAATGTGTAGTTACTGAAACACACAAGCAAGGTCAATCTCAAGGCACATGATCAGAACCAAAAAATACTTCTGCTGAGGTTTTGGAATGTTAACCGTAATGGTAAAAACTAGAAAAATGGAGCAACTCTCTTTTGTATCACAGCCAGACGACTCCCAAGCTTCACTGCTGAGGACAGGGAACCCATCCCTTTGACAGCTCTAATTTCACTTCAGAGATTGTTCCATCCAAATCCAAGCAATGGCTGGTGAGAGAGCTCAGCGGACTAAGCACCTGCTTTGGCAAGCACAGGCACCAGGGTTCAACTCCCAGCACTGCATGCCGTGCAGGCCCTGCCCCCATGCACACTGAGCCAGCCACCGAAACTGGGCATGGTGGTGCACACCCGTAATCCCAGCACTGAGGAGGCTGAAGACAGGAAGATAACTTCATGTCTGCACTGCATAGTGAGACCCTGTACCAAGTACATTAAAAAACAAAAACAAAAAAACACCAAGCAACCAACCAAAGTGAGTTGGAGAAGCGAACAGATCAGCCTAAACCCCACACTGAGTAAAAGTTGGCAATGAAGGAACAAAACCAGGATCCAGCTCCCCTTTCAACTGATTTCATGTCCCTTTCTTTGTCACTACTATGTCTGTGTTAAGTGATACCTGGGAAACAAACAAAAGTAGCAATAGTAGTGGGAGTAAGAGTCACAAGAGTAAGAGTAAGTAAGGGCTCTTGTTTGTCTCAAGCACTCTTACTTAATCTCTTAATCCCTCAGTCCTTATAACCGTCAGGCAGGGAGGAGCTAAGGTTAGCACCATTCTGTGGTGGAGAGACACAGAGAAAGGCCCCTATAGGTACTGGGCTGGGGAAGGAGGGAGGCAGGGTCCTCTGGGGGGTTTATGCTGGCAGGTGCTCGCCCCCCAAAGAGCAGAACAGCACCCGTGCTTGCCTGGCTAGAAGAATGTATTTCAGAACTAACATAAAACAAGAGGGTTGAATAAGATCTTACTCTCCTCTTACATCAATTAAATCCCTAAATTACAGGGTCAGGGAGATGGCTCAATAGAATAAGAGCTTGCCTGGCAAGCGCGAGGGCCTGAGTTCAATCCCTGGTTCTGCCAAAAACAAAACAAAACAAAAACCAAAGACTCATAACCTAAATTATTGCCCTGACCTTTGAGCACTTTTATGATCAGTGCAAGAGTTTTACACACCCGGCAGCTGTGAGCACTCTCTGGCCACTAGACACCACGGGTTATTCTGCATGGGCCACAGTGGCACATCATCAGAGGCCACCAACTTCTAAACTGCAATCGCCACATACTGGGAGCCATGAAAGTCAGTTTCACTGTAAACCTTCCAAAAGGAAGGTAACTTTGAAAGCTAACAGGTAAACAAACAGAAAGCTCTTTTCCTTGTATGCTTTTCACTTATTTCATTAGTCCAGGAGACTAGAGACAATCCTAGCTTTATGGCGTTTACATCCCCAGACAAACTGATAGGAGGCGAAAAACATGCATGAATGTGAACCGAAAATTAGTATCTGTGGGAACAAAAAGATTATGAAGCAGGCTTTTTAACAAGTGGGGGGAAGCCATTCAGCTTCTAGGGGCTAGGGCTAGGGAGGGTATCCCATTGTCAAGGCATGAGTGGAAGTCCAAGCTACCTCCACTAGCACTTAATTCACCTCCAGGAAGGCGCACAATGTGGACGTGCTGTGAACAGAAGAGACCCCAGGGATGCCCACAGTGAGGTGGCTTCAGACACAGGGTTTAGAATACTTGTAGGCAAGGTCTAAGAATGCTGAGATCAGAAGCCATCATTACAAAAAGGGGCCCAGTGTTTAAACTTGTGCCCACATTTCCTCATCTCTGGGACCCAAGGCTGCTGCACAGCCGCAGAAGGAAGCTGCTTCCTGACAGTCTTTGCTGGGGGGCGAGACTGTGAGTGTTCTACACCATGTGGATGATGCTCAGGGAGCTGCTTCCTGCTAAACTTCAGATTCAGTTCCAGGGTCACTCTCTGGACCTACTTAGTGAACAGCCAGGAGTGGGTTCCCATTGGACTTGCTTCAGAGTGCAGCACATCCCATGGACCCACGGCTCCCTCCTGCCCTCAGAAATGTCCAAGGACATGCCACAGTGCCAGCCTTTGTCCCACCACAGTGCACGCTGCCTAAAATTCTCCAGAGAGGATCTTTGCCTGGCATAAGCAACATCCCGCAAGAGTTCATTCCAGCCAACACTACAGCTAAGAGAAATTTCTGCAAGCTTCCACCATAAATCACTACTGCTAGCCACTGGCAGAGGACATATCTGAAATCATCACTACTGCCCACTACTGTGTGTGTGTGTGTGTGTGTGTGTGTGTGTGTCTGTGTGTGCGCGTGCGCATGCATGTGTGCATGCGTGTGCAGCACACAGCCCAAGGCTTGAAGACAAGTTTTGGTCAGGACAGGCTGTAACCGTGGACTGCTCCCTCATCTGAGCACTTAAGGAAAGAAATTTTACCTTTTATCTTGTATTTAGTTAAAAAAAAACTTTATCTCCTTCAACTTATTTTTTCTAATTTTCTCTTTTCTTTTTCTTCTTTTCATTTTTTTTTCTATTACCAGATGTTGAAAGAACCTTTACACTGAGCTACATCTTTAGCCTAGTTTTCAGTTTTATTTTGAGACAGAGCTTTACTAAGTAGCTAAGTCACCTAGGCTGGGCTTAAATTTGTGATCCTCCTGCCTTGGCCTGAGTAAGCGCTGGAAATACAGGTGTGCACCACGATCCCTGGCTTTCATTTTTCATCTTTTGGTTGTTTTTTCTTAGCTAATTTAACCTTTTCATTTTATTCCCCCTTTTCTTTTATGTTATTGTTAATTTTTTTTATCATTTGTTTTATTATTGTTTTGCGTGGCTAGGAACAGAGTTCAGGGCCTCACAGAAAGTGGGTGGGTGCTCTGTTACTGAGCCATCTTCACACTCACTGAGAGGAAATAAACTGAGTCCCAAGCACAACCTCATCCCACTTGAGCCTTGGAAGATGCTTAAAGAATCAGGAGAGAGTGTAGACTCCTGGCTGTTAGTCTTTCCCCACATGGGCATTGCTGGGAGGGTTCTGAGGTCCTATTTCCAGATGGACACCCCACAGAGCTGAAAAGGATGATGCAGTAATTGTGGCTGCTGTCCTTGGTAAGGGTGACACTCCTGTCAGACTGCACAATGATGATGACCAGATGTGTTGTCACACAGAGCGACTGTGATACTGGCCCTCACTAGCCACAGAACTCACGGATCCTCACTAGTGTCCACATAGAGGACAGTAGCTTCAGGCCAGTCCTCGTAATTGGGTACGCCAGGATCAGACTGCTTTCTTTTGGTATTTGGAACAGGGTCTCACTTTGCAGCTCAAGCTCATAGTGATCCTCCTGCTTTCAGCCTCCTCAGCACTGAGACTACAGGCAGGTGCCACCACGCCTGGTCTCGGTAGTTGGGTCAGCGCACCTGGGGGTGGGGCTGGCGTGGCGTGCAGTACTGGGGATTGAGCCGCAGTCTCTGCGCTTGCCTAAGCAGGTGCTTAGTCCACTGAGCTATCCTGTTGGCCCTCAGACTGTTTTCAAGTAATGGAACCAGTATGAGCAGAGCCACCAGAAGTGACTGTCACCTGACGGAGGGTTTGCTCTCATTGTGCGGCGTCCACAGGCAGCACACCCATACCCTACATTGTCTGGGTTCATTCAGCTGTCTACCTCATGCCGTCTGATGAGAAATTCTTCATTCTTGAAAGATAGAGACAGTGGGTCTCTCGGACACAGAAATGGTACACACTGCTTCAAAACCCACTAATCATTGCCAAAGAAGCCACAAAGAAAATATATACAAAGTCCATCTGGAAGTACTTTTGAGGTACACAACAGACTCCCTGTCAAGACAAAGCAACTAAGAAATACATCATGGAAAGATGTCCATCCCAGGGCCGATGAGATGGCTCAGCAGACTAAGCACCTGACTAGGCTAGTGCAAGGACCTGGGTTCAATTCCTGCCACCACGTGCAGCACAGACCCCGCCGAGAGGGCAGGCTGAGCTGGCCAATGAGAACGGGCATGGTTGTGCATGCCTGTAATACCAGTGCTGAGAACAGGAAGATCACTATGAGTCTGAGCTCTATAGTGAGACCCTGTATCTAATACATTTAAATAAATAAATAAATAAAGCAGGTTAAAGTCTCAGCATAAGAGATTCTTTTTTTTTCGGTGGAACTGGGGATTGAACTCAGGCCCTTGCGCTTGCCAGGCAAGCATTTATTCTACTGAGCCATCTCCCCACCACCTAGCATAAGAGATTCTAAGGAAATAAGGGGCACAGAGATATGACAAAACAAGTTGATAGGACACTTCCTAAAGATCATAACCCTCTTGTAGCTGATTCCAAAGATACTGAAGTAAAATATCAAATTAAGAATGTCAAAGAATGATTTTTCAAAATCTCATTGAATTTTTTAAAAATACAAATGTTGAATTAAGAAAGACAATTTAGGAAATGAATGAAAATATTTGAAAAAAAGCAAATAGAAATATTGGATATGAAAGATCAATAAGCCAGATAAAGAACCTAAAAACACACAAGACAATGAAGAAGAAAGAATATTAGAACTTGAAGTCAACACTTTTGAAATATTGCATTCGGGCAGAAAGAAAGCATTGAGTGAGGAGAGTTTAAGATCTCTAGCTGCCATTAAGAGATCATATATTTCTTTCTTCTTCCAATTTTATATGCATATATCTGGCAATATGAATAACTGGTTGGAAGACAACACTATGTATTATGACAAAGACTGTGAAATTCATATTATTCTGTTAAGTGAAACTCTATATCACTTATAATTTTTCTGTTTTAATACTATTTTGTACCCTGTTAGAGAGAGAGAGAGAGAGAGAGAGAGAGAGAGAGAGAGAGAGAGAGAGAGAGAAACATCCACTCACTGGCATATCCAAGAGAAAAAAGCTACAATTTGAGGGCATCAAAAACTACTCAACTAGATAATAGCAGAAAATATCTCAAATTTTCAGGCAAACATGGTTATCTAGGTGCACGAGGCATTTAGATCTGACCAGAAAGGAACCTTTCTATGATATATGATAATTAAATTGTCAAAAGTACCAGAAGAAAGAATTATGAAACCCACAAAAGAGATGTTCCAAGTCACACTGGAAGGTAAATTTATTAGATAAACAGCTTTCTTAGCAGAAACTCTAAAGGGCAAGAATGTTATAGTTCAAGTACTCAGACAAAGTTCCTAATAACCAAGATCGCTTTGAAATCCAGAAGTAAATAGAATGAGCTATACACACAGCCAATAAAATGGATAAACTATAGTTATTCAGCAAAGTAAGGAGCAAACCCAGAGCTACTCCTCAGCCATACCCCCGGTTCACAAAATATATATTTTAAGATAAAATAAGTTAGAAGAGACAAATCAAGCCATTACACACTAATTAAGGGAACAATTCATCAAGAAGATATAACAGTTATGAATTCATGTGTACCAAACGGCAGAGCACACAATTTTATTTTTTTAAAAAACACGATTAGAGGGGGCCAGAGAGATAGCTCAGTAGAATAAGTGCTTGCCTGGCAAGTGCAAGGGCCTGAGTTCAATCCCCGGTTGAAAAAACAAAAACAAACAAACAAAAAAAAAGCACGATTAGATATAGCAAGAGAGACAGACCCTAACACAACAACACTGGATAACTTCAATACCTGATTCTCACCAATAGCTAGATGATTCAGGCAAAAAGAAAAACAATCAACAGGGAATCACCAAGTAAATCAAATGGACTTTACAGACATTTATGGGATATTTCATTTGACAGCTTTACATGATTTTTTTCCCTAAAATACACCAAATAGGAGGCCACAAAGAGACTTAGCAAGTTCCAAGAAACTGAAATTATTTTTCATCTTCTCTCATCATAATAAAGACTAGACATCAACAGCAAAAAAAAAAAAAAAAGTATACAAACACATGAAGATTAAACAGCAGTTGTGAATGAAGAGTGAAGGATTGAAGAAGTCCAAAGTGCACTTTAAGGAGCCAGGGAGATAGCTCAGTAGAATAAGTTCTTGCCTGGCAAGCACAAGGTCCTGGGTTCAATCCCTGGTACCAAAAAGAAAAGAAAAGAAAAGAAGAAAAGAAAGAAAAGAAAAGAAAAGAAAAGAAAAGAAAAGAAAAGAAAAGAAAAGAAAGAAAGAAATTTAAAAATTCCTTGGATCTAATGAAAAGGAAACACAACACACCAAATCCTGTGTGATACAGCTAAAATTGTGCAAACATTGTATTGCTTCCCTAGTGCAAGAACCTACAAATGGAAATGAAATCTGGAGGGTACAATAGATACCACGAAAAGGGGATAAAGCTGCTCAAAAGGAAGTGATTACTGAGATGAGGAGGACAGGAGAGGGAGTGGGGATGGAGATATATCTATGTACATAAGCAAGATGGTTTGGATAATTGTACTATGGATTCCTGCTGGGCTATGGAAAGGAGCAGTTAATGCTTTTTTTTTTTTTTTTGTCTTCTTTTTTCATTTTTTCCTCTTTCTCTCTTCTTGATTTCTTATAATGTTTTCTTTTTTCTTTCTTTTTCCAATTTTGCATGCATGTATCTTGTAGTCTGAACAATTAATTGAAGACAACATTAAGCAGTACAACAAATATTGTTGAATTGATATTATTTTGTTCAGTGAAATTCTGCATCACTTCTAATTTCTTATTGCTATTCTGAATAATCTTAAAAAAAAATAGGGCCCCAGGAGATTGCTCAGTAGAATAAGCGCTTGCCTGGCAAGCACTGGGTCCTGAGTTCAATCCCTAATACAAAAAAAAAAAAAAAATCAAATGATGCTAAGAAACTTTACAGCAACTCTACAGCAAAATTAGAGATTTCAGACAAATGACCTACTGACCTATCTAAAGGTTTTAGAAAGATAAGGAAAAAAATCCCATGAAAATCTGTAGAAGGAAATAAAGATCAAAATAGAAAAAAATAAAAGAGTGAATAAAATACCAATACAAAGATCAATACACCAAAGAGTTGGTTCCTTAGGGCCGGCAAGATAGCTCAGAGCTTTAAAACCTCTGCTGAGGCAAGCTTAGGCAAGTGTGCAGGGACCACGGTTGGATCCCCGACACCACATGCCACGCCAGGACCACCCCCAGCATGGGCTGAGCAGGCCCTAACAAACAAAACAAAACAAACAAACAAACAAACAAACAGAGTTAGTTCCTTAAAAAGATACAGAAAACTGACAAATCCTAAAATAACCAAAAGGTAGAAAGAATATGAGTAAATAAATTAGAGGCAAATATTCTGATGCCACAGAAATTTAATCAACAGAGAATTTTTGGAAACATAACCCTATAAACTGGAAGAACTGGAAGAAATGGACAAGTTTCTGGACACATTCAATGTGCAGAACCAAATTTGAACCAGGAGAATATACAAGTACTAAGCAGATCAGTGCAAAGTAGTGATTAGGTCAGTATTAAAAGTCCCCAACAAACAAAAGCACAGGGACAGAAGGTTTTAATACTGCGTGTTACAGAAGAAGAATACCCGTGCTCCTCAGACCCTTACATAAGACAGAAAGGGAAAGAACCTTGCTACATGCTTTCTATAAAGTCACCAGCACCCTGATACTAAAATCTGACAAGAAAACAACAAAAAAGAATGCTGCACACCAGGGCCAGCCAGATAGCTCAGTAAACTAAAGCACCTGTTTAGGCAGAGTGCAGTGGCCAGGGTTCAATCCCCAACCTACCATGCATGGAGAGTGAGACTGGGCGTGGTGGCGCGCACCTGTAATCCCAGTGCTTGGGAGGCTGAAAAAAGGAGGATCACTGCAAGGCCAATCTGTGTAGTGAGACCCTGTACTAAACACATAAAAAAGAAAGCTACACACCAGTATTTTGTATCAATATACATGCAAAAGGCCTCAACAACATACAAACCAATCAGACTTAGTATCACATTAGAAAGATGATACACTATGATCAAATTCTTTCATTCCACAGACTAAAATTTGTTCAATACATACATTTCAAGCAACATAAAACAATGCAGAAACCGAATCATGGATAAAATCGCATAATCATCTCCATAGATATAGAGAAAGCTCTTCATAAAGTCTACTATCACTTTAGAAATAATGAGCGAATTAGATATAGTAGGGTCATACCTTGAAGAATAAAGCCAATGTGTAACAAACCTGTAGCCAGCATCAGTCTGAATGAAGGAAACGTGAAAGTAAATCTTTTAGTATGATGAATGAAAATAGAATGTTCACTCTCACTACTCCTATTCAATACAATACTGTGAACTTAAGATGATCAAATTATAGAAAAAAAATTTATGCAAACAGAAGGAAAGAAAATCAAGTTTTTCTGTTGGAAAGAGTATGAGTCTGCATATAGAAAATCCTTCAGAACCACTAAAATACTATTAGAATCTAAAACACTCAGTTAGTTGCAGGATGTAAAATCAGTACATTAAAATCAGTAGCTTTTAGGGCCGGCCAAATAGCTCAGTGGATTAAAGTGCCTGCTTAGGCAGACACAGGAGCTGGGAGTTCCATCTCCTGGCCTGTCATGATGGCCCCGCACCCGGGTTGGGCTGAGATGGCAATTGAGACTGGGCATGGTGGCACGCGCCTGCAATCCCAGTATTTGGGAGGCTGTAAACAGGAAGATCACTATGAGTCTGATCTATGCAGTGAGACTGAGACTCTGAACACCCTGTCCTAAATACAATAAATAAACAAATTAGTTAATTAATAAAATAAAATAAAATCAGTAGTTTTTCTATAATGAGTTACCAGAAAGACAAATCAGGAAAGTATTACCATTCCTAATAGCCAGAAAAAAAAAATCCTAGGAAAACCTAACTAAGGAAGTGAGAAACCTCTATAATGGAAATTACAAAGTACTGAATAAAGAAATTGAAAAATATACTGAAAGGTCGAAAGACTTCATGTATTGGAAGAATTAACATTATTAAAATTGCCAGGCTACCCGAGGTTATCTATAGATCCAGCGTGAACCCCATCAAAATACTAATGGCGACTTTCTTCACACAACCAGGAGGAAAAGCCCTAAAATTCGTACAGAAAATGAAAGACCCTGAGTAATCAAAGCAATCTTAAACATGAAAGCAATGGTAGAGGTTTGAACACTTGATTTTAAAACATACTACAGAGCCATAGCAATAAAAACAGGATGATAGTCACACAAAAACAGATACACAAACCAGTGAACTGAAGAGTGAGCACAGAAATAAATCCACACATCTTCAGTCAATTAATTCTTGTTAAAGGTGTCAAAAATATACACTAGATGAAAAACAGCCTCTTTAACAAATGGTGCTGAGGAAGCTGCACATCCACATGTAGAAGACAAGAACTCAACTGTTGTCTTTCACTCTTACACAACTCCATTCAAAATGGATCAAAGACCTTGTTGTAACACCCTATTCGCTGAAAGTACTAGAAGACAAAAGAGAGAAACACTTCAAGATATTAGCACAGGCAGGGGTTTTTAATAGGTAAGCCTACACAGGCACAGAACAAAAGCAAAAATTAACAAAGGAGATGATATCAAATTAAAGAACTTACACATAATGAAAGAAGCAAAGAAGAGAAAACCTGCAGAATAAGACAAAAATCTTTGCAGGTTATTGATCAAATGGATGAATAATAACCAGAACATGTGAGAAACAAAAGATATTGGTGAAAAACAAGCAGTCCTGTTTAAAATGGGGCAGGTTATATAAGTAAATGCTTCTTAGCATAAGAAACATAAATGACCAGCAAACGTATGAGAAAAAACTGCCGAGTGTATTTAGTCATTAGAAATGTGAATCAAAACTATAATAAGAATCAAAACCGCCTCACTCCAATTAGAATGATTATTATCAAAGAAACAAGGATAACCATTATGGGAAATCCTCCAGAGGCGCCTCAGACAACTGACATAGAGTTATGTTATGACCCAGTAACCCACTTCCCGGAGCAGAACCAAAGGAAGCCACCACACAGAGACGCTGCGTGCCCCCTGTCTATTGTGGTTCTCTTCATAACAACCAAGACCACCAACACATGAATGGATAAACAGAATACAGAACAGGAACGCCATGGAAGGGGGATGTAATGTGGCATTGGAAGAGGTACAGCTCATCACGTTAAGGGAAACAAGCTGCACACGGATAGGTAACTATTGCATGTTCTCTTTCCTATTTTGAAACCAAACAATGATGACAACAAAACGTTGACCTCTAAGTGGAAGAGGAATGAGCAGGCTGAGGATTAGGCCTGGAGGAAGGAGGAAGGAGGGGAAGACAGGAGAAGGCGGAAGAAGGTAGGTGGATGTGATGGTGGAGACATGAAATGATAGTCAGGGCAGCAGATCCCATTTATGCGTGCAGTTAATATTTGTAAGTAATGACAATAAGGAAGCAATCGTGAGGCTCTCTGTCCTTCCCTTTATTTTCAATGCCAGATCACTGAGGACTTCTCTGGGCTGCAGGTCGCCTTTCCCATTAGTCACGATGGCACCCTGCCTGGCTTCCATCACTCCCTCAGTGGCCCACAGAGTAGTTCACTTTCTTTTGAAAAGAAAACTAAAGCTTTTAGGCTCCATGATGACAGATGCCTTTATGATAATACACTTACATGCTATAATTTTTAAAATACTTTCAGGGAGGAGGGCCCCTTAGACACAATATGATGGTCAGCGTCGGGGCACGCCCTTGCTCCCAGGTTAGAGTCCTGACCAGATACTTCTGTAGCCCAGAAGGGCCGCGCCAGCTCCCAGCACTCACGCGTACGGGCAGGTAAGCCAGAGCCCCACATGGGCAACGGCTCAGGCCAGTCAGCTGCTGCTCATGCGGCTGTGGCCCCACCCTACGTAAAACCAGAGGCCCACGCAACACAAGGCCCTCCTCAAAGAAGAGAACAGCCACAGAGTTATTCTGCATCTGCCTCTAAACTCCAGCTCTGAACAGGGATTAATATAGACTTCTCCACAAAACAGAGCCTTTTATATGGATGTCAAAGGGTGAACAGAAGAGTATTCATTAAAGAATGTATAAGCATATAAATTGCATTCTGCCACAGCCTTGACACTTGGATCATGTATTTTTCTTAAGGCTAAATAAACAAACTACAGGCATTGGCCCAGCCCAGAATGACACAGTTCTCTCCTCCCCAGTCAGTCCCAGTGGATTGGAAAACAAAGCCACAGAGGCGCATCCTGCAGCGGAGTGCTTCTGAGCAAGCTGAGTTTTTAAACTTCAGAGTATAAAGCAAGCCAAGTCGCTTAGCATATGCAAATGAAGACATCACGAGCGTCATGGACCTAAACTCAGTATTTTATGTTTCCCAAGCCCTCTTCTCTTTTTAGAGAGAGAGAAAAAAAAAGCAAACTAAATGAAATGTACTAAAAGCCTTTAGTAGTGCTAAAGTGACTAAAATGCCTGTAAGAGGTATAAAAAATATTACTATATAATGCATAGAAGATGAAATGCACTAAAAATGCCTTTTACAAGAGAGATTTTGAGCCCAGTATCATCTACTGTAATGATAATGGATTCCTATTTCTCTCCTCGTGCATTTTATCCTTTTGTTTTGAAGCATTTTCTAGTAATTTCGGATAGCTGCTAATTGCAAGGCCTATTAAATACCCACAGCTTTTATTTATTATGTGACAACTCCTTTGTCTCTTAGAGGCTTTTCCACAGAATAACAGTTTATCTGAGTTTTCACTCTTCCTCATGTGTACTTTTTTGTTAGAAGAACTGTTTCATTTAGATGGGAAAGGACTAATGGAAAATAATCCTTCTAGATAAAAAAAAAAAAAAAAAAAAAAAAAACTACATTCTTGTGAAGTAGTTTAAGCCAGACAAGTGGAAGGTAGAATCCTGTTTCCATCACTTCCACTGTGTAACTGAGGGAGAGCTGTGACTTAGTGGCATCTTTTATGCACAGTGATGAGGACTGTGTATAGTTGTTGAGTGTTTCATATGACACAGCTACACCCCAGATGACATTGACCACTGGGTAAAGGGAAACCTGCATTTAGTTATACCATTGGAATAGGTACATGTATAGAAATATATATTTTCATATGCTGAACTTGTTTTAATTGTCCCTGTGTATAAACATATACTATTTTGCCATAAAATACAAAATTAAGGGCTGGTGAGATAGCTCAGTGGATTAAGCGCCTGATTAGGCAAGCGCAGGGACCAGGATTCAATTCCCTGTACCATGCTACGCAGGCCCCACCTGCAGGTGCACTAAGCCAGCCACCAAGTCCAAGTGTGGTGGCGCATGCCTGTAATCCCAGTGCTGGGGAGGCTGAGACAGCAGGATCACTACGAATCCGACGTATGTAGTGAGACCTTGTACCAAATACATTTTTAAAAAGTACAGAATACATAGGCAATTATACTAAATACTTCTAAGTCTAGCAAAATAAGCTTCAAATAGATAAAATAAAAACTTGTACAACCAGAGGTAAATGTTAACTAGTTTACCAACAGGGGAAGATTTCACCACCTCCATGCAGCTATTGATAGGAGAACCAAACAAGACAACAGTGGAAACATGGGGGCTGGGGAGACAGCTCGGTGGTCTAAACGCCTGCCGGGCAAGAGCAAGGACTCAGGTTTGATCTCCGGCACCACATGCCATGCTGGCCACTGAAACCAGTCCAGGTGGCGCACACCTGTAATCCTAGAACTGGGGAGGCTGA
>NW_004524584.1:24011146-24023689 GCF_000260255.1 Octodon degus | reverse complement strand
ACAAAAAAAAAAAAAAAAAAGGAAACAAAAGGATGGAAAAAAAGTGGCCATTATAATTAGCCAGCTCAGCTTAATTGAAAAGCCCAGAATTCCACATGCAAACATCAGCGGTAAGGGCCGGCAGTATAGCTCAGCAGACTAAGCCCTTGCTTATGTAAGCACAGGGACCAGGGTTCAATACCTGGCTCCGCCTGCCGCGCCGGCCTCGCCTTCGGGTGAGCTGAGCCGGCGATGGAGTCCAGGCGCAGTGGTGCGCTCCTGTAATCCCAGCACTTGGGAGGCAGAAATCGGGAGGATCACTACTAATGTGGGCTATGTAGTGAGACCCTGAGCAAAAAAAAAAAGAAAAAAAAGAAAAAGAAAATCTAAAAAAAAAAAACATCAGCGGTAACAGCGTTCTTCTCAAGTACACACAGAACATTTACAAAACACACATATTAGGTAACACACAAAACCAGTTAGCCTACAGCCCCAAGCTCTTTCATCACATAATTTAAATTAGTTTCTAACAAAAATAACATAAAGCACACATTCATAAGGCAAAGCACACAATTATCAAGAGTTTGGAGCAAAAAACAAATCACCAGCAGGGATTTCTAAGAATGAAGGAAGCAGCGGTATCAGCACCGCCACATGCAGCCTCAGGGGTGCCTGCAGGAAATGGGAGAGCTCTTAAGCAGAGGGGCTAGCGCGAGGTCCACGGGGTGCTGCAGGGAGGCTTATCTCCCTTGTCCCCCTTCCTTTTGGGTGCCTGCTGAGAACTGAACCAAAGACGAATGCACCCCAGAAGAGCAGGACAAGAATGAAGCGCGTCCTCCCCTGAGGTCGGTGCAGTCCAGTGGCCAAGTGGCCCACGCCAGGCCGCTTTGGCAGTCCTCACCATCCCCTTCTCCGGAGCCTCCTCTTCCCTACAACCTCCGCTCACTGGTGGGCAGGGGCGCAGCAGACACTTGGCCGCAGGAGTGCAGAGGCAGGAGCTCCGTGGGAGCAAAGGGTTCCCACAGGCGCGTTCTGCGGGAGACAGCCCATACTTGCCTGCACAGGCTTCCTGTGAAGCTCCACCTTGTCCACCGATCCAGAGCTCCGTGGAGACTTGGTGATGACAAACATACTTAGAAATAGTTGCCAGATTACTCATGAGCTTAGAAAGGACTGAACAGGGGCTTCTTGGGAGCATTATCTGACCCACAGATGAGCATTTGCTGAGAATCCTGTGCCAAAGAGTAACTCAGAAATAAGGGCACCCTAAGACTATGGTACAGGTAAATCCTTTCAAATGAACAGAATGGCTTAGGAAAAAGAAGATTGGAAAAGGACATTTTTCATATAGGTTCAAGGAGCACACAAGCTAAAGGGAAAAGGAAGAGTGAAAAAGAGAAGACAGGAGGTCAGGAGACAGAAATACAACAGATCTAAGACCTGTGCCAGGCAAATAACGGAAGCTATCATTACTGACCCGATGAGATGGCTGAAATTCAACAGATATTAAGGAGGCAGCACTCGCCTGTAATCCCAGTACTTGAGCCTGAGGCAGGAAGATGACAACTTCCAACCCAGCCTGGATCCTGGCTTCAATCCTCAGTACCAAAAACAACAACAACAAAAATTTACCTAAATTTGAAAATGTGTGCTTCCAAACAAACACCAACTAAATCTCTGGGGGTTCTAGATTTCAAAGCAACTTGTGTTACTCTGTGTTTCTATGCTGTGGCAATAAATGGACTGAGGGAGCTACTCAGTTCCCAGCAACAGAATGTCCCCCAAAGTGGATGCAGGTGTGGTCAAGAGGGTACTAAACAAGATAGAACTCCCAGAGGGATGATTCAGGAGCCACAGAAAATAAGAGGCAAATTCCACAGAAATCTGAGTCTAAAGAGGAAGCAACTCTCAGCGTCAGAGCAGGGACCCCCCCAAATTGACTGCCCAGAGAGGGGCAGAGTGGCTGAGAACCAGAGAGCAATGTCCGACATCCCTCCTCTTGTGTGATGGGAAGGGTTTAACAGGGTTGTCCTTTGTTTATGAGGTGGTGAGGCAGATGGTTGGAAGGATATCTTTTTGCTTCATGGGTATCCAGATGAACAGCAGCCACACCCAAGCTCAATGAGGAAATGACTACTCAGCATCCTGTTCTCCTTGAAGAACTGTCACTCAGATCTCTGCTTCTGAGCTTGCTGTCATTGTTGGTGGGGCTCTGGGGATGCTTGTCTTGAGAAAATGGTACGCATATTTTCTTAAGGAGGGAATGCACTAAATACTTGGTGACCCAACAAGTGGACTACTACAGTAACAATTACTGTGTTACACATTCTAATTCACCCCTTTGTTTGGGCTTTGTCAGCAACACTCACTCTGGTAATTATTCCCTTCTCTCTGTCCATGCTATTACATAATGCTTTCCCACATTGACTCCAACCCAAGCCATGTGACTGTCTTTGGTCAGTCTGATGACATCTTTGTCACTTAAGCAAGGAGCTAATAGTTCTTGGACAGTGGGGGCTATAACACAGTTCGTTACTGTTCGGAATCCTTCAAATCCCATGCAAAGAAACACAAGCTAGCCTATTAAATGAGGGTAAACTCAGAGCCTGGTAAACCCCAAGATCTGTCACCCTACCCAAGAATCTTGGCTGATAACTTGCATTTTGCCACACATGTAAATGAGGTCACAGGTACTCCAGCCATTAATTAGCCCACTAAACATGAAGCAGACCAGCAAAGGTCAACTGGGTGGCCTTGCTTGTAACCAAGAGCTTGCCTTCAGACCTGTGAGTTAAACACAAGAGTAGTTATTCCAATCAGTTAAGTTTAGGAGTGATTTGTTACATAGTACAAATTGATACTATCCTTCCACACATTTGGAAATCTGGCATGGCCATATGATGTCTTTGGAAAACTGCATTTTTCACATATGGACCACACTATAACCAATTGCACATGTAGCCAGCATGCTTATCTTTGGACAAAGCCTTGTGATCCTTTCGAATGAACCCAGTTGAGTATCTGTGATATTCAGATATTCATCCAATAGAATGTGCTAAAACAATGGGCCTTTTGAGACAAGGTCGGTAAAATACTGTGCATTCCCACCATATTCTTTTAGGGTGATCAATCTTGGAAGCCATCTACCACTCTAGAAACAACCAAGTCATCCTGTGGAAAGTCCATAAGAAAGAATCTCAGCTGACAGTCCCACTTGAATCTCACCACCAGAAAGGTCAGGCAACAGGCCTTAAACGATGCCAACCCCCAGCTGTCAAGCCACCACAGCTCACGCAGGAACACAGATGAGCAGGAGCATTGCCAAGCTGGCCCAAACAGTAGATTCAGAAGGGGACAAATGATGCTGTTGCTTGGAGTCTTGTGTAACTTTCAGTACAATGAAAGACAAGAACATTTGCTCTAGCCAAGAAAAATGAACAAGAATGACGTGTAGCTTCCATGCATAAGACCTTGATGGGCAGGAGTAGTACACTGAAGCATGCTTTCTTCCCTTTTCTATCAACTAAGATGGGGAACACGCTCCTGGTTGCCTTCCTTTATCCTGTATCTCTGAGTGGGGGCCGTGAGGGAGTCCCACAGCTGCCTCGCTGTCCTGTGCATTTGAGCAGGTTAATAATATTTATTGGATGAGGCCACTAAGATTTTAAAGCTATTTGTTTGCAGGGTATGATCTGAAAGAGTATTTTCTCATTGAGGTAATAGGAAATACTAAAGATAATGATAACATTAATATGCAGTAAGATGAACAAAGAAGAATGATGGTTCTTGAAAAAGTCATTAACAAAATGTGAGGTTCATATCATGGAGTAAAACTGAAGAGACGGACCTATAACCTCAAAATGAAAACAGTATTATCAACTGCATGGCATTAAACTTGAGAATTTGGAGGAAATGTACAAATTCTTAAAAAAAACAACTAAATGAATTTGACTCAAGAAATAAAACTATTAAATGGTCCTCTTACTACAAAGAATACTGAAACATAACTTTTAAAATTTCTCAAAAAGTAACTAATGAGCTCTTGTGGCTTTTCTAGGCAAATTCTATCAATTCTTTCCAGCACAGTAAAAACTTTTTTAGAAAAACTTTTATAGTGTATCTTCAAAAACAGAAAACATACTGCCTGACTTATTTTTATAAGACTAGCAAAAATTTAATTTGGAAAATAAACTGTAGTATCATAAAGAAATATTTCAAACTCTTCTTATGAAAGAACAGATTTGCAAAAATCTTAAAATGCTAGTACAGGGGCCAGGGAGATGGCTCAGTGGAATAAGCGCTTCCCTGGCAAGTGCAAGGGCCTGAGTTCAATCCCCGGTTCCACCAAAAAAAAAAAAAAATGCTAGTACATTACCCCCAACTTCAAATGAGATATCATGAAAATGGAGTTTGTCTCGGGATACAAAAGTTGTTTAATATTAGAATATCCATAAGTATTACTTAGTACTTTGATAGACTGAAAATACAACAAAAAGCTCATGATCACCTTAGTTTGATAAAACTGAATAAGCAATCACTTGTAAATGTTTCTGTAGGTTAGAATAAAAAGGAATCTCAAAGGATATTTATAAAAGCCTACAATCAAATTCATCCTATGTGAATAAACTGCGAGTGACTTCCTCCTACAGTTGGGGAAAAGGCAAGGATGCCCACAACACTAGTTCTGTAGATGATCGTGCCCAAGAATCAAAGACTAGTCAGATTATTCAACTGTACAGAGATTAATCCCACTCTGTGCACCTGAAGTTTAATTCTAAAGAACATTACTGTTAGGTGTTTGAATTCGTTTCAGGGGGGTGATGGGAAACAAATAAGATACCAGGGTCACCAGATCTTACTAGTTTCATCATCATTTCTTCCCTTCCATTTTACTTGTGTTTACCTGGTCTCTGTAGTGGATTTGGTTCTAGTAATGGATTAGTTTAAAATTCTATTTTCCTTACAATGCATATAGACAAATAGTAGGTTGAAATTTCAATAGTTTGCCCTTCATTCTTTATATAAATAAAAATAACATGAGAAATGAATATACACAATAATTCTGTCCCGGGAGTTAGCATTTGGGGATAAAAGCCAGTACCTTAGCTCTGGTTTGTCTGTAGGCAATAGCTCAACATCATTCCCTGTAAACAACTCTGATAGAAATGGACAGAACTCTTCAATCCACGACTTCATGGTCAGCATCCCTAGAGATCGCTCCTCTTCTCCACCAGGAATCTTCCACGGGGCAGTGAGCTGAGCGACTTGATGTACTCTCAGGATTGAGTCTCTCAGATAATAATGGCCATCTTGAGAAATCCTTGGAATTCCAATTTTCTACAAAGAACCTATTGTACTTTATCCAAGCATGCTTCAATCGCAATAATTTATTCACTCAGGACATCTGATTGCACTAATACGTTTTTAAAATTCTCATCTCAAGCACTGATTTCCTCCCAAGAGACTCAATTGGACCCTTACACATTCCTAGAAGCCAGGAATCATGTTCTCATCATTTTCTGCCTCCCTTTTTCCCTTTCTCTCCCTTCCTCCCACCCCACCCAGTCTCTCTCTCTCCCTCTCTCCTTCACCCTCACTCATTTCTCATTGTTCTACAGCTCAGATTAGAGGCAGAGACCTGGCTACCACCAAGATTTATAATGGCTTTTTGGAGTTGAGGTTCTTACTGGGCCCACCACTTTCTTACCTGAATCTGGTGTCTGGTGTAAGCTCAGGTTAAAAGAACAAAACTAATTATTTATAACATTCCCCCAAAATGGCCAGACTAAGGAAGTCATTCTCCAAAGTTCTTTTCATTCCTTTCTTTTTTTTCTTCTTTTTTTGAGCTTTTCATTGTACCCTAACCAAAAGAGGGCACTGACCTAACACATATTTCATTTTATCAAGGGGACTGAGTACACAAGGTGATTCAGTATTCCTGTTCTCTGCCCCAAACACACCTGCCCCTTACACATCTGCATCTCCAGGTGTGGTTTAACACCACAAGGCCACATGGGCAATGCCATCTTATTCTTGGCGTTCGCACATAAAATTATCCAAACCCAGTAAAATTGAAAAATATGTAAGAAAAGACAAGTGCTAATCTGGCAAGAAGTTTCATGCTGGAGAATGTTAAACTTGCATCAAGATGTAACTTTTAATTAAGCCTCTCTGATTCTCACTGTCCATGTCATTTTTAATAATGCAAAGTTTTATGCATAACATTGATCACGTACACAAAAGCACATCCCTGCTTTTTTAAAGCAGAATCAAAAATTCTGCTGTGCATTAATTTTGTCTAAAACATATCTACTACAAGAGACCCTGGCAAGGATGTCCCTCTACGGTATAAATTTAATAACAGCAGGGATTTACTTGGCTTGAGTGTAGATTGTATCTGGTATTTTACTAAATGCTCATGGGATCTATTCATTCCCAACAAAGCTCTGGAGCTCGGAGTCTGTTATTCATTTTACTTCGTGGAAAGCACTGCACAACAAATAGATAGTGATCGGAAATACACACTAAGTGGAAACACTGAAGCCCAGTTTCAGGTCTAGCAACTATGTGTGTGATTTTCACCAGTAGGGTGCAGGATGCAGATGAGGCTGTTAAGGAAAACGTAGCTCTGCTGTGCAATAGGCACGCGCCGACCAAGCACCTGCTGCGGGGTTAGTGCTGTGTTCAGTCCGAGGAATGCTAGGTGTCTTTCTGAATGCACTAGCAATTAGTTGGAGACAAAGCGAGCCCCCAGGACTACCCTAAGCTCCAAGTGATGGTCATGTAGAGGTTAAAGCGTTTGGGATGCCGCATGGGTTTTGCAGGCATCAGAGGCAGAAGTTAGTACAGATCAGATTGTTCAAACAAGGCTGGCCTCCCAAGTTCTAGGAGGTGAGTGTGAATCTGAATATAGAGCACAGAGTGGAGGAGAGGGTTTGGCTGAGGGACCAGCCTGTGTCCCAAGAGACAAAAACACTAGTTAAAGGGACCACAGCCATGGTGTCTGAGATGAGCAACTTCAGGTATGGTGCCACCTAGGGTGATACTCATCCTAGCATCTTCCCGCAGGAGCTCAGGAAATACTTAGGACTGGGTCAAGTGCAATGGCTGGTCCAAGAGTCAGAACCAAATCACACAACAGACCAGTGTGACCATGGATTATGCCCAGACATCAACTGTGGGCTCTCCTACATAATCACTGACAAATACAGTATGTCAATGTGATTAGCACAACCATCCAACACGTTTACTAGAGTAATATACCAACTCTGGTAGTGTCGTAATATTTTCAATAGAACATACAATCTTGAAATATCAGTGAGAATCATATCCCAATAGGAATGACCACCATATTCCTTATTCCTTATGCCAGGGACTTCTCAGAAAATGAAAGCAAAGCCACCAGTAGATACTCAGATTGATGAAGAGGTTGAGAATATTTAAATGATGCCACCAATTCTATATGGGGATGGTAAGAAATCACCTCTACCTAAACTTCTTTATCATCAAAAAAGGGAGAACATAGTGTGTAACTCTAGTATACAAAAGGAAGATGAAGGTATTCCTATCAGTAGTGTTCTCCAGGCAAGGCATTCCAGAAAACTCACTTAATACCCCATGACCTGTCCCTGCCCTAAGGTGCATGACCCTGAAGAAATGAGTTTACCTCTGTAGGTCTGTTTTCTCATCTTTAGAAGTGGTGCCCTCCCAGCTCGATGACCACATGGGCATGGTGCCTTTCTTGATAACAATGGTAGCCTAACTCCAGAAGACCTGGTGAAAGCTAATAGTCCTGGACTTATTTAATGACAGGCACTGTGCTAAGGGCTACCCATTTGGATCATCGCATTATGAGGCAGGTATCCTTCTATTTTACAAACCAGGAAATTGAAATAAAGGTTGAAGGATGTGCCCAACATCGTGGAATCTGGGGCAGAAAGGGGCAAAGTCAGAACTCTTATACAAGTAGATGTTAACCTCTACCACCTCTTTAGTACTGGGAGGGAACGCTGTCGTGCATACACTTCATCACACATTTTAATATCCAGAGGAGGCTTCCAAATTCTTCCCTGCTAGTCCTCTAAATTGCAATCACATTCCTGAAGAAAATTACAGTTTTTCCTTGGCCTTTGTTTATACCACAGGTAAATTATAACTAAAATGACTTAGTGAATTACTGGTTGCAAATTACAAACACCTGCAAGGAAGATTTTCCTGCATATAGAGAAATGCACAAAAAGATGTCATTTTGGCTATCTTTCTTCCAGTACCTAAGAGTGTGCTCTCCTCCACTACCAGATTGTGAGGACTAGGGAAGGAATACACAGAGCTCCCTGCTTTTTGCGGATGTGGGGCATAGCCACCTGCCTTGCCAGGATTCAGCCTTCCTAAAAACTAAGAGAGGGTGATTTCTTCTACCCACAGAGGGTGATGAAAGTGTTCTCAGTTTCTCTCTATAAATGGTCCTTTAATTTGTTTAGGAAACAGTCTGATTACTTGCATTTACAAAAATACTCAATATTAGAAAATTGATTTGTCATGAAAAAATACGACTATTGTTATGTGGCATACTATACCACCACAGAAGAGGGTTATATATATCTATATATCTATATATATAGATATATATATTCTATTTTAATAACATGCATATTCATATTTGAGGATGCTAAAAACAAAAATAAGACCTATTTTACTGAAGTATTTGACTACTTAAATTTTATAGGTATCCTATTTTTCCACTCAAATTGAAACATCGACTATTCGTAATCATAAATTTTAGCCAAGAAAAATCTAGCTGGAGCCATCTAGCATTTTGGCAAAACTTAAAAAACAAACAAACAAAATCTATCAATCTCTCCTGACATTGACAGGCAAATTCTGAGAAAAGCCAGCTCATTCTGGACACAACAAATGAGAGGCTTTCCTTCCGAAAAGGGGTTTTCATTCATTCAGCTCAAAAGTAAAGTGGAATGAACAGACAGATGGCTCAGTCCGGTCTCATTAGTTTTGAGTTTCTAGACTGGGGTTGGCCTTCTCACCCCCCTTAGGCCATCCTGTGCTTGACACTCAGTAGGCACACAACAAGCATGTCTTGATAAAACATAACTCAGAAGGGCCGGCGAGATATCTTAGCGGACTAAGCACCTGCTTAGGCAAGCGCAGGGACCAGGGTTCGATCCCCAGTACCACAGGCCTCACTGGCCCCACCCTCAGGCACGATGCACTGGGCACCTAAACCAGGCATGGTGGCTAACATCTGAAACCCCAGCAATGGGGTGGCCGAAAAACAGGAGATTCACTACAAGCCCGAGCTGCATAGTGAGACTTTACCAAATACATTTTTTTAAAAAGGAAAAGAAAAAATATAACTCGGACTTCTCGTTAGACATTTTCATGACGAACAACAGAAAATAATTTCATGTTATTAAGCAGGATATGAAAATTAAAGAGAGAGTTTCTTATGTTCTATTCACTTCATCTCATGTGTTCACTGACTTAAAAAGTACGTGATTAAACTTATTTTGTGGAATTTTATGTACAAAATAATCAACTAACCGAAAACTGAAAACAATTTCAATTTTGGATTTGTTTTAACAGATGATTAAAGAAAAATGCCTCGTGATCACTTTGTCTTCATGATTAATATGAAATCATGGATTGATGAGACATTGAAATTAAATTGGTTTTTTTTTTTGAACAATTTCAAATAGGGAAGCATTAAATCAAAACAAAGGCTGCTCCCCCCCCCCTTTTAATATTTATTTCCAATCATCTCACATAACGGTAATCACACAGAGTAAAAATAAGATCTGCGCCCTTGGATTATGCTGGGCTCATTTTGTAATCCAAATGCTCTTGATGTCCAGGGACATGTGCAAAGAAACTGCCACAATTTTTCTACTGTAAGAACTGATGAAAGTCTAATGGAAATCAAACCGGGAAGATTCAAGGGAAAGGAGGAATCTGTCCAAGACTTCAGACAGCAAAAATAGATCTGCTGCGCTTCTGAACGATCTCAGAAAAGTGCTCCACGGTGGAAACCTGGCAGGCTCCCGGCAGCTGGAGCACTTCCATCCCGGGGGAGACCTCACAGAAGCCAGGCTGGGCTGGGCCTGGGGTGGGACCTAGTCCTCACCCAGGCGAACGCTGTTCTAAACACTGTCTCCCTTCAGTCCTCCTCCCCCAGCCATCTTTGCTGATCCAGATGGAGACCGTTGTTTTGGATGGAGATGCTGGTTACAGTGGTACTAACAGCAAAGTAGACATGAGCTGTGGGGAGCTCACCATCACCCAATCAATTCCTGCCATGGTGCAGTTCTGCAAGTCAGAGCCTGTTCCGCCCAGGCACTTACTTCCCACTTCCCACGGCCTGTGGTTGCAGTCTCCACCTAAAGGTGGCCTTCCCACCAGGCACAGTCACCCTCACTGAGCATTTCTGTAGACCTCATTGACATTAAGGGTTGACACTGCAGGCGTGAAACTGAGCGTGGGATACATGCCACTGCCCGTGGACCTCACCCTTGTGACAGCTGTGCTCAAATGATTCAGCTGAATGCAAGGAAAATGTGGAAACGATTGACCCACCCAGGAGTGGCAGAGCCAACTGAATGAAGTTCTGAAAGCACCCTGCCCCGGCACGTGCCCCAAGCGGAAAGGAGAGTAAGGGAATTGTGTAAAGAGGCCCAAACACGAGGAACAAAGACCACTTCGAGAAGAGTACTTCACGCCGTTGTGGGCAAGTCTCTCCCTGAGTCATTCAAGAACATCTGCATCAACGCAGTTTAAGAAATCAGAGTGCTCTATCATAGAAAAGAAAGTAATATGCGCCGGGAACATGAACTTCACACTTGTCTAACTATATTAATGGTGCTATAAATAGACCTTCACCTGCTCCTCCTTCCCATTTAGAAGGGAACAAGCCAGAATGGTTTGAATTACAGATTCAGGAGAAGCACAAGCAGAAACGTCCTGGCAGAACAGATTTCCAAAGGAAAACTCTGACGCGTTTTCTTCTCTGCAAGTAGAGGAAGAACAAAAAGACGTCCTGCCAATGAGGCTGGGAGGAAATCTCTCTCTCCAAGTCCCTTTCAGTACTAAAAGTAATAAAGGGAGATAAAGATGTCATGCCAGGAATCTTCCAGGCTGGCTGCAGGGAGGGACAAGGACCTCTTGCTGGAGCCTGCAAGGGTCAGAAGGTCCACTCTGCTCTGCCGGCTACAGGGCTTGGCCCAGTCGGTGGCAGCACGACCTCCCACGTGGATTTTTCTCTTGCTACCTCATGGAATTCAGTCAGAAGGCAGCACCCACTGAATAGTGTAGGGGGAAAAGAAAACATTATTTAAAAAAAAAAAAGATGGTACAATTTTCCCATGCATAATATGGAGCACCATCTGGTTCAGGATATCCAAAACAAATTGTCAAATACCAAAGATAGCTATTTTGGGCACTTCGTAAAATTTAGGCAAGATCCATTTCTTGGCTTTTGGAGGCAAATAAATACAGGTTCATATTTGTATGCAAAGCTAAATGCACTTCCGTGGAGACATTTCCAGATCAACCCCTAACCAACCGCCCCCGCCTCCAGCTCAGCCACCGCTGGATAATCGAGGCCTTGCACACAATCTCCACACACACACACACACACACACACACACACACACACACACACACACACATCATGGGCGGCGCAAAAGTTTGAAGCACACGAGAGACGGGTAACAGGAAGTTACTGCCATCTACAGATTTCCTCTCACTGCTCGAGGGAGCGAGCCAGGGATTTCTGCTTGAAAAATATCCACTGGCAAAACGGACATGAGCTGTTGGGGTGCATCTTGCTCCCGGTGACGAAACGCGCTTCAGAACCCCGTGCAGAATCGAACACTCACTGACCGGCTCTCCACGAACAGAGCCCCGAGGGTTCTGGCCCAGCGCTGCCCCCCGGTAGGCAGATGACGGGCTCGGAGTAACTGAGCCCATCACTTTCTGCGTATGGGACTCAGCACAGACAATTTAGAGGCAAAGACGCGCAGTGCTATCTTTGCTGGTGTTCCTGGTCATTAACCGCTTTCTCCGGGCATGCTTTTTTACAGAGTTATATGGAACCCCAACCAAACTTCCCCGCGAGCCCAGAGCCCCTGCAACAGCGCAAGGACGCCGGCGGCGGCGGCGGCGGCGGGCGCGCCGGGCACCCCGGGCTGAGTCGGTCCCGGCACTCGGGCTGACGCCGCGGCGGGCAGCGGAGTTGGCCCGCGCTGCGCAGCGGCGTCCACCTGGGGCACGCCCCGGCAACTTTATCTCGGGCGAGCCTTCCAGGAAACTTTTCCCCCGGCCGAGCCGCGGGCAGCGGGGCCCCGGGGCGGCCCGGTCCGCAGACACGGGAAGGCCACTCACCAGCCCGAGCGCGAAGAAGACGGCGAGCAGGGCGAGGCAGGCGCCCATGACGATGAGCAGCAGGAAGACGATGAGCGGGTGCTGCTGGCTCATGCAGTAGTAGGACTCGTACAGCCAGTCCCGGGACCGCTGCAGCCCGTCGCCGCCGCCCGCCGCCGCCGCCGCCGCCTC
>NW_004524584.1:23997522-24010797 GCF_000260255.1 Octodon degus | reverse complement strand
CGCGCAGGAGGGCAGGAGCGCGCGCTGCGCCGGGGCCGGACCCTCGTGCCCTCGCTGCGCCCGGGAGGGGCAGTTGGGGCTCGGTGGGGACGACACAACCTCTCCACTGACTCAGAGCGCGATGGGGGGTACATTGGAGGTTTCCTCTGCCTACCCCAACCCACCAAACTTTTCTCCTCCCCTTCAGAGGGTTCGCAGGAGTCCTGAGCACACGGCCAGATCCCTGTGCGCTCGGCTGCATGCAGGGTCAGGCCCCACACATTGTCTGAGAACACGCAGGAAGGCACCCGCAGATGGAGTGCGCCCCACTCAGGAAGGTGGAGGACCTCCTCCTCGGTACTCTCGGAGGCCGCCCAAGTAGGGGGGTCTCCTGCCTCCCCCCTTCTGCAGTGGGACAATGGAGCTCCCTATATCCCTTTCTGCCCCAGGTGCTTCACCCTGAACCACATCCCTGGCCCCTTTAGTCGCACTTCGGAGGGGCCCTGGGCCCTGGGTTTTGGGCTCTGATGCCTGGGGAGCTCTCTGGATAGTCCTGTCTCAATGAGCCTCCAGAGCGGTGCCAGGGAGCTTGGCCTAGCTTTGGTGCCAGCCCAGGTACACTCTGTAATTGGCTCCTCCAGACCACCTCTGGAACGGGCCGGGGAAGGGAGAGTCACCTAGAACTGAGGGCAGTGTCCCCTCCTTACCAACCCTGCGGGCTACTCTGTCTCATCCTGGAAGCCAGAAGGTCTCGTGCATGACACCCAAAAGATCACAAGTTCAAGGCCAACCTGGGCAGCTTGGTGACTTGGCAAGAGTTTCCCAAAATGCAGAGGGAGTGGGAGTGTAGCTCAGTGAGAAGGCTCTGGGTTCAGTCCTTAGCACCAAAGGGGGGGGAACCCCAAAAACAAGAACACTTTTCTGGATGCCTGATCTTATTCCAGTGTTGCCTAGGCAAAAGACTCCCAAATCCCACGTTCTTTCCAAAGCCTTTTCAAAGGAATCCAAGGCCAGCTATCCTCCCTTCTCTACTGGGCTGCTTCTGTGTCCCTGGCACTCAGGACTGCACTGTCTACTTCTCCTATGGCCTTTCTGCCACCCAGGCTGCCCTGTCTCCTAATGGGCAGGGACAAGTAAGCTACGGAGCTGTGTGGCCTGTGCAAACGCAGACCATGTATGGAAACCTTGGCCTGGAATCTCCTGGGAGAATGGTACTTCTGTCAACTCTCCAGGACTGCCTTGTCCAGGGAGTGAAGGTTGGATGGTGGTTCAGCCAACTCTGTCGTCTTGGACATGAGGTCCTGGGTAGGACTCTGGTGCCTCCCATCGTCCTCTCACTCCCAGCCCTGGATCTTTCCTCCTCTTAGGGGAAGGGAGAAGTGGCAGGAGGCAAGGGATAGGAGGAGCTCCCTTGGCTTCCCCTGGTAGACCTTGGATCATCTGACATTGTTTGTCCTCCAGCCCTATGACCAAATGAAACTCTCCTCTGTTGGATATCTTGTCCGCAGGACTCAACCTGGCCCAGAGCGTCTTTGAACAACATCTATGCTTCACCAGGAGCTCAGCCTTTCCTGGGTCTTTCCCTTGGATTAGAGAATGTGATTACTCTACTGCCAGATTTGGAGGTTCCGGGAGTGAGCTTCAAGAAA
Organism: Octodon degus; assembly: GCF_000260255.1. Classification (NCBI taxonomy): domain Eukaryota; kingdom Metazoa; phylum Chordata; class Mammalia; order Rodentia; family Octodontidae; genus Octodon; species Octodon degus. The sequence goes on along the minus strand of NW_004524584.1, from coordinate 24,009,169 downwards.
AGACAACACTGATGAGTCGGACTTATAAATAGCCAGAGCCTCATCCCTTAAAGGAAACCCAGTTGAGTGGGCTGCTGGCCACTGTCCTTCGCTTAGATTTGCTCTCACAAGCACCCTGTGCTGGTCTCTCTGGGTGGGTGGAGTTGTGCATTTCCAGTCCTTTCCATGCTACCAACACACTATTATTCATCTCTCCAACTCTTGCTTCCTCACAGCTTGTACTGATAAATGTCTGCCCACGCAAGCAGCAAAAACATACTAATAATAATAATTTGTAGCTTAAATGTATAGGGAAAAGAGCTGCAAGTCTGAGGAGAGAAGAGTCAGCGCTTACTTTCTTCTTTCAGTAAGTTGAGTATTTTTAATATTCACATTTGCATCATATGCATGTTCTTCCTGTATGGTAGATGAGGATGTCAGGAGATTTTTAGGAGCCTAAAAAATATGGTGTCAAAATTAGAGTCTGGGCGTGAAAACTTTGCACTTGACTCTTACAAGGTTTTTTGAACATTAGTTTCTTTGGCAAACAATTTATTTTGTGCTTACCAGACTTTCAGGAGGAAAAGAAATGGATCCTAGAACCCTTGAAGGAGTTTCCAAGTCTTTTGAAAAACGGGCTGAAGAGATAGCTTAGTGGTCTAAGTACCTACCTGGCAAGTGCAAGAACCTGAGCTCAATCCCTGACACCACATGCTGTGTCAGCTCTGGAAGCCCAGGTGCGGTGGCATATGCCTGCAATTCCAGCGCTGTGAAGGCTGAGACAGGAGGATCACTGTGAGTCTGAACCGCATAGTGAGACTCTTTATCCAGTAAATAAACATAAACAAAGAAAAGTGGGACTACAGAAATCAAAACAAGAACAAAACCCAGCATTCCTTCCCCTCCTCTCTTCTCCCCTACAATTTAAATGGTGTCATCAGAGACAGAGGTCCTAGAAAGAATACAAATAAAAATCAAGAATTTGTTGGGCTTCTCTACGGTTTTGTTGGAATTTTATTTTGGTTTTGGTGCTTATTTTTTGCAGGGGTCCTTGTCAGTGCTTCATTTGTAATACAAAACACGTGTGAACTAGTATAATGGTCCTTGTTATTGTATTAGGTTTTAGAATCAAGGAGACAAGGTACACCTTTTAAAATTTCACAGCAGTTACCATTTTGATAGCCCATAAAAAGAAAAACAGTAACTCCTCCACTGCATGGAGTGAAATGAAAAACGCTCTTTCGAATCCAGCCAAAAGGATGAAATATATACGCAAGTCACTGAAGAGACCCAAAGGAGCCCTCAAGTCTATTTCTGCCCTTTGGTAGCAGGGCTTCCGTGAGAGGCTAAACATGGAGGGCAGAGGGGCTTCTCCCATCACTTCACTGTGTCCATTTATCTGTGACAAACTGTGTGAGAGAAACAAGGAGTGCAAACACGGACTGGGCCAGAGGGAGCCAGAAAGTGAGCATGAGGAGAATTTTCTTTGTCTGCGACGCTAGAGGGCAGCCCTCCACCCTCCAAGGGACTCGCAGGGCCATGTCTCTGGTGTGTCGCTTGATGTAGAGTTCAGCAGGCACCACCTTGGAATTCTTAACAGATTTTGAACAAGAGTCAAAAGGATTCTTGTTCTGCCGCTGGCCTGCAAATTAAAAGGCAAGTATGCTGCACCCAACAGCACTGACAGAGCCGCTCGCCTGCAGACTCGGCCTTGGTGTACCGCCCTGTGCGCCACCTGTAGCCCCCCAAACTGGCCCTCCTGCATGGGCTTCTCGTGCACTAGACACACCTCACTGATCATACATCTGAGTAATCACTCTGCAGACGGGCTGCTTATGCATCAATGGGTTTTGCATTAAAAATAACCCGTCTTTTAGTTCCCATTTCAAGCCTAGTTGATTAGCTCCGTCAATAAAGCTGCTGCTGTGTTCCTCCCAATGTCCACAGTGCCCTGATTGATTAAATAAAGGCAGCCCACAAACCACAACAAGGACAGAAATGGGCATGTGCCGACCAACCCGGGCATGTTGGAGCGCTGCGCACTGAGAATCTCTCTGTGTATTCGTTTTTCTCTCTGACAAATGTATTACTAAAATTTATATAATAAAGTATGAACACTGTGTCAACAGATTCATTATCACCATGAAATATGTTTTGTGTACTCAGATAACATTTACATTTTTATTGAACCAGAGGCTAAGAATACAGAACCCACCCAACCGAAGCTAGCTTATGGCTCCTGAACATCAGATTAACTCTTGCAGCTCACTCACAAGACCTTTTGCTGCTGGGTTTTCAGAGTATCAGACAGAAGCTGCTGCACATAACAATTAGCATTCATTCGCTTTCCCACCCAGAAGTAAATAACATTCACATGCCTTTGAAAGCCCCTGTTTGCTTGACTTATTTGCCAAAACATTTCTCCAATAACAAAATGAATTTTTTTTTCACAGCATCATCTTTAAAATCTGACTGTAGGTGAGCAGCTGGGATTGTCACTCCCTCCTGCTGTGTGGGGAGATGGGGCTGGCGTTTCAGAACCAGATTCTCTCAAAGTGCCCTTCGGCAGGGAAGATCGTTGCTTCTGCTGCTGAGATGTGCAGTGAGATTTGGGGATTCCTTCCATGAGCACTGGGAGTCTTAAGGACAGGTTAAGGCCTAATCTCTTTCTAGTTTGTCTGGAGCATTTGGAGAGAGATCCGTGTCTCTGCTCTTGTTCAGAGGATGGGCTCTGGGACTCACGAGGCAGAGAGAAGTGTCAATGATTTGCTGCAGAGGAAGGCTTTGAAGAGAAACTCGGGTACATGCTTAACGACACAGCTCAGAAAACTTGGATTTTACTTTCTACCTCTGTACATGTCCACTAAATTAGTTCATTAAAGAGTAACCTGGTTATACACTAGCATTTAAAGATATGCACTGGAGGCATAAGAAATGGCATTATGTGGAAAGTGGTGTAGTGACACCATTGCCGTAGGTATTCCGTCCTATTCTACCCAAGACCTAGCTTACGATCTTAAACCACTCTACTGTTTGATTTGTACTTTTACTCTTGAATTTGAAAATAAATGGAGCTCGCTGCTGGCACTATTTCACTGTGTTGTGCTTACTATCAGTATTCTGGTAATAACTTCTTTAAAGTACTGAGAGTTTTTCCATCTCTGATATCAACTGCGCATTTTGGAGAGGTCGTGGAAGAGCTCTGTGCTTCCATTAATTTATCTTTTAACAAGATGGGCTGTTTAGCATAAAGGTCTTCCAAAAGTGTCTATTTTACTCCACCTGATAAAGGGGTGGATTTTAATGAACTATTTTAGAGCAAGATGAAAAAAAAATCACTTATTCCTAATTTTTAAAGATAATGTGAGTGATATAAATGGAGCTATACTAATAGGCTTATTAATTTTTTCTAAATATCGATTAAGAGGTATTGTTTCTTTTTGAATAAGATAATAATATATATTGGCAGTGTTTCATATGAACTTAATAGACCCACATGAACCTTGTTCTTGTATAAATGTCATCAGTCTTCTGTCACTAGATGTTCCCTTTAATAAATACAGAATATTTTGTTTCTTTTTGTTTTTGCTGTTATGTCCCTACTAATTGAAGCTTACAAAGTGCCCAGTGGTAGTAAAGATGAAATGGATGGATGGATGGATGGATGGATGGATGGATGGATGGATGGAGAGAGAGAAAAGATGACCTAATTCTTTTTTTTACATTTCTTTTTTTCATAATTTTATTGATAAACAGATAGCAATGAGACAGTTTCAAATCAAATCGGTAGGACAGTTTCAACAACCAACACACTGAATATATTCTTCTTAGTGCCTAATTTTTTTAAAACCACAGTTGACAAATAATAACAGTAGATGCTCTAATCATAATGTCAATCTATATAAATGTTTTCAGGTCCCGAAGATGATATATTTGTGTCTGTGTTACTGATGCTATATTAAACCATGACTTCCACTATGTCTTTGCAAACCCCAGCATGTCTTCAAATCCTAAAGCGGCAAGGGTTTCATGAATGATTACACACTTACTGCTGGTGATTCCACTTAATCAGCAGGACAAAGAGCAACAAAGCAGACAAGGTGAGGTCATGGAGAAATAATGGGAAAGTAAGTGTGCCCACAAAAGGAGGTTATCTGCACAAAGTATCATTTGAGGCTGATTTTACTACGAGAAAATTGCACTGGGTCGGGGAGCTCCACTAAGAAAATGGGCAGTCAATGTGAAATCTGCTCCTTGTGCTGCTGACATCTGACATCCTGACGCCTGCAGACAGCCTCAATGAAGACTGCAGGACATGTGAAGGGACCAGTTAGAGTCTCGCCCTTTGCAGGCTTAACCAAGTTGGCCTTGTCAGAAAGTGAGGAAGGCTAAGAAGAAGATACTTGTGACCTCCCCACTGCCAACTGGTTGTCAAGGGTGAATACCAGGATTCGGGGAATAAGATGCAGAACATAGTTCAGAAACAGCCTGCTGGAGTCGTTGGCATTTGTGTGCTTCTCTGGCAGATTTGACAAGAGCAATATATTTCTTAATTGAATTTCAAATGGGAAAGCTCTTGTACCCAGGGACTTCCTTATAGATTTCCTGTTATCCATGCAGAAAATTTTTCTTTTACACAGAAGTTTTCCCAAATAAAGCTCAGTGAATTTTGAGGTGGTTTTATTTATGTATTTATTTATTTATTTTAAAATGTATTTGGTAGAGAGTCTCACTATGCAGGTCGGACTCATAGTGATCCTCCCGGTTTCAGCCTCCCCAGAGCTAGGATTACAGGTGTGCTCCACCACACCTGGATTTGGTGACCAGCTCTGCAGGTCCAGGGGTGGGGCTGGAGCAGCATGTGGCACTGGGGATGGAACGTCGACCCTTGAGCTTACCTAAGCTTTGCTAAGCAGGCGTCTAGTCTGCTGAGCTATCTTGCTGGCCCTTTGGGTGATTTTATTAGCACATTAAATGCTGCTGCAGACAGTACCTATGGGTGTCTTCATACTGAGCAAATAGGCACATCCTGTTGAAATGAACCCCAGCCACCACTGTGGTCTACGCCTGGTGCTGCTGACCCCTGCCAATCTTCTAGCTCTCTCCAAGGCCATCTATAGCAACCCGAGAGAAGCTTTTGCTTGCCCTCTTTTTGCTGCGTGGTGGCCCACATCCAAACAAGCCTGGCTCCTTTTCTCAGGCCTCCCCCTCTTGCTTCTCCCGTTCTGCAGCTGCTCTGCTTAGCTCTCTAGTGCCTTCCGCCTCCTGGTTTAAGCTGTGGGCAGCAACCTGCAGGAAAGGTCCTAGCATCCTGCTGCCCTCGCCTTACCCCAGTTCCAGACCTGCATACCTGCTTCTTCCTGTGTGACCACTAATCTACAACACACACACACACACACACACACACACACACGCACGCACGCACGCACACACGCACGCACACATACTAACCCACACGCTCCATGTACTGGAAATCACTATCTGCAGCTGGGACGCCTGCTGACCTCCCCGCTCCATCCGCCCTCAGCACCATCTGCTGACTCTCACGCCATCTCAGTCCTGATCTTTCCTAGCATAGCAAGTCACTGTCACCAAACAACATGCTGGGGAGTATTGGAAAGCTCAAGCACAAGGCATTTGGAAAGGCCACCTCTTCAGCGCCACATTATAATGGATGACTTGTTCCCGGGCTTGTTTGGTCATTCAGTCTAATAAAAGCATGATAATTTATATCAACATGGACAAAGATGGATAAACATGGAGTTTTTTAAAATAGAATGTTTGAATACATGGACATCTATAGCTAATTTTTTTGTATATAACAGTTAAATAAAAATGTCATTGTAGCAATAAATGACAATGCAAATGAGGAATCAATTGAGTTTTTTTTTTTTTCTGACAAAGATGGAGCCTCCTCTCTCCTGCACAGGAGCCTGAAGGCACTCTCCTCAGCTCATGTTTCCGGCAGTCCAAGGTGGGGCCAGGGTCAGTGGTGTGGGGCGTGGCTGGGCGGGCTCCTGTGGCCTATTGCCTTAGATTAAACAACCTCGAAATGACCAGAGGTTAATGTGCCAACTCCAACTAGACAGGCTGTATTTACCTTGTTACTGGGAAACACTGAAGCCATGTTCATGCTGAGCAGGCTGAAAGAAGAAAAAGCGACCTTAAACCTAGAGACTCATGACTGTGCTACAAGAAATACCTCATACGGGAAAAGTCTGTGCTCTCTGTGGTGACAGGACTGCTTTTCCCTTCTGAGTGGATTTTCCCAGAAGCTGGCAAATGGGGTGAGAGGAGAGGTTATCTTTTCTTTTTTTTTTTTAAGGAAATAATAATAAATTATAAAGGAATTAGTCTGAGACTCTCTGGCTTGGAGGTTGTACACGGTTGCTTCAAGTTGCGTTTGTGTCAGACCTCCCTGGAGTGCAACAGACACAGGTTTATAGGCCAGCATTTGCTATGGGGACAAATCTACAGATAATGCTGAAGGATTACAAGGGGCGATTGAAACGTACCATGACTGTTTGCGCTTAAAATGTATCATGACAAAGACGCATTACGCTCCGTCCTCAAAATCCTCCCCGTCACATCAAGCACATTTACCCCAAGGTCCTTGTCGCTTTCTGAAGCAGATCTGGAAGTCCTTTCCCGAGCTGTTTTTCAGATATGTAATCAAAATATGGCAAACGCTGATGCTATGCACCACGCAACAGGAGGCCGACTTGGGAAAGAGTGACGGTGAGTCCTCGTCACCCTTATCCTCCGGGTCTGTCACAGCGCAACTCAGGCAGGTTCTTTCCCCAAGTCACAATGTCCACACAAAGTAAACGCTTTGATGAAGTTATGATGTGCACCTGGCCACCGGCGCGCACCTAAGGGCCTCATCAAAGAGGACTTGAGGATGTGCTTCGGAAAGCAGCAAGAGCAGTGGAGTAAGTGTATGCAAACGGGGAGTGGAGGGTCTTAGGGGGACTAGGGGCAATCTCTTAACCGTAAGCAGATCTGTAGGGTGGAACTTATACATTGATCTCTGTGCGTAACCTGAATCCAAGATTCCCCTCAGAGCTCAGAGTTCAAGGATCAACTCTGGGCTGGGGAGAGAGCTCAGTGGCATAAGTACCTGCCTGGCAAGCATGAGCACAAGGCCCTGAGTTTGATTCTCTGGTTCCAAAAAAGAAAAAGAATCACTCTGGAAAGCAAAAATAAAATAACCACGGGTCTCTGAGAGATACGGAGCTGCCACGGGCTGTTTTTTCTCATCAAATGCAGCATCCAACCCAACTCTTCAGGATCATTTGTACCATAACGGATGCCGAGTGAGTACCAAGACCAGAGGACACTGCATCTGCCCAACCTGTAACCTCGTGATCCTTGAATGAACGATGTTAGGGATGCTTACCAGGTTTCAAATGTTGAAAGAATGGGGACTCCCTCTGACTGTTTCTCTTCACAAATAAGCCCCTTTTATAAGAATTTTAGGGAAGGGACTCTATTGTTTAAGCTATTCAGGTCACTAGGTGATCAAGTCGCGTCTCTTATTCTTTTTGTATTTTCTTTTTTATTTTTTAAAGTAGACAAAATGGCAAAAAAAAAAAAAAAAAAACTATTAGAAACAGTACAAAATTTCACCGAACAAAGTAATAAGAATTCAATAATAGTTACTGTATTGCATGATATTATCTTCAAATTGGTTGTTTAACTTACCAGATGTAACCTTGCAAAATATAATCTTATCTTCTTATAGTCTCTCTCTCTCTCTCTGTCTGTCTCTTGATCTCTGTGTCAGTCTGTCTCCCTGTCTGTCTCTGTCTCTATCTCTCTGTCTCTCTCTGTCTCTCTCTGTCTCTCTCTGTCTCTCTCTGTCTCTCTCTCTCTCTCTCTCTCTGTCTCTCTCTCCCTTTCTCTTTCTCTCTCTCCCCCCCTGCCTCCTTCTCTTCCTTGATATGACTGTGCATGTATAGTTCTCTAACACCACAAATTTCCTTGTTTGTCTTAGCCATCTGGGAGGCTTTTTATTTTTTGATTCACTATGTAATAGCCCTCCTAATTTCTAAGAAGGATTAGCAGATTAACTGTAATTCCCTCATGGTTATATTTTAAATGGTGCTGCAGTAGTAGATAATCCCAACTCTTCTGGAAATGGGTGGGGCTGGTGGTGGTGGTGGTATTAATTGCAATTAAAAGTCACTGGGAGACAGAAACTCAGGATAATTAAAATATTGCTAATTTTAAAATGATTAATGAGCCCAGACAAATTCTACACTCGATTATTTTAGAATTCACAGTTAATTTGGGGAGCTGAATGTGAGAAATGACTCAGAGCAGCTACATCACCATGAGAATGGCAGCCAGCAGACATCCAGGTAGCCAGAGCCCCCTGGGCGGGCTGCTGTGTGGAGTCCTGGGCAGGACATCGCCCAGACACGAGGCAGCCTCTTGAGGATGAGGGTCCGACAGATGGATGGAGAACCCAGCTTTCTAACATTCCAAAAACTACTCTGAGCTCTCACACAGCCCCAGCCTGCAGCATGGGGAAGAGAAAAAGTGGACAGAGTTGTGGTGTCACTGGTGTGATTCTGTCACCTCACAGGCCCTGTGCGCAGCCAACTCTGAGCTGACAGGCAGTAGACACTACCTAGTTTTCCCAAACTTCACTTGGTGGCATCCAGGAATGAGATGAATTCAAGGTACATTCTGCAAGAGGAAGGGGGACTTTGGACCCAGGGGCTGCAAGGTCCTCACTGTCAGAATTGCTCTCCTGCTGTGACATCTGTGTGTGCCTGCCCAGTTGTTCCAATGACATTTGTTGGAGGAGGTGGGAATGTGGGGTCCTCCCAGTCCACTCTTGTTGACCATTTTCTGTGACTACTGGCTTGAGTGACTGCTCTGGACTCTGGTAGACCTGCATAAAATGACGCCTCTCACTTCAGATACCAATAGGGTGGCATTCAGAGTCCAGCAGGGAAGCTCAAGCCTTATTTATGCCACTTAAGTTGGTGGGGTGACAGTAACTCATTAGCTAAATCTCCTCTGGCCTGCACTGTGGCTGTCAGTGGCTGACAGCCTGTGTGAATGTGGACAATGCACACCCAGGGCTGTGTGCAGTATCTTGGTTGTGCTCCTTGCCAGAGGTGTTTTTTTGTTTGTATGTTTGTATTTGGTATAAAGTCTCACTATTCAGGTGCATTTGTGGTGATCCTCCTGTTTTTAGCTGGGATTACAGGGTGCGCCACCATGCCTGGACTTATTTGCTGGCTCAGGGGAGGGGCTGGTGCAGCCTGCAGGATCAGGGATCGAAACCTGGACTCTGCACTTGCCAAAGCAGGCATTTAGTCCACTGAACTGTCTCGCTTGTCCTCATTGCCAGAATTTTGATGACTACACCGCCTCTACTTCTCCCACTCTCGAAGGGCTATGAGAAGATGCATCACTCACTCAGTTCTCACATGTTCTCTCCTCTTTCCTGCTTCCTCCAATCCAATTTTGAGCTTCCTATCTCGGATTCTTCACTTGCTCCATTTCCTGTCCTTGGAGTTAAATAAAAGCCTTCAGCCTGGCCACCCCGAAGGCCTACCTTCCATTTGCTAAAATTAGTTTGTACGCACTGCTTTCAGCTGCAAAGAAGTGGCTTCTTAATTAATCAAAACTCAGTAATCTAGATAGTTAGTTAATCACCTTACCCTACAAATTGTCTGGAGGCAGATACTGGCTCCTGAGCTTCCAAATCCCCTGGGCTATTTGTCCTTTGCCATGCTGACCTTGGCAAGCTAAGTAGTCTTGCTGAATTATGTCACCTCTTGGGCACAAGTAGGCCCTGCAATTTTAGGTCTCATCTACTCATGGCAGCATTGTGAATAGGAAGGAAAAGGACACAGAAGGTCTTTTGTCCTGGGACTTCACCTGTACTAAGTCGGAAGATCCATCACTTTCCTTCTTTCTTTCTTTTTTTTTTTTTTTAAACTGAGCCATTTTAATGTGTTTAAAGTTTAATAAATAGTTGTCTTGATGAATGTAGTCATGAGTGTTGTTCAGCAATATTCAAGTTATGGTTTTCCTGATTGGTCTGTAGTTTTCAATAAGTGTAACAAGCTATTATATGAAACATCTGTCAAATTAGTAAGACTAAATTGATGCATCCACCATTATCAGATTGTTGATTACCTGGGCATATTTACCCCAAATAACCTTGCCTCCTTGTGCCACAAGGCCCAGCTCGCTCACGTTCACCTCAATCACTGTCCCTGTGGTAATCACACACAAAGTTGTATACAGTGGCGATGAAGGATTCTTTTTCACACTAAGTATTGGCAGGCAAAATGTGGCTTTCAGCTCAGGATGTGTTACGTGGGTCTTCTTAAAACGTAAGCCCATTGGCCTAATGAAGCTTTCATATTTAGGTGGTTTTCTTGTAGAGCCATCTCCAACAAAGCAGACTGTAGTAACCATCCTCTTACGTGCCTTCTTTTTTCTCTTTTCAGTTTGAATAATTTTTATTTTATTTTTTAACTCATTATTACCTTTTTGAAAATCAATAATTATACAGCAAATTAAAAATTGTAGACAAATATTGAAATGTGAAAGATATAAAATGAAGACAGTGGATTTCTGAAATGAATACATAACATGAGATGAACAATAGATTGTACATGGTAAAAAATTATTTACAAACTGAAATGAATATAACAATAAAAATTGTCTAAAATAAACATGAAGAAGAAAGAGTTTACAGATCAATCTATAGTAGTTCATTCTGTGACAAAATCAAGAAACTTATATTCATATAATTAGAATTCTCAAAGTAGAATGGGGTAGACAATAAATATTTAAAGATTTAAAATTTCTGAGTTTAGTTAAAATTATAGCACCACATTTCCAATAAAAATGAACCTTTTGCACAAAATTGTGAATAAAATTATAACAAGTTACACAAAAATAAAATTGTCCAAAACTTATTGTAAGGAAAAAATCATTAAAGCATATACATAGAAAAAATATTAACTATGGAAGAGCAAAATTAAATAGCATCTTATTCCACATCAGAAAAAAAAGAGCAAGTGGGTAAGAAACTAGACTTATTTATTCAAAGGACTGAAAAAAATTCTGTCCTCATTGAATTTTATAGTTAGCAAGCATACCTTTAAAAAATAAAAGTAAAATATTTTCCAGTTATACAAACTTGAAATATTCTAATACCTCGAGATGTAGCAGATAGGAAATAACAAAGACCATAATCCAGAAGCAAGAGAAGTTGCTGTGTGGTCCTGACAAAGAATAAAGAGCTCTCAAAATGATAGTTATGCAAGACTATGTAAAATATAATTATATTAGACAAACCCATTTAAAAAGTCTTTGAAGATTTACACAAAATATTATCAATCTTATATCAGGTTATATAAATATTTTTTCGTGTGTGTGTGTGTGTGTGTGTGTGTGTGTAAAAGAGAAGGAAGAACTAATATAAAATAAATGGACAATGGAAATAAATTTTTTAAAGTTTCTAATACTAGGAGAAAATATACCATTTATTATAAGTAGATTGCAAGTCAAAGAGAGAGTATAAACCATAAAAGAAAAACTAAAATTAAATAATAATCAGAAAATTAATTAAAGGGCCAGTCAGTAGCTCATCGGGGTTCAATCCCCGGGTCTGCCGTGCCGGCCCCCCCCC
>NW_004524584.1:23991039-23995714 GCF_000260255.1 Octodon degus | reverse complement strand
TTTTTTTTTTTTTTTGGTTTAGTCTTGTCAGAGATGGAAATTCTATTGGCATCTAACAGAAATTATTTGTGATCTGATTTCCTCTATACCTTTCTGCAGTTGTTTCTCTACTTCAGATGCGATTATTTCAGAGATTTCAGATGTGTACTTTCCAATTTCTTCCATGCTATTGTCTCCTGCATTTGCTTTGGATGGGCTTGGGGCCTGAGAATGCATTTTGCTCCATTTCTTTGTCATTTTGTATAGCACTGTCTTCTTAACTTTGGTGTAGAGCTTTGGTAGAATTATTACCTCTGCACCAGGTCCAGATGTACCAAGTTCAAACTCACCCAGGTCGGTGTGGCTTGGATTGGCTGCTGTGTTGTACTTCTTCCTGCTGCAGCCCTTGGCCCTGCTGTACCACTCTGGCAAGCTGTTCTGTTCCTGAATCAGGTGGGTGGGTCTTGTCTCTAGCCTCTCTGCAGAAAGTTCTGCTGCAGGATTCCACACAAGGCCTGTCTGATGGAGGAAGTTTCTCGATCCCTTTCGTATGTAAGAGGACTCCTGCTACCAAGAACAACCTGCATGTTAACTCAAAACAATCAGAGAAAGAGCAATGAGATCCCTATAAGGGTGAAAATCCACTGGGATTCCTGGGAACTCAGGTACCCAGGATATATGCTCATCAGATACTTCAGCCAAATTAATGTTGGTTGAGTGAATAAAGAGGAAAATGCTAGCTCAATTGGCCAGGTACTCTCTCTATCCCAAGTGATGAGGAGAACTTCATAAGAACTCTTTTTCTGACAAAGCCTGTCATCTTGTACAACCATTACATTACCTTGCTGAAGACATCAAGGTCAATATTGAAGAAGAAAGTAATCAACCTTTTCTTCATTCTGAGCAATGAAGGTGTTCATCTGTCCTGGAGGTCCAATGGCACATTGCTTAGCAGAATGTGACGTCTCAGTTTATTATGTCTAAAATAAAGAGTTCATTTGAAATGCTTTCAGCTTGTGATCCCGTCCTTTGTCTGGATAACAGGAATATACTAGAGGCAGGTGCTGATCTCTGAGCCGATATGGGAAAGTAGCTTGTTTGAAAAGCCAAAGATGAAACAATGAATTACAATTAAGGAGAGCTATATTTTGGCTCAGTGGAAGGCACCATTGTTCTCACACTGCAAGTTATTTAAAATAAAGCACATTATCTAAAAATCAGTAAATTTGAAGAACAGTATCTCTTCTGCTTAGTTATAGATCAAGCACGATGACTTCTGATTCTCTGATGCTAGTCATTCAGTACATTTTCAACAAAAATCTGATAAGACTGTACATTAAAAACTGGCAAGAAATAAGTAGCACCATGATTTTTTTTTCTTTTTGGTGGTACCAGGGATTGAACTCAGAACCTCGCCCTTGCCAGGAAAACCCTTATTCCACGGAGTTGTCTCCCTGGGCCAGTAGCACCATGATTTGTACATGAGTGCTATTTGTAAAAATTCTGCATCTGGTGCCATGAACACCATGCACTTTTATCTTTTGCAGTAATGAACACCAACTGACAACACATCATGTTTTATGACCACTTAATCTTGGAAAATTCACACATAGTAAATGCCTAAGCCTCCACGTATACTTTAGCCTGCCAGACACACTTGAATTATCTTCATGGACTTTGTCCGTTATGCAGATATAATTTGCATTATGTTGTGAAACTTCTTCCAAAGTAACTGATCAGCCATAAAGAAGGCCACACTTGAGTCATTTGTACAGACCTGAATGTATCTTGAGACCATACTTTTAAGAGAAGTAAATCAGATACATGGTTTAAATAAAGCATGGTTCCTCTTATATGAGAAACTCAAATTATGTATAAAGAATAAAAAGCATATAAGAGATAGTAGGAAACAGAGAGACAGATCTTCTGCAAAAGGGAAAGAGTCCAAGCATGGACGGAGGGGACAGGACAGGAGGGAAAAGGGACATGAGGGAGGTAAGAAGTGCTTCCCACGTGTAAGAAGTCCCCGTGATGAATGTGACCATTATTATTATTATTATTATTATTATTATTATTATTATTTTACATTTTATTTTGTATTTTAGGTAAGGGTCTACAGGGTGTTCAGGGTCTCACTACCAGATCAGACTTGTAGTAATCTGCCTGTTTACAGCCTCCCAAGAGCTGGGATTACAGGCATGCGCCACCAGGCCCAGTCTCAGTTACAGTCTCAGCATGCCACAGGGGTGGGGCTGGCACAGCAGGCCCAGGGATTGAAGCCCCGGCCCCTGAGCCTGCTTTCAGGTGCTTTATTCCACTGAGCTATTTCGCCGGCCCTAACCATTATTATTGGAAACACGCACTAATTTAAAAATGTAGCTGCTCTTCAGCTCCTCACAAGAGTATTTCCCGGGAACATCAAACAATGACTTTAAAGTTAGAGTTTGGATGGCAGAATCAAGAGACCAATGAGATGAAAGAAAATGAATAGTGGAAATAATACATATTTCACATTTTGTAAGATTTTTATTTTCTTTGACACATGCAGAAACTCGGGTAAGCTACTTCATTCAGTTAAAACTAACTCGGCAGTACTTTGAGGTACTAATGAGGCAGATTTACCTCTATTAATTAGATTGCCTCCATTGGCGACTTTCGCTGTCAATGTAAGCATTTACTTTCAGAAGCCTAGAAATTGATTTTTTTAAATAAAAATAATTTAAGCTAACAAAATTATCAAAAATACTGTTACCTGAATACCAAATTCTAGTATAACTTTAATAAAGACATTATATTCTTAATGATTTTCCAAGACTAAGTGGTCATAAAACATGATGTGTTGTCAGTTGGTGCTCAGTATTGCAAAAGGTAAGAGTGCGTGCTGTTCATGGCATCAGATGCAGAATTTTCACAAATAATGCTCATGTACAGATCATACTGTACTGGGCTGGGGAGATAGCTCAGTGGAATAAGTGCTTGCCTGGGAAGTGCAAGTTCCTGAGTTCAGTCCCTGGTACCACCAAAAAAAAAAAAAAAAAATTGCCATAATTATTGAACTTAATGATTTAAAAATATCCCTACTTTATATTCATATTTAAGTCAGTTTGTACTTCTGCTAGTTATACCTATTTAGAGGACAATAGAAGTTTACTTACATATTTTAAAAATGTTCTTCTTTATTTATTTATTTGGTATAGGGTCTCACTACACAGCTTGGACTCATAGTGACCCTCCTGTCTCAGCCTCCCCAGCACTGAGATTTCAGGTGTGTGATACCATGCCCGGTTTTGGTGAACAACACAATATGTCCAGAGTTCTGGGGGCCGGAATGGCATGCAGTATCAGGGATCGAACACAGGTCCTTGTGCTTGCCAGGCAGGCGCTTAGATCACTGAGCTATTTCCCCAGCTACTTACGTATTCTTGAAACAAGGTTTTTCTATGATGCCCAATTGGGCCTTCGCCTCTTGAGCTCAGGTGATCCTCCTGCTTCAGCTTCCCCACTAGCTGGGAATACAGGCATGTGTCATCATGCCTAGTTTGAATTATATTTTAAAACAGTAGTTCTAAAAATTATGATCTCTGTGAAAGAAAAATAAATATATGGAAAGAACGCTGTTCAGATAATGAACAGCTCTGCAGATAGGTGTGTGTGTGTGTGTGTGCGTGTGTGTGCGTGTGCAAAATATGTGTAAAACTACATCTTAAAGCTCTTTACGTTAATTGTATAGAAACATTTATCAGGTTTAATAGAGAAGAATATAGCAAAAGTGCATATTCTAATTCGTAGAGCAAGCACTAACATAGACATGAGGTGACAGTAAGGAGACATCTTCGGAGATCACGGGGGTGTTTGCCATCTTCTGACGTGTGTGTCCCGCCATCCTGAGTGACTGCTCACTTCAGGTCTGTGTGCGTGACAAAGAATGAGGAGTGTCTAGCAGGCCGGATTATTTGTAGAGAAATATATTCAAATAAAATATGCTAACACAGAAAGATAATGAATCTATGACTTCAAGGCTCACTAAATTTTGTGGAGATATATGATATTGAACATTTCAAATTATATTTCAGGAAGTATTTATTTCAAAATTTCTTTTTTCCCCCATGAAAATCCAGTTTATTTTCCATGTTGTGTACATAGCTAGTCAGTGTGATCAGTTTTTCTGAATGTGTAATAATTTTATCAAAATAAGTTTTCCCACAAGACTCTTTTTCATCAACTCTGAAAATCCTGGTCTGACCATATTCCCAAATATTTAAAGCTCTTAAAATGAATTTTTCCCTATGTTTCTTAAGGACGTGAATTTTGAACATGGAACTGTATGACATTTTAATTTCTTGAAAATTCTGGTCTGAAATTAAGTTATGCTACAGGCAGGAGAATAACACTGCAGCTACTACTCAACCACAAAGACCTCAAGTGTTCAATTTAATATGCACACATGAAAATAACATGTGCTTCTCATGACTATCAAAGTAGATGGAAAAACAAGGTACTAGGAGGCTAAAACATCAATGGAGATGAAAAATGGAATAACCTTTTCAGTAATAAACTTCTATCATATTAAATATTCATCCAACAAGTCCCATTTGAAAGTAAATATTTAATTTAGTTGTTCTAGGTAATGTCCCAAAGCAGATGCCATTCTCATAATGAAGTCATAGGTCTCTAGTAAAGTGCTGAAGCTATTAAA
>NW_004524584.1:23987223-23989684 GCF_000260255.1 Octodon degus | reverse complement strand
GGCATATTTGAGAACATTGCCTAAGGTTATTAAGGCATGAAGCTATGATCATATGAAAAATGGAATAAAACAAAACTAGACTTGTCTTCTTAGCACTTTGCTGTGAATAATGGTCAGATAGAATCCAAATGCATGTCATGATATACCATTAGTGCCTTTGAGAAATTGGTGCTTCAGGAATAGTGCTTAGCTTCACTTTATTGTCTAAGTCCTGGAAAAACGAAAAGGAAACAGATTCATGCTGTTCACTGAATATGGGCAGTTGTGGGGATTATACCACACAGTGGAGTGAGACAGATTGGCTGGACAGGCAGTTGACATTTCAGGTCACCTGTTCTAGTCTATGAAAAGTTATCATCAGTGAACGTTTGTTAACTGCATTAACTGTGAGCTACTTGGATAGTTCCCCTTCTGAGTAGGACTGCACTGTGGGGTTCTTGTCTAAGTATAACTGGGTCGGTGCTTTTGCATTCCAAGTGTGTGTAACCTTCGTTTTTTAGAAGAATTGAAAAGTACCAATGAAAATTCATGAAGGAAGGAAGTTCTGTAAGAATTCAGGGTGAGGACAACAGTCAGGAGTTGGAAGAAGGCAGAGAGATGGTGGAATAAGATGGGGGTTGCAGGATGTGGAAAGAGAGAGTGCCAGCAGGAAGGAAAATGTAAAGTTGCTTATTGATTTCCTCTTTCTACCCTTCCTTGATTCTCTATCCCAAGAAGTTCTTGCTACTTGCCCTACTTCAAAGTCTAATTTCTGGATGCGCTCCTCGGAGGATTGAAACATTTCCTAGGTGCTGTGGTCAGGAATCCCCTGAAAATGGGTGAGAAATCACATGTCATCATGATGTAGCAAATGACTTTTTTGTTACTGTATTGTATTTTTGATCACACTTGATGTTTGGTCAGTATTAGGACAAGTTTTGCTCTATCAGAAAAGTAGCCTTCTGAGGAAGAAAAGAGTAAGGTGAAAGAGGGAATGGAAATATTCTGAGAGAAATGAGCAGTACTGAGCAAAAGGATGACAAAACATTAAAGAGAAAGGTAATATGGAGCGTGTGTGCTCACGTGAAGGAGACGTGGCCAATCCCTGAGAGCTGCTTGGCAGCAGTAGGTAGACAGGAGCTGTGTTGGGCTGACTGGAAGTAGATGGGGACAAGAGGAGCTGGCAGAGGTTGGTCACAGCTGCCTGTAGAGGAGGGATGGGGCGATGGCAGATCAGAGGCAGGATTCTGTCTGATGACTTGTATTGTTTAGGCAGTGTCTCTAACTCTCCCAATCTCAGTTGGGAATTGATGTGTTTTAGCATCAAACCTACAACCATGTGGACAAAATAAGTCCATGTGGACATCAAGCAAGGAGCAGTTGTTCATGTTCCGTTAGCATAGGTTGCTTATTGGTCTGACAATTGCCCACAACATCTTCTGCAGGGTAAGGAGGTCCCAAACCAGTGCCTATTGATCTGACAAGGTTATAGCCATAAGCACTTAGAACCAACTGCCAAGTATGGCCTTGTCTTAGTGGACTGAAACTGCATGCCAAAGCCAGCAAGATGAGCATTTGTCTTCTCAGAATTGAAAGTAAAAAAATGAAAGAAGCCTGCAGTAAGAGTTGAATCTTTAGGCTGTGATCCAAAGATAGCTTTTAGCATATTACATCCACAAAATATGTCCATTTCTTTCTAATTCTAGATTACCTCAATGATAGAAGGCAGCCCAAAGACCTCTTCACACATAAAAGTTATTACAAAAGTACACTGTCATCCTCTGCTGAAAGGTAATAGGGAACTGTTACTGTAATAAAATAAAAAAATCCGGTTATGTCTATAAGATGGAGCATGTGTAGTTTTGCAGGTACAGAACAGGATATGTGTGGGCCTGGGTACACGAGTCCATAAATAAATGCAGTCCCAAGTGTTTAAAGAACTTGACCCAGTGAAAAAGGAGGAAATGGATTTAGACAATCTCATGCTGCAAGAAAGGGGACTCTTTGGTTAGTTCCTCCTCCCATTCCACTCCCATCTGTTGGGCTTTCAAAGGGTTGGTGGCTCAGGAGGGTGGAGCTCTAGTGACATGGAAACTACTGAACTGGCTGGGTTTAGGCAATCCTGGGAATGCTGGGGACATTGTCTTCAGCTTGGGAACACTATCCTAGGCCTATACTTGTACCGCATATATACTAACAACCAAGTTTTGAAATTGCCTGTGATATCTTTATTTTTTTTCATCATTTTGTTCTTTAGCATAATGGTAAGTTTGTGCAATAAATGTCTCTGTCACACCACTTATTAAAAAATTTTAAGTTAAAAAACTCAAACAGTTTATAGCAGATGCATTCTAATACCTTTCTGGCACATGTCTCAGACTGTCAACATCTCCTATTGCTCTCAGTCAACTTAATTCTTTTCTGTTTCCAGAAAGACAGAGACAGAGACAGAGACAGAGACAGAGACAGAGACAGAGACAGA
>NW_004524584.1:23979041-23986063 GCF_000260255.1 Octodon degus | reverse complement strand
AAAGAGACTATGAGTAGTAAACTGTGATCTCCTACAATGAGTTATTATTTGACCTTTTAAAAGAATAGCATGAATGGATCTATACAGGACAATGCCAACCTCATCATCAAACCAAGTAGCAGAGAAATGCATATTTTACAATTGCCTACTGCGAATAATTGACTGTGAAATACATTTGTTTTTTTACCAAAGCCTCAAGAACCAGAAAATACTAACAAGGCTGAACAAATTGGGCAGCAGATCTCTCGGGGATACTTGTTGATTCCGAAGGAAAAAGTACATAACCAAGTCATGGTAAAAATGGAAACTAGGTCATGGTACTAGACCAAGCCTTGAGCTGTCAGAAGACATAATACCTTTATCCAAGAGTCCCTGAGATTTTATTCCAGAGAAGAAAAATGTATCCATAGACCCAAAGCTGCCTTACGCTATTGCGGAGCTTCTTCAATTAATCTTGTTAATTTAAAATTTAAACAACAGAATACAAAAGAGTGAGATTAAGGGGAATTTTGTACAATCAAAGAAAATCTTTGATGGTTGCATCAGGATTTGCTAGCCCAACTGACTGTGCAGAATGGGGGTCAGGAAGCCACAGCAGAAGAGCCTGGGGCTGGGGAGGCAGGGCCTTCTCTCTCCACTGCAGTCTTCTGTGCTGTCTGAACTTTACACATGAGCCAGTGTCATGTCTTTAATAAATGAAGAAATCAGCAAAATGAAAGAGTGTGAGAACACGTTACCTTTTATAGGAGTTCAAAGAATAAAACAAACTGAAAGAAATTCCTTCCCAAATAACCAATTCTAAATATAAATGTAGGTCTGAATAAAAGCAGAGAGTAAAATGAAAGGCAAATGACAAACTCAGAGAGATTTCTTCAGTGCCTGTGACAGGAACATTTGTACAGGTAAGGGGTGGGTAGGTGGATGAATGCACAGACAAAGGAAGCTCAAGCTAAGCGTCTATGTTGAGAACTCACACCCCAGGTCACTATATCTGTTTTGTGCAACAGATTTGAAGATTAAAAATAGACAATATAACAACCATTTTTAAGTAGGTATTCCTGTTTTGAAAATCTGTAACATATGTATGGTTGCATGTTACCCTGTTTCTGTCTTTTTTCTATTTGTTTTTGCTTCTGCTTTTACTTTTCAAAATAAAATTAAATGAAATTTAAAAAAAAATTTCCATCCAACAAAAAAACTAGGTTACACTATGGATCCCATTTTGAATAAAAATATAACATTGGGGAAACTATTTTATAATTTTAAGGGAGTTCCAAGCATATCTATTATTCATTATCAGGCCACAACTTTAAAATAAATTTATAGGAAAATATGTTTTCTGCTTACATTTCTCTACTGTACGTATTTTATAAGAAGACCATATTTTCTATCCTATTAATAACATTTTTTTAATCCTAAGCAAATGAAGGATTTTGATGTTCAAGTCTCCAAGCAATAAGAGAAATATTTTCCAATATTTGTGGAAATATAGGCATATCATTTTAGCATATTAGGATAGCTTTTCAAGTGTTTATTATGTATTAATGAGGATTAGGTCATTATTTGACAAAACATCTGGCAAACATTTTCAATGAACCAAAACTGAGTGTAATAATTAACAAGATATACAGTGTTCTGTAGGCATGTCTTTGGCATTCTTTAAGGAAATCTCTCAGTTTGAAAGATAAGGGATTTACTACCGAAAGCACTTAAATCCAAATGTAATCCACAACCGTCAGGCAGAAATTAAATACATTAACTCTATCAGTGAGTGAGCAGGTAAATGAAAGACTCGGGATGAAGATCCTTTTCTTTTTCTTTTTTTCTTTTTTTAAATTTTAGGGAAGGATCTACAGGGTGTTCAAGGTCTCACTACTAGGTGATCCGCCTGTTTACAGCCTCCCAAGAGCTGGGATTACCGACGTGTGCCACCACGCCCAGTCTATTATTTTTCAAAAAATATTTTTTAAAACAAAAAATTTAGAGAAGCCCTCTGAGTCCTGAAACACAACAGGATGAGCTGGGGGGTGCTTCTCTGCAGGACGTGCCTGTGCTTGCGCTGGGGAGAAATACGGCACGCAGACTGCTTCATCTCGAGTCCCCTGGCAGCAGAGGCTGAACGCTGGGGATTTTATCAAGTGTGGGAGAGTGAGCCTGCTGCTGTGCAGTCTGCACTGAGCCCTGGCTCTCCTTCCACATGCAGGAAGAGCTGCCTCCCCTGTGACCACTGACAATTTCTCCACAACCACCTTAGCTTAGGGTGTGATAACAACCCACTTGCGCCGTATCGGCAACTTGAATCATGATAGGAACATTGTGCACTTTAGGGTTAGGGTAACAGATGAGCTTGCTTAATCTCATTCATCCCCAAGACTCAAATGTGTGATCATTCAATGAACTCCAAATTAGTTAATACAGTGGATTATTCTTTCATAACTCATTACCCCAAGGAGAACATATAGACAATGAAACTATGTATTTTCAATTAAAGTCCACTTCATACTTTTCCATTTAGGGTACAGGAAAGAATGGTGATGCTTTAATAGTTATTACTACAAGAATCGGTGCATTAAATAAGCTTAATAATTGACTACATTCTTTTTGTAATGTCTTTATCAAGGAAGTACTCTAGTTATTTTTATTCCTCATTGTCATTTTTATTTAAGAATTATTTGTAAACTAACCACAAAGATTATCATCCCATAGAGAGTTCACAAACAAATCCGTGTAGTATCTTTCAAGTCCCAAGATGTGAGTGCATGTGGCCTTGGGAGACGTGTTAGGAAACAAAAACCGCCTCTTTCTCCACTCTTGGGGCGTCCTCATTGTGATTCTCCACTTCTGTCTCAGTGTTTGGAGGGCTTCCTCCCCTCTGAGATAGTGTGGCCTTCTCCAGTCCATTGTGCCTAGCTCAGATTCAGCCTCTCTGAAGACTTTTAATGTAAGGACTTGGCAGAAAACTGGTATGCCTTAGGTTGAATGGCCAATTAACAAAGTGGTGAAGTTGGTGCTGATGGTGGTGGTGGTAGTGGTGGCGGTGATGAAAATGGAGATGGAGGAACAAGAAATGGTGGGAGAGATGGAAGTGACTTTAGCAGCGGGGGTGTTGGTATTGGTGCTGGTAGAAGTTGAGACGGCCAGGTTCCTTCCTGGCCTAGAGCCTGCGCACAAAGAGAGATACCCAGAGAGCTCGTCTCTTTACCCTGATCAGGCCCTCCTGTTTTCAGACCATGGATTCTGAAACATTTGATCACACACTTGAAATCACAGATTTATTTTGTGATCATTCCTTCTATATCCTCCCATAATCCAGCTACAAAAATAATTATTTTTAAACTGGAAGCTTGTGACCTATGAGGGAGGGACATACATTTGACAGTCACTTTTTAAAAATTTCAGTGCACCAGAAGAAAATGGGAAATATTTGTGTGTGTGTGTGTGTGTGTGTGTGTGTGTGTGTGTGTGTGTAATCCTGATGTTAAATACATCTTGCCTCTGGGTTAAAGATCAAGTGCATTTGAAATCTACTACATAAAACTGTAGGCTCCATCTTTTATTGCATATACCTCGACACAGTAGTGCATTGCCCCAGTATTGCCCTGTCAGATTACTAACAAGGAACAAGTGGGCTAATCCTTGTAAGGTGTTCCCAAGAATGCTGAAAGCCTTTGGAAACTCGGTATGAGTATTAAACAGCGTCACACTTATTGGTACTTCTGTGTTTCTTTTCACACTGCACACAGTATCTGTACTAGTGTCAGGTACAGTGGTGCTCATCATTTACTGGCTGAGTAAACAGAAAGGACACTTGACATAAGCTAGCCTTAATCTTCTTATAGGTGATAGAGGCAGGATTATGGGCTTCAATACACATTTCATTGGTAAGAATCCCAGGAGGAATTGGGAGCGGGCAGTATTTGGAGCCACTACATTTGTCCTTTTTCCTGCTTCCCTCCCCTACATTCTACTAAAAGTCACTCTGGGCCAAAATGTATTTATTTAAGTGTATGCAAACCTTTATGTAAGCAATAAAATTAGTAAGAGCAAGCTAAGATTATCACTGTGAGCTTCTCCATTTGTGAATGAAATCAAGCAAAGTCCAAGAATTTCCTTTACCCATCTTCAGTATATGTGCTGCCGAAGCGAGCACTCTTTACCCATTTTCAGAAGAATTCTTCTCCAAGGGCAACACATTGGCAGCAGCAGGAGGGGTCCAATATGCCTGATCTAGGCAAAGCTGAATTCTTTATTTGACTCTGAAACCTCTCCTACCCAAACCTAAGGGCACCCAAGTAAGGGCTGTGTGAACTAGTAGCATTGGTGATAGCCAGGCACTTTAATCCAAAAGAACAAATTAAATGTCTACTCTTCCAAAGACGAGAAGTGCTACCCCGAGTCCATTATCACGGAAATAGGTTAACGATGCACTTCCTGTTTTGCCAAGCCTGGCGCAGAACTGGTCACTCATAAGACCTCACGCGGTTTGCAGGCTGCCTCTTTGGGGTAATGGACTCAGAGCATGTTACTGTTTTTGCTCCCTTTTGATACAAGACAATAAAGGTGGAAGTTACATAAGGGCAGATTAAACTTGTCTAGAAGAAGCAGAATTGGCCAGTGAAGCTGTACCTATGGAGTCAATTGTTAGCCCAGTGGTGAATGTCCATTGGCAAAGTTGTTCTACTCTTCCAAAGAGGAGAAGTGCTACCCCGAGTCCATTATCACGGAAATAGGTTAACGATCCACTTCCTGTTTTGCCAAGCCTGGCACAGAACTGATCACTCATGAGACCTCACGTGGCCTTATGGCCTTTTTACCTGCGAGAGCCATTGCAGGGGTTCCTACAGTGGAACCCTAAGGCCCTTGGTGTCTGCATCGGTTTCAGAGCTGCAGTTATTTCAGCTGTGGCATCCAGGAACTTGCCACCCAGCAAGTCACTGAGATTCCGGGACTCTCTCATAAGCAGTTGCAGCTGCACCTTCCCCTCACACTCCGTCCTTAACTTGATGCATCCCGCAACAGTGCCTGACAGCTGCATCTTAGGTCCCGAGTCCAGGGCTTTCTTTTTTTCATGATTATGTGAGATTATTTCTGCATACAGTCTCTGGGAAGAAAGTGGCTATGTGCTTTGAAAAACTATCAGCCTTTCAAGGTACATGCAAATCCAAGCTTGTAATCTATTTCTACCCCAGAGACTGCCACTCTCATTTTTGTGTGGGAATAATTATTATATCTTAGGTTTTTCTTTGTACAGTTAGAGTTGGATTTGCACAAAATGTTAAGAGCATTTGCAAAGTCTTTCTCACATATGAAGAATGTGACTCTGAACAAGTGGATCTGGATAAAGGATATAATTTTCTGTAGGATGGTGACTTCAAGTGAAGAGGTAGACTTGTCATTTTAAGTAGGGGACTGAAATTTGTTGCATAGATACCCTTCCATATACTATGGATGGAATATCTTTCTCAGATTTTCCATGCATTACAATAAAATGTTTTTAAATAATTATGTATTTATTCATATGAATCCAGATATAGTCTTCAAACAAATCCCATTAGTCACCCTGCAGTGCTTCTTGAAGAAATGAATTTACAAGTGTATTTCTAATATTTTTAAATTTTGAGAGTGTGGGAAAAAGGAAAGGATGATGGATACACATACACAAATGTTGCCTAAAATGCACAAATTACTTTAGGATCTATAAACTGAATTAAACATTACTTGGTCTGTTCAAGAATTGTTAAAACGTAAGATGAAGAAATTATTTCATCAGTGAAAACTTGAAGAGATATTGAGCTCGTTGATTTAATTTTTTCCAAGTTAATGAAGATGTGATTCTGAGGGGCTGGGAGATAGCTTAGTGGTCTAAGTGCCTGCCTGGCAAGCACAAGGACCTCAGTTGAGTCTTCAGTGCTACATGCCACACTGGCCCTAGAACACTTGGTGTGCTGTGCCATCCCCGAAACCGGGTGTGGTGGCACACGCCTGTAATCCCAGCAGCAGGGAAGCTGAGGCAGGAGGATCACTATGAGTCTGAGCTCTGTAGCAAGGCCCTATATCAAATAACTAGATAAACAAAAATTTTTAAAAAGAAAAGAGTATGAATTGAACAAAAGTTATTCAAGAAAAAGGTACATAGTTGTGAAGGTGGATTATGCGAAGAGGATATATGTGATAAATTAAAAAATGAAGAAATGTATGATTCTGGATAACTAAGAGGGTAATAAAACCTTCTAACAAGATATAACACCTCTCTTCAAGGAAAATCCATTAGAAACAAGCTTCTGAACAAATTACATTTTAGAATGTACTAAAGATTTCCAAAAGATCTTTAAAAACCACACGGTCATTGGCTGATATGTGGGTTATATCTGTCATAATTTTTTTTCATGAGAAATTGAATCAGGAATTTAAAAATATGCACTTTACATTTAAGGAAAAGGAGAAAAAATAACTGGAAGGAAAATGGAAACAGCTCTTATAAATAAGAGTAAGAAGAGAAGCTGAAGGGAGTGCAGGGGAAGATATATCATGTACAAGTAAAAATTCCCTGTGATGAATATGATGATTGTGTATGTTGAAACTATACCAGTAAATTAAGCTTTAAAACATGAGCTACATGGGTTAAAACACATTTTAATTAAAACTATACTTTCCACACCCCTTAATCTGTAGTGACCTGTCATTTTGGTGGAAATGAAGAAGATAGGACCTCCAACAGGTATATGGGTGGAAACAGAAGGAATGTTTTCATGGCATTTTAAAATAGTTCTGAATAGTTTTGTTAGAACCCTAGAAATTTATTTATTTAACTTTTTAAATGTATTTAGTACAGGATCTACAGGGTCTCATTACACAGATCAGACTCATAGTGATCCTCCTGATTTCATCACCCCAAGTCCTGGGATTACAGGCACGCACCCCCACACCCCGTCTCAGTTACCCTCTCAGCACACCCTGGGGGTGGGGCTGGCACAGCATGCTGGGAATGGCCCCAAAAATTTATTTATTTATTTATTTATTTA
>NW_004524584.1:23970630-23977951 GCF_000260255.1 Octodon degus | reverse complement strand
CTATACCTATCATGAGAATGGACAGAGATTGATATAATACAGGTAAAATATATAAGCAAAAATTGTAAAGCTTCTTTAAAAAATAAAACCCATAAGCCTTCTGTGACCTTTGTAGTCAAACATTATACAGAGAGGTTACAAAATTACTAATTCTAACAGAGAAAGAAATACGTAAACGGAATTTCCTAAAAATTAAATTTGTGCACTTCAAAAGACTGAAAATAGTATTTGATTGAGGATTTTTGTGTCTTTATTCATTTGGAAGATTGGCTTGTCTTTATTATTTTTGGTTGAATCCTTCGCAGTTTTGTTCCAGGAATGACTTTGGGAGTAGTACTTCCTTTTCAACTTAATTAAAAATCTGGCTAGTAATGGCATTAGATCTCTAAGTTCTCGAAAAATTCATCAGTGAATCCATCAGGACCTGGGCTTTTCACTGTTGATAAATTTTAAATTACATTTTCAAGTTCGATGATGGGTGTTGGGGTACGTAGAATTTTCATACGTTCTTGATTCTATTTTGATAATTCATATATACCTAGGATTCTGTCCCATTTCTTCTATTTTACATTTTATTAGAGTGAAGGTATGTAGGTATTGATGATCCTCTGAATTTCCAAATATTCCATTCTGATTTCACTTTTATCATTCAGTCATAAATGTATGAATTTGAGTGTTTTCTTTCCTTTTGATAAGGCTGATAACCCAATCAAAATATCACTAGCACATACTACAAGACTAGGAAAAACATTCCCAAAATTTATTTGGAACTAGAAGATACCTAGGATAGCAATACCTAGGATAGAAAAACAATTCTAGGCAACAAAGTTAAGGTAGAGTATCACAGCTCCCGAAATGAAATTATGCTACAGAGCTACTGTGACAAAATCAGCATGGTACTGGTAAGGAACAAATTAAAAGATAAAGAAACAAATTCAAACACACTCAACCACCTTTTCTTTGAGAAAGGGGCCAAACATGGTGACTGGAAGAAAGATGCTTGCTTTAGTAAACAAGGCTTGAAAAACTAGATGTATGGCTATCACCATGCACTAAACTCAAACAAAATGGATCAAAGATGTAAATATTAAATCAGAGACATAAATCTTCTGGAAGAGAAAATATGTAGAACTCTTGAAGACATTGGTGTGTGGAGAGACTTTATGAACAAAACCCCAATGGCATTGGAAATACTATGAAGAATCAACAACTGGGATCTCATCTTAGAAAAAAAAAACTTTTGTATAGCAAAAGAAATCAGAATGAAAAGACAACACACAGCGTGGGAAAAAAATCTTAGCCAGTTATTCTTCAGACAAGCACTAATATCTAAAACACATAAAGAATGGAACAAATCAGATCCCCCAAATGTAAAGACCCAATTCAAAAAGGCATGTGAAATGAACACATATTTCTCAGATGAAGAAGTACAAAATGCAAATAAATATATGAGAAAATGTCCAACATCACTGATATTTTGAGAGATGCAAATTAAAACAGTGCTCAGACTCTATTTCATTGCAGAAAGCATAGCTATTGCCAAAAAATCAAATCCCCGTTGGGCTGTGGGGAAACAGAAACCGTTGGCAACTGTTGTTGGTCTTGTAGACTTGTGCAACCACAGTGGAAATATGTGTGGAGATTCCTAAAAAGAAAAAGTAGGACTGGAGAGACCATTTGGCCCAGCTATTCTTCTTGGTATCTTTCCAAAACAATTAAAACCATCACACCACAGTGATATATTCATACCCACGTTTATAGCAGCACCATTTGTATTATAAATCTTGGAAAAAACCCAAATGTCCATCAACTGATGAAAGGATTGAAAAGATGTAGTTTTTTTAATACAATGGAATACTACTGAGCCATGAAGAAGGATAAACTTGAGACAGAGCTAAATGGATGGATCTTAAAATCATACTCCTAAATGAAATAAATTAGATACATGTGTGTAACTAGAGTATTGTCTTTCTTTGTGTGAAACTAAAAGTGTAAATAAGAACCAAAATGTATAATAGATATTGTGAAATAGGAAGAAATTGTTCAAAAGGAAAGGAAAACTGGAAGAGAGGATGAGAGAAAAATATAAAATGGAAACAAAGTTTTGTAAGTAAGGTTGGGAAGGGAATGGGAAAAAATGGACCAACATAGGGCTGGCCACATAGCTCAGCAGATTGAAGCACCTGCAAGCAGGCACAGGAGCTGGGGGCTCAATCCCTGGGCCTGCTGTGCCAGCTCTGCCCCAGGGTGCACTGAGGTGGAGATTGAGACTGGGCGTGGTGGCACGCACCTATAATCCCAGCTCTTGGGAGGCTGTAAACAGGCGGATCACTGCAAGTCTGATCTAGTAGCGAGACCCTGAACACCTCGTCCACCCTTTCCTAAAATAAAAAAAGGACTAAGATAGATCATGTCCAGATATAAGTTCCTTTTGATGACTATCACCATTACATTATATCTAACGTGTAGCAATAAATTTATTTAAAAAAAAAGACTGACAACAAATAGAAATGCAAATTACAGACTTAAGTAATATATATGGTCTATGTATATGACAGACTTGAGGGCAAACTAAGAACCTTACATATCAAAAATAAGATAAATAATTCAATTTAAAAGATCAAGACATAATTTCTAAAGAAAGGATACAGAAATGCCCACAAAAGACAGGAAAAAAATGTCTGTTGTTATTTGTTATCATGGAAATGCAAAGTAAAAACAGAAGGATACACTGTTGCACAGACAACAACCTGAAATGGTTTAAGTTATGTCCAACTCTAACTGCCAGAGAGTGTAGAGTGGGGCTGAGTCGATCCTTCTGGTGGTAGGAGCGAAACATTGCACAAACAACCTAGCAATGTAGTCTGTACTTCCTTACAAACTTGTGTACGACCACAACCATAACCACTTCATGATCTAATAACCCAACTTCAAAGTATTCCTATCTCCAAAATGAAAATACACATTCATACAAAAACTTGTACTATTTTTATTGCAACTTTGTTCATAAGCACAAATAGTTTCATCAGTCAAAATTTCCATCAACAGGGAATAAATGAATGATAGCACAGAAAGAAATGAATGAGGGATGAACACAACACAGAAGAATATTTAAAGTACATAAAGAAAGAAAACATAGACATGCATTAGGTGTTTCCATTTCTTTTTGTTTTAAACGTATTTGGTACAAGGTCTCACCACTAACACAGCTCGGACTCCTAGTGATCGTCCTGTTTTCAGCCTCCCCAGTGCGGGGATTTCAGGTGTGTGCCACCACGCCTGGTCTCTGTGGCTGGCTCAACATGCCCAGGGGTGGGGCCAGTGCAGCATGCAGTGCCAGGGACCGAACCTTGGTCCTTGCATTTGCCTAAGCGGGTGCTTAGCTGCTGAGCTATCTCACCGGCCCATGGATCTTTCCATTTTTATGAAGTTCAGGCATATGATTCAGCACTGTGGTCTTCCTGGGTCTGGGGAAAGGGCAAACTAAGGATCACCAAATCTCTTAACTTCTGGCTCTATGCTTGGTCTACTTTTGGTTTCATGTACACTTTTTCTCATTATACATTGCACTAGGAACTGAGTGTTTCACTCTACATACTTAGGCCTCAATAGAAAAATAAAAAACACATACCATAATTATTGCTACACAGATATGATTATTTTCTTGGTGTGTCAAATGAGATGTTCAATCAAATATGCATTCTGATTGCATTATGAATATGAAACATGCTGATTAGCAATTCATATTCACCCGGAAACCTGCAGCCAGAGGAGAAGACTGCTGTGCGTGGCAGAAGGATGGACTCACTCAACCTTCGGCGTTTGCAATCTCTCGCCTATTAACATAGCAATTGCCTTTAATAACTTTGCTCTCCTCCGTGCAATCAGACAAGAAACTTCAGATGGAAAATGCATAAGTTATTCAAACTCCTGCCAAGAAAAGAATCCAAGACTTTAATCAGCATCTATGCCTTTTATTCTCCGTGTTAGGAAGGTGCTGTCACTGTCCCACTCTCTGACAAGCCGTCCAGTCCAGAAGGTACAGGTCTCGCCCGAGTTTCCTTCAGCAGGGCCTTGTCTCCGGCACGGAGGCCGAGACCAACCATGCCACTGAAAGCTGGCCAGACTCCCCGGGTCTCCCTTCAGTTTCCAAATATCATTTCATAACAGCATCAAAACTGCTGAAAATGCTACATCTTTATGGTTCGTCTCTATTTATAAAATATTAGCATTCAGAGCAACTATTTGAGAGGAAAAGGTGTCATCACTCTTATTCTACAAGGAAAAATAATTTGAGCTCATCGGTTTTAAACTCATTTGGCTTTACATGAATGAATTTGGGACAGTGTATTACATCTTTCATAAACACAGTGAAAATCAGCTCCTTTCCTGAAGCTTTTTACCTTAAACTTCTCCTGTTTCTTTCCACAGCTGCGGGACCCACACTGTCAGCATCTGAGGTTGTGAGAAGCTGTGCTGAGACCCTCAGCCTAGCACATAATCCTTGCTAGGGACCGGGTGGGATACTTCACTCAAGTCCACCTACGAACTCTGATGGATAAAAGCCGGGTCAAACTTGCTTGCAGTGAGCATAACTAGCTGCATTAGAGGGACAGAAGCAATAACATTCAAACTTTATTAAACTTCAAGCGAAGTTCTCTTCATTCAATGAATGCCTTTCCTTCTGATTTCAAACCCAGCCACCTCTTTTTTGCTTTGCCACCCAGTGATTATTGAAGCAAGGAGGATGTTCTGAGTACTTCTAAATCATATTATCCTAAGTAATCACTACCAAAGACAGCTCTTACACTGAGCTACTTCAGGGTCCAAATGTTCACAGGGGAATCCATTGTTCAACTACATTGTAGGGAAAGCATTAAAATTGTACAAATTTCACAGAGAAGAATTTTTGCCAGGTTAAAAAGGATTAGGGGTGTAAAGATGAGGATCCTGGGGTGAAGGTCAGATTGGTTTTGCCCCAGTCATAACCCGGGCCAACAGCAACTCCATGGCTCTGCTTTCTCCTCTGTCAAATGAGGAGAATACACCCATCCTACATACTCAGGTTACAAGGGTTCTCCAAGGAATTGAAAAGTAAGCATTAAG
Source organism: Octodon degus (assembly GCF_000260255.1). NCBI lineage: Eukaryota > Metazoa > Chordata > Mammalia > Rodentia > Octodontidae > Octodon > Octodon degus. The sequence continues at coordinate 23,972,845 of NW_004524584.1, read as the reverse complement.
CATTTTTTCCATTTATGTGTTTGTTACAGGTCTCACTACGCAGCTCTGACTCATGGTGATCCTCCTTTTTCCAGCCTCTCCAGCACTGTGATTACAGGCACATGCCACCATGCCTGGTCTTGGTTGAAGGGCGGGGCCAGCGCAGCATGCAGGATGGGGAATTGAGTCCTGGTCCCTGGGCTTGCCAAAGCAGGCGCTTAGTCCACAGAGCTATCTTGCCAACGTTGAAGCACTTTTTTGAAGCTCAGAATTACACATACTTGAGACTGTCTTTTCATGACTGTTTGACACTGTTTCATGACATTTTTGAGTCTTATGAAAGACCTAGATTCTTTTTACCACATATCATCCCCATGGGTAACACAAACTTGAAAATTAGGAGGCCTGCCCTTTAGTTCAGTTCTTTAAGTGGCTGCTTCAACAAAGCAGTCAGGCTCAGGTTGCTGTGGTTCGATCCCCACAACTCAGGCCAGCCAAACCTGCCCTGAAGGCATTTGGAGCAAAAAAAAAAAAAAAAAAGAAACTTGAGAATTAGGTTGAAGAGAGACTGCTCTATGTATCTATATCTATATCTATATCTATATCTATATCTATATCTATATCTATATCTATATTTTTACATCATGCTTGTGAGTTACTGCTTTGCATATAGAAAGTCCGTTCTGGCAGAAATGATGCTTGTGCAAATGGAAAAGAGGAAATACATATTGATTCTGATTTTTTTTTATTTTAAAGAGAATAAAAAACAATGACAACTGGCTGGGGAGATAGTTTGGCATTCTAAGCACCTGGCTGGCAAGCACAAGGACCCAGGTTTGATCCCTGGTACCGCATGCCACACAGCCTGTAATCCCAATGCTGGGGAGGCTGAGACAGGAGGATCGCTATGAGTCTGAGCTGTGAAACCCTTTACCAAATAAACAAATAAATAAATAAATTTTAATTTTTTAAAAATCAATGAAAACGATACAGAATTTTAAAACAAAATGATAAGAACTTAAAAAATGGTTATCATATTACATATTGTTACTTTCAAAGTAGTTTCTCAGATTACAAAATATCCACATGTAAGATTCATCTGACAAGTAGGCACGGACTGTCCCTTTCAACGAACTGGTAGAGTGAGACGTGCCTTTGTCTTAGTTATCGTGTGTGTGTGTGTGTGTGTGTGTATGTGTATGTGTGTGTGTGTTCCCCTTCCTTCTTTCCCCATTTCCCCCACACCAGCTGTTCTTTCCTGTGAGCAGTTTCTTCCCCTTTCACAGTATCTGTTGTACCTTTTGGATCTTATTCACTCTTTCGATTTGTTACACTAGGCAATACAATATTTACAAACGGGAGTCTGATTTATTTCCCTTACGATTACGGCCTCTAGTTGCAACCATTTATTTATAAAAATCACAAGGATATCTTTCTTTATAGCTGAGCGGCACTCCATTGTGTAAAAATACGACATCCTTTTTATTGATTCCACAGTTGATGGGCTTTTGAGCTGCTTCCAACTTTTAGTTATGACAAAGTGTGCTGCTGTACATTTATACATGGATTTCTGTTCTAAACTTACACCAGTGCATTCATTAAAAAGTCTTTCTTCCTGTTCCTTTCTACCATTTCCATTCTAGACTCTGCCCACTGTATATAGTCTCTATAATAATCTGCAGATTTTTCAAGAATAGGATCTGATTGGTCCACTGATGATCATCAGGCCTTGTCTTTACAAACTTCTTTTTTACTATTTGTTTGTTTATTTATTTATTTGGTACAAGATCTCACTATGCAGCTTGGATGGCTTGGAAAGCAATCACATATATTACAATTGCTTCCCATTCCTCAGTTCCTTGGGTTCACCCATTTCTCCATGAATAAGTTCTGCATCATCTAGATTATTATTACTTTTTCTCAAAGACCACCTTGCAAATTTCATGTCTTTCTTAGAACTTTGAAAAATGTGTGCTCAAGGGCCAACCAAATAGCTCAGCAGATTAAAGGGCCTGCAAGCTGGTGCAGGGGCTGGCTGGGAGTTCGATCCCTGGGCCTGCTGGGCTGGCCTGCCCCCAGGGCATGCTGAGAGGGCAATTGAAACTGGGTGTGGTGGCGCACACCTGTAATCCCAGTTTTTGGGAGCCTGTAAACAGGAGGATCACTACAGTCGATCTAGTAGTGAGACCCTGAATACTATGTAGACCCTTCCCTAAAATACAGAAAAAAAAAAAAG
>NW_004524584.1:23966344-23970412 GCF_000260255.1 Octodon degus | reverse complement strand
AGAAAAATGTGTGTTTAATTCCACTTCATGGTTCTGATTCAGGTGAAGTCCTTGGTATTACCAGAATATTTTATCAAATATAATTGAAAATAGGGAACTCCTTAAATGTGTTTACATTTCTATTCTTCTTAGCCTCGATGCATGATAATTTGATAAAATAGTGGCTGATCATGAATCTATGCATTATAAATAAATTCACTACTTTTCCCCAAAAAAAACCCATTTAGTATTTCAATTCACTGGAAGAATTTAGTTCAATTTTTAGCTACAAGGAGAAAAATATGTGAGTGGAAAGAAGATAAACGTCACTGTGCCAAGGAACGTGCTGTTGATCCACTTTTTGAACTAGTATTCTGTTGTGACAAAAGTGAACAAAAATAATTTAAGCATTAACTGTTCCTTTCAATAGCCCAGCAGAAATCATAGGCACTATTTTCCAAGCTGCCATGTGTATATTCATAAATATATCTTTTGCCTTCTTTCTTTTGTCCTTTTCCTCATCCCAGTTTTTCCTTCTTATTGAACAAGTGTTACAACCACTATGGAAAGCAGTGTGTAGATTCCTCAAAAAGCTCAGACTACAAATCACGTTCAACCCAGCTATTCACCTCCTGGGTATTTTTTGAAATGAGCTGAAACAGCATACCACAGTGACATATGTGCACCCATGTTTGTAGCTGCACAATTGGTCATAGTTAAATATGGAAACAATTCAAATGGCCCTGCACTGAGAATGGATAAAAATGATTTGGTATTTTTACTCCATTGTGTAAAAATTTTGCTATTTTTACTCCAGCTATAAAAATGATAAACCCCAGTCTTTTATAGGTAAATGGATACAAGAGAGAGCATATTGGTAGTGAAATAAACCAGACACACATGTGTCAATATTGTGTTGTCCTGCTGTGTAAGAACCTTTAAAAATAAATGACATTATTTTTAAAAAATATTCTTTGAATAGAGATAAGGGATGTATTGATGTCCTTTTTTTTTTTTTTTTTGTCTTTATGAAACTGCCTTAGGATATGGCGGTATTGAAATTTTCCTATATATCAAGGTCAGAAGAGAATCGCAGAGTGCCTTCAATGTACTTAGAGAGCAAGCACAAGGACTGTTCACCTCCAGGGAAGCTCAGGCTTTTCCTGTCAAGCTTCAGAAATTGAGAACCTGAAGCAAATGGATGGAGACAGATTACGAGCAGAACAGAGCACAGGAGTTCATTAGGATGCACATGTCTGCAGGAGACACACCCAGGGGACACCTGGAGACAAGCCTGGTGTTGAGAGTGCATGGGCCTCTTCATGGAGGAGCGAAGGAGGGCTGTGGGCCATTCCAGAGGGGGAACAGGCATTGCGCAAGGTGAACAAGTGGAATCCAAGAACAGAGAGTGGCTGAGGAGGAAGCTCTTATGGATCTGGGTGAGGTGTTGTCTCTTCCTTGGTTAATGGCATTTCTCTAAGACTGAAGGTGCCTGTGATCTGTACAGCACACCCAGACTTTAGATAGGTCAAGGACCATCAGAGAGAGCCTTCTTTACGCTGCAGCTCCTATATTTTCTCATTTCTAAGACCAAAGTGGCATCTTAGGGAGCGCAGATGTTGAGCTCCCAAGTTGGCAAGAAAGCAGAAGAGCACGCATCTTGCACCTGGTACTCTACGGCCTTCACCATGAGATAGCAGAGGGGTCGTAACTTAGTCCACTGATGATTCATAGGAGACTCAACCCAGTAGAAAAATATGTCTTCCCATAGCGATATCCCACTAACAAGGCAACAGAGAAATAGCAAAACTTCTCACCAGCTATCGCTGTACTTGTTAGTGTGGCAGTGATTTGATTTGATTTATTTTTATTTACTGAAGCATACAGAATTTTTGTTATCAATAGGGAAAATATTTGAAGAGAAATGCATTAACCTGTGCCACTTTTTATTGTGATTTCCTCTCAGAATGCTGAGGTGACAAGATCCACAAGCATAGAGCAGTATATTTAAGATTAACTCTGCTAAATCAAGTCTAAAGCAACAGGGACTCAGCATTCCACAGACTCATTGTGAGGTTTCAGGAGAAAGTGTGAATAGTCACTCTTTTTTGTTTGTTTTTAAAGAAAATGCCCAACAGACTCTTTGAGATTTTTGAAAACCCTTTTCCACTGCAGGGAGACAGATCTTCTGCAGGAACGTGAATTTATAGAGCACCTTGTAACATGGGCCATTGTGGTGCCCACTGTCTTGTCAGTGCCACCCAATAGTGCTAACAGGTACAAAGGTCTGTATGAAGGACAGAAATTCTAATTTTGAAGTAGATACATTCTAGGATATAAAGAAATGGGTTGCATGTCTATTCTGATGAAAATGGCTTATGCTCTAATGACTAGGGGGTACCTCAAGCATTCGTTCTTTGAGGAAATATTGCAATAGATTAATAGTTGCAACAGGAGATCTTAGTCCTATAGATAAGAAGGTGACCACCCCATCCTCTCCCCATGGCCTCTCCTTCCTTGAACTGGTGGCTAGTGTGGTGTGGATGCCCCTCATCTCCCTTGGAGCATCTAGCAGCTGGGAGTTCCGCTCTTTGCCTGAGGTGGCCAAGGGCACCCACTCGAAAGCTGCTTTCTCCTGGCAAACGCTCTGCACTGGGAGCCTCCTCTTGGCTTCGGGGCAGATGAATGTAATGTGGATAACAACTGTGCTCGGTACAACTCCATCAGCACAGTAATGTGGCTACATTTGCAGTGACTGTCTATCTCCCCATGGGTAGTGAAACACTCAGCAGCATTTTGGAGGATGGACTGACAGGACTAGAGGGTAACGCTGGAGCCAAGATTGAATTTCTCGATGCTGATGTCTGAATCTAAGAACATTTATTTATAAAATTACGTGTATGTGTCATAATAAGCTATTTCCTGCGAAAGTGAACCAGTCCCTTTCATGTGTTCACGATGACATCTGCACACAACAGTTTATTAAAAACTCTCACTTCACCAATTACTATTACCAACATATCCAATAAAATATCAAGAGGATTTGTAGGATATCTTTTGTGGAGTAATTTAGGGGCTTTGACTCATATATTTTATTTGTAAAAACAAACAGACAACATAGTACATGCATTGGATAATGTCTTTCAGGACCACTGGAATTCTGAAGCATTTCTAGTAGGTCCAGGTACAAATTCCCTGGCCTGATGCTCACACCTCCACTAGGCCCATGGAAATTTAGACTCAGATGCAGATCTCTGATGGTGACTCCAGACTCACCCGCATGAGTCTTGGAATTCAAACTTCACAGCAACACTTCTGTCTGAAGATGCAATTGAAGAGTGCACACGTGGAGCGTGTGTGTCCTGTTATGTTCTCATATGGCCGTCACGCAGGGGGAGCAGGCTGTGTGCTTTTGTGCTCAAAGCTGAATCAATCTCCAGTCTCAACACACAGGTTATCATGAAACATGCCTGCACGTTTTCCGGTTTTCTTTTTCACTTCTTGTTCTCCAATCTATACAGCTCTTCTCAAACTGGTCTCCTACTTACATTAGCTATGTGTGCTTCAGATCTCCAAACCCTGGCCTTGTCTCCTCCCCAAAATCCAACTCAGATGGCTGTCAACTGTTCTCCTTTCGCCAATTTGAATTTTCATGCCCTTTTGTAGCCAAGATGAGTATTCTGAACATGTCAACAGACTCCTTCAAGTAGCTGTTATAGAATCACCTCTTATTTTCTCCAACATGAAAGAGAGCAGTCTGTACCAGGTCTGCTTTTCGGTGATGCCTTAGCTACTTCTCTCTTTGCTGAGACCAAATATTTAACATTTCACAGTATTGGTTTATACCAAAGTTACACTTCTTATTATATAGGTCTTGCTTTATCTTGGTCTTAGTCATCCAGTAGAAAAGTATAAAAACGAGGTATAAAAAGTAAAGCCATATTGTTATGCTGAGCTGTAAAAGGTTCAAGTCAAGAACTTCTGACACTGCCAGTCATGCAGATAACCCACTACTATTATGGACTACTGGACTATATTGAAATATTTTGCTGAGTTCATGCACCTACAATATTTAAATGGCAATGGAAT
>NW_004524584.1:23961870-23966244 GCF_000260255.1 Octodon degus | reverse complement strand
ATATATATATATGAGAGAGAGAGAGAGAGTCTTAAGTGCCCATCAAAAGAGTGTGTCTTAAAGGCTTTCTCTCCTTAGCACTACTGGGACTTAGTGGAACCATAGGAGACGGGGACAGGTAGAAAGAAGTGAGCTCTCTGGCAGCAATGCCCTTGAAAGGCAGATATTTTTCTTTCCCTTTTCTCTCCTTATTTGCTTCCTGGCTGTGAGAAGGGGAGCAATTCTACCCTTCAACACTATTCCATCATGGTTCTGTCCTCCCCCTCAGACTCAGAAACAATGGAGCCAAGGAATTGTGTGTGAAAATCTCTGATACTATCAGTCAGAACAAGCCCATGTTTCTTTGAGTTGTTTTCTCTAAGTTTTTTTTTTTATCACAGTGATGAACAACTACCTAACACTAGTTAAAAAAAAATCTATATTAATCCTTCATGACTCCTTTCAATAACTTTTCTACTGATTTTTAGTATTATTCCAAAAATAAAGCACTGAAGAGGATTTGTGAAATTACATTTTCTGGAAAAGTATCTAATATTAACTCAATATTTATTTCTTTTAGTACTATATCATACTCAGTGGAAAGAACCAAAGTCCAGAGGGTAGTAAAAATATTTATCCACACTTTCTGTAATCAGGGAAATGCAAATTAAAGTAAGAATTTTATACTACTGCACACCAGTGAACATGTAGTAGATCTATGGCTGGACAATGCTAGATTCTGGAGAACTTGGGGGAGCAATAGAGAGCTCCCATTCCCTGCTGATGGGAATGTAAGGCCCACCAACTGCCTTGCACTACACCCATTAATGTTCACCAGAGGAGCTGAACCCTAGCATCCATACAAAAGCCTGCACACAATCCTGTCTTGCAGGTCACAAGCATCACAAGACTTAAGCATGGTCAGAAAGTGATAGGAATGATGGACATGCCCAACATCCACACATCAACATCTTGCTCATTTCCTGGTCTACTGACATGTGGAGTGATGCCGTCTGGTGACCCAAGAAGGTGACAAAGAGCTACAGCTCCAGTTAGCCCAGGATCAAGAGGGCAAACATTACATGCCCTACAGTATGCTGCATTTCTAAGCTGTGATGTATCTAACTGAGATGTACTGAGTGCCGTTGTGACTTAGGATGTAGACCACTTTTTTATTGAGATTTAGCATATTGTAAGTTGAGGACCATCTCTCTGCACATATATGTTTCTGGCAGATTTAATCATAATTGTCCAAATTTAGAAACAGCCAGGATGTCCTTCAGCAGAGGAAAACACAACTAAATCATGGTACACCTAGATAATGAGATATTATTGAGTGCTAAAAAGAAAGAAGCTGCCAAGACATTGAATGGCATAGAGGAAATTTAAATAAATATTGCTGACTAAAACAAATCATTCTGGAAATAAATGAATGTTATATGATTCCAAACACAAACTATGGAAACAATAAGAAATCAGTGGTTATGGGGCACTGGGGGAAATGTGGTAAGAAGCAGAGCACAGAGCCCTTGCAGGCAAAGGGTAAAACATAAAGTGTAGTTATGTTTGTGGATGGCCCGGCAATTTTATTTTGTTTTTGTTTTTGTTTTTTTTTTCTTGTCTCTTGTTTTCACTTATTACCCTTTAAAAAAAAAAACATTTACTTGGGAGACAGTATGGCAGTAATTGGTATGTCATGACAAGTAGTATGTATTCAGAAGACCAAAATGACAGGCATCCCAAGCAAGACCCTACTGTTACACATTGCTGTCTTCAGTGCAGTTGCTTAGTTGACAGGTGTCAGCATATAGAGTTGGTCAAGGTGAGGATGCTACCAATTAACTGCTAGTTTCGAAAACCTACTGAAGATTCTCAGGATCATTGCCTTACCCATCTTGTGCATATAAATGTATGGCTTCGCCCCTGTCATGTTTCCTAGTTTTTTTCCTTGCCCTCTCTTCATTGTCCACATGTGTAAATATTATATAGTCTCCTTAGTATAAGAACTCAAAAGAAGAAATAAAAATAGAAAGGTATAACACAACTAAAAGGAAAGCGAGAACGTGTGGCCCAGAAATTCTAAACTACTCTCCATGATGCTAATTTGGAAGCTATTGATTGGTATGAATTTTTCACATGCACATCAAAAGTGAAACAGTGCAAACTGTGGGCTTTTCAAAATTGTGTCAGTGTTGGTTTATCCATTTTAATAGCTGGACCACCCTGGAGGTGGATGTTAGAAATGAGCGCAGTCTTGCATTTGTGGGGACTGGGAGTGTATGGAAACTTCCTGTACCTGTTGGTGAGCTTTACTACTAACCTGAAGATGCCTTGGAAAGATAAAGTCTATTCAAGTCTGTATCTGGCAAAATCAAGTTCTAATTAAGAAGCACTTGTACATGAATTTAAGATAGTTGAAAACCCATAGATGACAGCTATGTAGCAGCAACCAGGGCAAAGTATCCCAGGCAGCAGATTCTATTCATTATGAACAATAATAAAAATGGCTTTAAAAAAATCCAGAAAAGCCTGCCAAGTTTCTTGTGAAAATTTATTTTGTAAGATAATAGATAGATAAATAGGATGAAACTGCTACGCCAATCAGAATTAGAAGTCAGGCGTACCGCTGAATAGCTTTAAATTTCCCTACATGGTTACTAAAATAAAGGGTTTGGATTGACTTTCCACAGTCTTTAATTTTTCCCTCTACTTTATAAAAATGGGAGGGCTGGGGAGATAACTCGGAGTCATAAGCACCTGCCTGGCAAGTGGAAAGTCCCAAGTTTGATCTCTGGTACCACATGCCATGCGGGCCCCAGACTCTGGAACTGGGCATGGTGGTGCCTGCCTGTAATGCCAGCACAAGGGAGGCTGAGACAGGAGAATCACTACAAGTCCAAACTGTGTGGCAAGACTTTATATCAAAAATAAATAAATAAATATAAAAATAAAATAAAAGAAGTGGGATCTTGTTGTATTGTCTAAATAAGGTGGGAGCTCTGGGGCTCAAACAGTCCTCTTCCCTCAGTCTCCTCACTATTTGGGACAATGACACAAGGGCCTGTCCCTGGCCCTTCTTTACTTCTGAACATGTTTAGTGGAAGTAGTTGACTCAGAGGTATGAGGCAAAATGATAACTAGGGACTAGAGGTCTCGGAGTGTACACAACCTTACAGACAACCAGAGTCCAGGTGTTGTACAGGTGGTCCTTAATTCTGCAGGTGTAGAAATGGATGTTAGTTACATGCTCAGATTTTGAGGGCATGTGTTCATATCAACAAACACAGTGTTCATAAATCTTTCCAATAAGGGCTGCTAGATAAATTGAATATCCACAGCCAAAAAGAGTTAAAAAGCAGTATTTATAAAACCTTATGGTTTTTGCAAAAATTGAATTGAATCATTGGCTTACATGTAAAATTTAGACCTATAAAACTTTCAATATAAAAATGGGAAAAAAACTATTGGGATCTATGCAGAAGTTCTTAAATTTGTTGCCAAAACACAATCCATAAAAGACCAAACAGATAAATCAGATCTGATCAAAAGTAAAAATTTTAAAATGTGAAGAGAAGACAAACATTAAACTTAAAGAACCTATTTGCAAACTACATATCTGGCAAAGGACAATGCCTACAATACCTAAAGAACCCTCAAACCAAATATTCCAAGCAGAAGACATAACATTCTGTAGATAGAAGCAAAGAGACAGAAAATTATCACATGAAAAGGTACTTGTCTAATTATCAATTAGGCAAATGCAAATGAAAAGCATAAGTAGCTATCACTATATATATATTAAAATTTTTAAAAAGGAAGAAAGGAGGAAAGAAAGAAAGAAAGAAAGAAAGAAAGAAAGAAAGAAAGAAAGAAGGAAGGAAGGAAGGAAGGAAGGAAGGAAGGAAGGAAGGAAAGAAAGAAAGAAAAAGAAGAAAGAAAGAAAGAAAGAAAGAAAGAAAGAAAGAAAGAAAGAAAACACAAAATGCTCACAAAGATGAAAAGAAGCTGAATCACACACTGCAAGTGTGGCTGTAAAATGATACAGAAACTCTGAAAATAAGCTTGGTAATTGCTTAAAAACAGATACTAAAATCAACGAACAATAGATTTCAGCATGTTCACTTGTAGGGATGCATCCCAGAAAAATGAAAACTTATATTCATGCCAAAAACTATTTGTGGATGTTTATCACAGCTTTGTTTTCAATAGCCCCAGACAGTAAGTGTCTCAGACTCCCTTCAGTGGGAGAGTGCTAAGCAATCTGTGTTGTGTGCATAACATGGATTACCACTTGGCAACTGGATAAGACTATACAAAAATTTGGATCAATCTCAAAGGATGTATATTGAATGAAAAAGCCAATTCCTCAAAGGTTACCTATTGTATGATTCTAAT
>NW_004524584.1:23960430-23961045 GCF_000260255.1 Octodon degus | reverse complement strand
AAAACATTTTTGGTCATGCACATTTTGGATAATGGATACCAAGACAGAACTACAACTTTCCAAGATGTTGACTTTGGGTGATGCTGGAATAAGTTAAACAGGATCCTCTGAAGTATTATTAATTCATAAAAAGGAACAGTGAGATATTTATCCTTGATTGGGTCACCTAGATTGGCTTAGAGCCACTTAGAGTATTGATTGATAGAAGACAAGTTTTATATATGCTGGGGAGAGTCAAGTAGGTGTGATCTTGGTTCCCTTACTCATTGGCAAGGGCATTTAGCCCTACTCTGCTTTTGGATACCAAGGACTGGGAAGTTTGGAACCACCATCTCTACCTTCCATGTTCCTGCCCTGAAATCAACTGACCATGCACTGAATCCCCTAAAGCTGGGCAACAAATCAAACTACTACTCCTATTATTTGGGTTGGTACTATTTGGAGTTCTAGATGCCTCAGTTATCTGAATGTCAGATTGCTTCCCCATATTTGGGAATTTTTCTGCTGTTACATCCGCCCATATTCTTTTTATGTCATTTGCATTGGCTCCTTTTTCATTGACACCTGTTACTCTTAACGTTGTTCATCTTTACATCATCTTGCAGATGTTGAATT
>NW_004524584.1:23939676-23949430 GCF_000260255.1 Octodon degus | reverse complement strand
TTTAAAGACCCAACCCAGAAACGGGCATCTGAGATGAACACACATTTCTCAGAGGAAGAAATTCTACAAGCTAATAAATATATGAAAAAATGCTCCACATCACTAGCCATCCATGAAATGCAAATTAAAACAACATTGAGATATCATCTCACCCCAGAAAGAATGGTTATCATAAAGAAATCAACCAACAACAAACATTGGAGAGGCTGTGGGGAAAAAGGAACACTTCTCCACTGCTGGAGGGAATGTAGACTGGTGCAACCATTATGGAAATCAGTGTGGAGACTCCTTGAAAAACTAAGACTGGACTTGCTGGTCAGGTGGGAGATCATATCTTAGCTCTGCAAGGCAGGGGAGAGATGTTGAGGCAAAAACCCAGAACATGGCAGGTTGGAGCCTTAACAGGTTTCCTTCCTGATTTCACTCTTAAAATTGGAGAATACTTTTATACTAAGGAGTTGTGCAAAATGCGTAAAAGAGACCCCACACTCAGTCTTTCTGTTAGATAGGAGCCCAGCCATTAAGTCACCTCAGAATGTCCTCTTAAGCATTGGAGAGTGCAAATCCTGAGCTTGGAAAAAGAGACCCCTCACATTTTACTGTAAAAGAACTTAGCCATAGTACCCCCTAAAAACCAAGAGAAGTAGCCCTCCATCTTTAAAATAACATACGTACAAAGAAAGCTTTCCTTATGTCATTTAGTGTAATATAATTAAGTAAAGACAACTGACAAGAGGGTTATTTTATATCAAGATAGACATTTAAATGTGTTTTAAAGATAATATCATGATTGTGGGGCTGAGGAGATGGCTCAGTAGAATAAGTTGCTTGCCTGCCAAATGCAAGGGCCTGAGTTCAATCCCCAGTTCCACCAAAAAAAAAAAAAAAAGATAATACCATGATTGTCATACTAGAATGTTGTGTGGTCATTGATTTCCAGCTTTCTTTGGGTAACTTTATTCAAAGACTACTTAACCAGAGACTCTTATATGAGCCTGTCAGCCTCTCTAACACTCCTATGATAGGAGTCAGAAAGGGGTGTAAGAAATAGGTTGTTTCAAGGCCTCAGCCTCATTAAGAAGGCTGTGATACTGCTACTTCTGATCAATCCCAAAACACATTCCAGGCTCAGGCAGCTTTTTCTCTGCCTCAGATCTTAATAGTGCTTTCTCTTTTACTCATTTGGCATCTGAGGGTCAAAATCTCTTCACTTGTAAGTCCACTTTTAGTCCACTTTGGGGGCTAAGACAGTTGACCTAGACAATCTTTCCCCAGAGGTTTTTGAGATAGCCCCACTTATTTGGTTGAGTCCTGGCACAAAACTTGTTAAACTTTAAAAAACAGTCCATCACTCCCTTACAGCATATATACATGGCTTCATGGTTTGGTGAGGACACAGAGACCCAAATACCAGAGGGAACTAAATCCCTCCTTAACTTCTTGGCCTGTCAAGATTCCGAAGTATTGCAGAAGAAGACCCAAATCCCTGAGGCCCATTTCACCTATTTATGGCTGTTCATTTTTCTTTCTTTCTTTCTTTCTTTCTTTCTTTCTTTCTTTCTTTCTTTCTTTCTTTCTTTTTTTTTTTTTTTTTTTGTATCTGGTACAGGGTCTCACCATGCAGCTCAGACTCATAGTGATCCTATTTCCAGCCTCCTCAGCACTGGGATTACAGGCATGTGCCACCATGTCTTGACTCAGTTGCCAGCCAAGCACGCCCATAGGGCAGGTCCAGCACAGCATGTGGGACTGAGAATGTAACCCTGGTCCCTGCACTCTCCAAAACAGGCACTTAGCCCACTGAGCTATCTCACCCGCCCTTATAACTGTTCTTTTTTTTTTTTTTTGATAAAAGAATGCCAAGTTAAAAAAAAATCCATTCTAGACTTCCTTTTACCAAAACAAGTCAAATAACTGACATCTCTTCTAGGGGTGTCTGGGATTTTACAAAATTCTGCTTCCAGGTTGTAATAAAATTGTCAGACTTCCTTTACCAGCTTCTTAAGAAAACACAATCCTATCCTATTAACACAAAAATAAGTTTATACAGTAATAACTGTTGTGTATATATTCCTGATCCTTCTGCTAACAACTTGAGAGTTGTTCAAGATGTTAGATTGCAGGTTAATACTGTCTTAGATTCTGAAGCTCCCCATACCTTTACCTTTCTATGGGAAGTCATCTCTGGCTCTTCCTGGTAAAGACAATGATTGGTTGTATTAATGATAGTTTCACTGATTTTATTGCTTGTCCCATGCACACTTAACTGAGTTTTCAGTTTTGTCCTCTCCAAATTTAAACCTAAACAATAGGCTAGATATCTCAATATGATCATAAAATTAACTGCTCCCACTGAACCACCCATGTAACCAACTCTCTCTTGTTGACTATTCAACAGCTGAAGTTAGTGAGACCAGAACTGTACAAAGGATAATTGGGTTTAAAAGACAGCCAATGTTTTGCCCTGGCCCTCCAAGATCAACAACGCCCCAAGGTGTGAGAGGAACTTTCTACCAGATGCTACAACTTTGGCAAGTCATCTAACCTCCAGAGCAAGGCAAAGGTTAGACATCCTCCAACACCCAGAGGGCAGAAATTGACTAGTGATCTTCATGCTAAAAAGAGGGATACTAAAACAAAAGTTCCCATAATTCCAAAGATAGACATGTGATCTGGCACAGAAAGTGACCCCATCCTGGGAGATGGCACATCTGACAAAACGAAACAAATCAAGGGGAAAGAAAAGAATAGAAGGTGATTATACTACCTGTTTCACTTAGTACATTGCAAAGAAAGGCTTGTGTTAATATCCTTTGTACAATTTTTCATGCTTATGTCTGGTACTCTGAGTAACTACTTTAAAGATAACAGCATGAAATGTATTCACTCTTATAACTCTTGTATTGTTTTAATTTTTTTTCTTTTTCTCTTTCTTTCTTTTTTTTTTTTTTTTTTTTTTTTTTTTTTCAGAACTGTGGATTGAACTCAGGCCCTGTACTTGCCAGGCAAGCACTTATTCTACTGAGCCATCTCCCGGCCCCTTAAATTTTTTTTCTTTAAAATGAAACAATACAAAAAGAGGTAAGAGGCCCAAATCTAAGGACTACTGTTTTTATATATCGAATGATAAATTATAACTAACAAAGGTCTTGTTTAGCTTGGTCTTAAACATCCAACAGCAAAAGGATACATGTAAACAACATAAAGAGGGTATCCAATCACTGCCCCCAGTGACAAGCTTTTTAGCTCTATCTGTGGACCTATCGAGGAGCCAGTTGGCCACAACTGCTATTCCAGTCCCTTAAAAACAGTGTCTGACATGAACACTTCCCCAGTCTGCTTTTCCATTGAATTGCTCCTGCTTTGGCCACATAGGCTTTAATCTGTTAGCAGAGCTTGTTTGTTCTTTCCCAGATGCTGTGGAGCACGAGGTAACCAGGCATTTACAAGTCTGGGGCCCACCATAGAGAGGCCTGACTTCTCCTAAGGCCCATCAGATAAACCCTTTGTGCTGAAGACTTCCATTTACTGCCCCCAACAATACCCTACTCAGCTTTAAGAAGCTGATGAGTTGTCTCCCATTTGCCCCCAAAGCAATTCAGTGGATGTCTCAGAGGTGGGAACAGGTATCTGTAGCCGCAAAAATAATGTAGCGGCCTCCTGAAGTCTTCAACTTATCCTGTCTAAAAGAGTTCAAAACAAACCTTATGGTGGAGATTTCCCTAAAATCAAGTCAGACAGGGTTTAAGAAATAGATTTGAGAAAGTCAACAAATGGCTTTGGGATTTGCACCAAGAAACAAACAAACAAACAAACAAACAAACAAAAATAGCTGTCAGATGAAGGACAGGGCACAAAAAGAAAGGCATATTATGCAAATGATAAGCTGCCCCCACTTCCCATGAAATTCAAGGAAAGCGTAACAGGGAGACCCTGACTGATTTTAAGGCAACATATACGCACACCTATGCACTAACATGTGCACTTGTGTATCCATATCTGTACTCTGCAGTCACTCTCTTATTTCTTCTACAATCAGTACAGAATGCAACAGGCATCTACACACCCTCTTACTAAGTCTAAGCTAACCAAGTTTAAGGCCGCTCCTTGACAACTAGCCACCAACCCCAAAGATCAGGCCTTATGCAGCACAACAAAGACAAATAAACAAACAAAAATAGATTACACAGACACCACACACACACACACACACACACACTCACACTCACACACACACAAAGACTGATAATAATGTTGTCTCAGAGAGAACGATTCCTGAGAAGCACACAAATGTTTCCACCACTTGGTTTTTTCTGCTAACTTCTTAAAACAGAACCTAAGAAGAATTTACTCTGTTCATACAAGGACAGGCCAGGAGCCTAACTGTCTCCTGAGACCCACCTTTGTGCTTGCACATTCAAGAGTTGTAATCTTATTATCAACAGCAAGTTCCTTCTTGACAGTATGTGGAAATCGGAGTGAATTTCCCATCTCTGTATGTGTCCAAGGCCACTCAGTTAACCCACAATCACAGAGCACCTTTTACATTTTATCATCATAAATCACTGATTTTGTGATAATATAGCTTATTTTAAAATATTCTTGCCTTTAATCCCATAAGTGTAGACTCTAAAACTTAGAGCAAAATTCTCATGTGGAGTAAATACAAATGCAGTGTAAGCCTGCCCTTAATAACACGGTTACTGTGACTAGTCACACACACTTCTCCAGTTACCAACTTTGAAAACTCCCCTTCTTCTCATACTTCAGAAGAAAAAGTAACACTCCCCTGCATAAATTTCCATTCTTTATTCTTCTGAGCAGTGGCAGGGTGGCCCTGGGAGTGTCCCCCTTGGCTTCAAGGACACCAAGTAATTCAGCAACTTGGCAGTGCGTTTCCTTGAAAAGCGCTAGTACGTCATGTTGAATACACTCTATCATCAAAGGAGCAGGCTGAAGAGGAAAATAATGGAGAGCCCAAATCTCCCAACTGCTTCTAATAAACAGACCATGAGGATTACTACACCCTGAGATTCTCTGCTCAGCACTCGCTTTACTCTGGATAATCATCTGAAACCTTTTCTCTCTTGCTCTCTTTTATCCTGCTTTGGCTTGTTCTTTCCATGAAGTTCAGATGCCCTAGCTTCAAACCATTAAAAGAAATGGTAATTATGGGCATGACCTCACAGCGGCTTTGTGCAGCTAGGCTCTGGCTCCCAGAGTCTCCCTAATGAGCATTCAGCATTCCTTGGAGTAGGCCTTCGGAGTCACCAGCACCAGTCCTCAAAGACTTTTTATTCTAGCAAACCTGAGTATGTTGGGAAACCAGAGCAACAGCTCTGTGCAGCCTCTGTCTCCCAACTTTATTCGCCATTGCCTTTCATCTGCACATTTTTCTTTTTTTTTGCAGTGCTAGGAGGGCATCTGGTAGCCCTCTAGTTCACTAAACAGAATGTGCACCTGTGAAGCCAGTAGGAAGATATTCCACAAATGAATATCAATTTTTCCCCTTCTAATGTAATTAGACACTCTGTTTCAATCTGAGGCCCGTATAGGAATAATGAAGCTTCCAGACATGATACAGCTGAGTAGGTTTCAGAATTCATGCAGAAAGGAAAGCAAGAGGACCCTTGCTCCATACTGGGAAGAAAGCAGCCAGAGAGCCTGGCTCCTTTGCCAGCAAGAGGGAGGCTCTCAGGAGACCCAACTCTACCTTCCTTCAAAGAAAGAGCTAATGATCTTAGTTGGTTTTTGTCTACACTTGAAAATGGGAAAGCAGGGACTAACATGAACAAAAGAGGGGAATAGATGGGAAATTCCCTTGTTGTCTTAAAAAAAAATCACACAACTGAATTCACACACGCTTTCATCCTCTTGTCTCCCATTCCAGCAGACACAGAAGATCTAAGAAGTCTGTTTGCTGCTGCTGTGATAGGATTTCTCAGACTGATTACTGTTCAGAGGATAGAAGGCCATTTAACTCATGATCTGGAGGCCCGAAGTCCAAAGGCAAAGAGCTGGCTTGTGGCGGAAGGCAGGAGCGAGGGCACGCAAGCAAAGGAGAAAGCAGAAGGGGCACACACATCCTTAAAACTACTGATGCTCATGGTAAGGGACCAGGTATTGGCCCCCTCTGGCATTCACCACTTTAGGCTCCCCTCTCCCCTCTGGGACATGAGTTCAAGCTTCGACCTACAGAGTTGGGGTGCACATCCAAACTGCAGCACTCAGTGAAAGAATGATGTTACTGGTCAGCTCATAGGATGCAGGAGCTGCCCAAGAGGATCTATTTGGATTCCAGGGAGTTTCTGGGGAGATGAGCAAATATCTATTGCTCAGGTGCAACTTAAATAAATGTAAAGTAAATGACAAGCAGAAAGGCTGTGTGAGAAGCCTACTGCCTTCACTCAACTTGCACACTCAACTGGATGAGTGCAGAGCAGGATCCTGAGAGGACCAGGGAGGGCCAAGGACACTCGTGTTCTGAGTCTCCCTCCACCTGGACTGTGGAAAAGTTGTCTGATCATTCAGGGACTCTGAGAATGAATGAATGGATTTTCCTTTAAATACAAATACTGTGCTGCACTGACTCGAAATTAAAACATACAGGGTTTTGCAAAATGCTTAGTATTTAGTATTTATTAATGATTGGTAAATTTTTAATCTTTTCTCCAATTAAACTGATGTGATTGAGCTATATGGTGAATGTTACAGTTTTTAAAAAATGTAAGAGACACATTACTCTGAATCCCATTCAGAATCCTCCCCCAACACACATACTTGAACACACTTACCTCGTTACATTTGCCACTCTGCAAGCAGACTCTGCAGAAATTCTGGAAATCCTCTTTTGCATCTGTAAGAGATGGTATACCATGAAGCTGTGGCTGAGAGCCAACTAAAGGAAAGGCAGGCTCTGAGACACATCACAGTGTGTCCTCATCCACCTTTTTGTCCCATCTGACAGAGTGAGACTTCAGGCTCCTCTCCAGAGTCAAACTCATTACGAAACATCACTGCTTGAATCAAATTAACACTGAAACAGCTACAATAGGTCAATGAAAGACATCCATGAAAACGGACTTCTAGAACCACTTCAGAAAGTGGCAAGAGTGTGGTAGGATGGGATAAGTGTGCTTAACGTGAGGGGGATTATTCTGAGGGATACTAATGGCAATGTGTCTTCTGCTGCAATAATTGTTTTAAAACTTTTAAATGTTAACAGTGTGTTTTCAGTACAGCTTGAGTCTTTGATTCCTTAACATTTGCCCAGTCACCATCCCCAGATCCATGTATTACTGACTCATACAGCAAAGATTATGAAACACTTCTTCTTATGTTACAAAGCATTTATTGTGCATTTTATGCTCTGTCTTAGTAAGTTGAATAAGAATGCTTCAAGAATGTATCAACTGAGATTTCTGATACATTTGCATTAGATGATTGACTAAAGGGAACACACTAGGAAATCTCCTTACTTTGGGGATCCAGTTCTGGGTTTATTTATCTATTAAGCACATAGGTTAGAGCAATAGTTCAGTCTGAAGTGCGCTACATCTTGTGGACAGGATGTAGAAATGGAGGGGTTGGGGCCTACAGTGTAGCTCAGCGGCTCAGTGCTTGCCTGGCAAAAGCAAGGTTCTGAATTCGATTCCTACTCCCCCTCTGAAAAACAAACAAACACACAAACACAGAAATGGGGAGGTTATATCTTTCTGTGCCTTTTGATGACTGAGCAGGACTGGAGGACATATAGGAAAGCCGTATGGATAAATTGGGGCTATGACTGAGCTTCCTGGACGGCATTATCCAGTCTATGCTTCTGTTCTTTCTAAGGAATAGGCAGGAAGCACACTTCGTAAAAAAGGGCACTTGAAAAAACAACATCCACAATTTGCCAAATGTGTGAGTGATAGTAATACTGTCAACCCTGTACAACTGTCTACTGCATGCCGCACACCGCTAGGAGTCCTGTGCACGAACGAGCTCACACCATTTGCTCCATAGCCCAACGGAGTGGCTGCATGAGGATGCCCACCCTAGGAGTGAAGGCACAAAGGCCTGGGGGAGCTTGGGGAAACTGCTGTGGTTCATGGCCAATGGCACGGGGAGGATGTGATCCACGGCGGGTCGCCCCCACTTGGCTCAGCCGTGCTAATTCATTTCACTGATTAATATTGCATGGATCAATTCTGCCATTTTCTGCTCAGAGAAAAGCCCTTTACTAATCCCCAAATTTAAGCCCCTAGATTTATTTATTCAGTGTTAGAGCTCAGAGAATGAAGTAAGCAGAGTCATCTCAGCAAAAGCCAATTATGACTTCATTTGAAATTCAAGTATATTAAGCATTGGGGATTTTCATTTCAATTCTAACAACCTTTCCATTAGGTTTATTGGTCATTATTTCTCATTAGGTTTTTCTTTCCAATAATAAATAAATCCCATTGAAGCAAGCCCTGGCCTGCAACAAGCAAAGTCTATTACATCCATGGTGAAAATAGTTGCTTCCACTTCTACCACGGAGGAGGCAAACATGCTGGTTGGCTCAGGATAAAGAAGAGCCTTTGGTGCCCTTTGAGCTGTCATTTCAGGAGTACAGTGAGACAATGAACCACCAGCTACGGTGGAAATAAAATAGCACAAGTTGTATCAATGGCAGGCCATCACACCATGCTGCCTCTGCCCTAGGCCTGTCATTTACGTACCTTGTCATGCTCGGTGAACTCATTTGGTCTAGTGTTAAGAAGATCTTCATATTCTGCCTCATAGAGTCATAAAGTTACCCCCAATTTGACTCAAAGCAAAACACTGGCAAGGTCACCAGGTTACAATATAGGTCCAGAAAGGATTACTGTGTATGTCTGCTTGGTGGGGAGCGAGGAGGGGGTCTAGGGAGTAATAACTAGGAACTGAACCCAAGGAAGCTCTGCTCTTTTTATTTTTGAGACAGGACCTTACTAGGGTTGGTTTGAATTTGTGATCCTTCTGAGCAGCTGGAATTATAGGCATGTGCCTGTGAGCTTAAATATATATGCAGTATATACACACATACATGTATATAATACATATAGAAAATACATATGTAAATGTTATGCATACACACATTATATACTGAATATACTCGTGTGCATACAGAACGTCTTCTGTAGTCATACTGGGGATCATGGGGGTCCTCCCCATGAGAGGCGGGCGCTGCACCACTGAGCTTCATCTTGAGCATCACTGCGTGGCTAGGCTGCACAACTGACCAGGTCTCTGGAAAGCCAGCTAACCTCTAGACAGCCTCCACCCACACTATCTCACTGTGCGACCACAATACCAACTCCAAAGCAAGATTCTGGAGGCACCTCATGAAACCACATCTTCCCTGCATGCAGCTGCTACAGGGTGGTCTATGAATGGGAGGAATTGCTGCCATTCTCTGCACAGCTCTGAAAATACTCAAACTAAGACAGTTATTTATTTTTGTATTTTTGTATTTTAGGGAAGGGTCTACGGGGTGTTCAGGGTTTCACTACTAGATTGGACTCGCAGTTAGCCACCTGTTTACAGCCTCCCAAGAGGTGGGATTATAGGTACACCCCACCATGCCCAGTCAAGGTTGTACATGGTTAGATTTTTGGACTTATGTGTAAACATAAGAATTATATAATTCTTTATGCCTATTTTAAAAAATATATTCTAATCTTTAAATATTTTTTCATGATATTCTGTAGGGACTTAAAGTTCAACATATCAATACTTGATGAAAAAG
>NW_004524584.1:23929849-23931201 GCF_000260255.1 Octodon degus | reverse complement strand
CAAGCTTTTGTTTGAGCAGCTTTGCATAGTGAAGCCAGAGAAAGGCTCTTTATCAATCTCTGAGGGCTTCTGTGGAAAAGTTCTGTTGCACTCCCACCATTATATCCCACGACCCCCACGTGAAGCCTGAAACAAATCCTGCACCTGTATATGCTTCCTGTATGTGCTACATTGGCCAAGTTCTCTAGAAGAGCATAATCTATAGAGAATGCATCATGCAAGTGGATTTCTTAGATGAGGTCACAAGATCAGAGGCAGCAGAGCCCAAAATGGGCACCTGTCACTGGAGTAATTGAGGATCCAGTACCTGCTCATGAAAATGCAATCCACTAAACAGCAGGCATCAGGGATGCTGAACCATTCTAGACTTGAAGGACTGAAAGATCCCTGGAGAGCCCTGAATGCTACAGGCTGCAATGCCTGCAGATCAGTGCGGGAAGGCAAAGCCAGCCACAACACTGTTCCACTGCAGCACACTGGAACTCTTGAAAAATGAGCCCACTTTATCCTTTTATTTTTTGTTTCATCTGGGCTTCCACCCTACTGATTAGTGGCACCCACACGTGGCATGGGTCTTATTCTTCTGTTTGCTGTCTTCCACGTGAGTCATCATAGGCACACTCACAGCTGTGCTTTACTAGTGTGATAGGTGTTTCTCATTCCAGTCAGGTTGACACATGATAGTTAATGGTCACACATATAAACCTACATTACATTTAATTTATAAATTAGGCATTATTAGAGATTAAGAACACTAATAATGAAATGGAACAGTTATAAATATATACTGTGTTAAGTAGCTAGCATCACTATTTCTGCAGTTTGTGTCCCTTATAAAATAAAATAAGGGTTACTTGAGAAAGATCTAGAGGACCATATCTAAGAATAGAAAGCTATCAGTGACTACCAGGCTGGTAGACTAAACCACATGGACACACTGGGTAAAGGCACATTCATGACCCAGGCAGGATGCAGCAGGAGAGCAGAAATAATGGGTAATTTAAAATCTAAAGATTATTTCCAGATATCTTTTTAACTGAGGAAAATATGTTCATTATATATGCAATAGCATGTGTATTCACAATGTAGACATTTTCTTTTCTCTACGAAGGTAATAAGTAAAACAACACATACATGACACAAGCATTGAAAACTCACATATGCATGCAGAAAGTGCTTCAAAAATGATACAAGAAGACAAGGAATCATTAGAACAATTCTATTTTTTTAATTCAAATTTTTATTTTATTTTATTTTGAAGAGTAAAAACAAATAGCAGAGGGGAGATGGCTCAGTGGAATAAGTGCTTCCCTGGTAAGCGCAGGGGCCTGAGTTCAATCCCTGGTTCCACA
>NW_004524584.1:23927885-23929529 GCF_000260255.1 Octodon degus | reverse complement strand
ACTAAAGTAAAAATAGATTAAAGATCTAAACATTGAATCAGAAACACTAAATCTACTGGAAGAGAAAGTAAGTGGAAATTTGAAGATGTGGTGTAGGCAGAGTTCACAAACAAAAACCAAACTGCATGGAGATTAGTATTCGAGGTTTTCAGACTACCACTGACGATGGGTAACAAATGCTGAGTTCCTAGTAAGGGGGAGTATAGCAGTTGATAGTGGAAGCCTGTCTCCGTTTCTTCTCCTGTTGCTGGGACAAAATACCCGACACCCAAAATGAAGGAAAGAAAGGTTTATTTTAGCTCACAGTCAGTGGAGGTTTCAGTCCATACTCAGCTGGCTCCAAGGTCAAGTGACACCTATGTGGCAGAGAGCAACTATTTATGGCAGCAGCAAAAAGCAGAGAGCAAGAGCAAATGGAGGAATAATAGCAACAATGGCAACAGAGAGCAAGCCTGTCTCCCTTATGTTGCCTTCAAGCTACCTGCCCCAGGCTAGGTATATCAATCACACCCTTAAGCCCAGCAGTACTCAGACCCATAATCCCCGTCTTGGATCATAAATGAATCACAAACTAGAACTGCACCTCAATGACTGCATGAGGCTTTGGAGGTGAGGGGGGGACAAATACACACAAACCATAACAGAGCCTTAACACATCATGCATCTATTTCCACATGGTTCTGGAGGTAAGAAGCTCCGAATAAAGGTTCCAGTAAAATAAACTCTACCCAAAGGCTCCAGAGCAGATTCTATTCCTTGCTTTTTGTATGGCTTCTATTATGGCCAGCAATTTTGGCTTATAGACATGTAAGTCCAGTCCCTGTATCAATCACTGCATGCTGTTCTCCCCAGGCCTATGTCTCTTTTCTTCCTCTAGTAAGGACCATTTGTGTTGGGTAGGTGCCACCATCAAGACCTTATCAACTCAACAGCATGAGAAGATCGATGCTGTGATGATTAATCTTAATTTTCAGCTTGATGGATTGAGAGACTTCTGGAGAGGTGATTGAATCATGGGAGTGATGTATTCACTAGCTCAGATTGTGGCGGCCGAACATGCGTAAGGAAGTGGACTCAACTGGAAGGGATGTCTCTCCCTGATGCTCCCTTTCTGTTCTCTGCTTCTGGCACAAGCATTCCTCCTCTACACCCCTCCAGCAACATGTTTCTGCTTTAGAGCTAGCTAACCATGAATTAAGCCTTCTGAAACTGTGAATCAAATAAACCTCTTCTTCTTTAAGTCATGGATGTCAGGCATTCAGCTGAAAGCTGATCAGTGTGGGTACTATTTCCAAAATGGTCACACTTCACAGATGCCAGAGCTGTTTGTCCTGTATGTCCCTGTGAAGCAGGCACTTTTAACCCTTCACAAGTGCCCTGATGAAGTGGGGATTTATATCTACTAATTACTATGAACTCTTAGACTAACCCTGTGGAATGAAAAGACAAATTCATGCTGTCTCTGTCTTCCATAGTCTTATTTTTTTCAAATATATTCTTTATCAAGAGCTTCAAAATAACCCAATTTTTGGAAATCTAAAAAGCAGAAAAGGAGACTCTTTTTGTTTGTTTTGCTTTTAATGTATCTAGTACAAGGTCTGCAGATTGGACTCACAGTGATGCTGCCTGTTTTTCAGCCTCCCA
>NW_004524584.1:23921894-23927785 GCF_000260255.1 Octodon degus | reverse complement strand
TTAAAAAATATATTCTAATCTTTAAATATTTTTTCATGATATTCTGTAGGGACTTAAAGTTCAACATATCAATACTTGATGAAAAAGACCTGTTCCATGTTATGCCTAAGACGTTTGATATTCAGACAGATAGTGAGGTTAAGCTTAACAGCCTAGGTTGTATGGTAATAACAGTAAACTTCTCTTCTGGAGGGTTAACAACCTAAGGGGGGTTTTTTGTGTTTATTTTTTTTTTTCAGAATATATTTATTGAGAGAAAGAGAGCTCCTGTCCCAAGAGAGGGATGGGGGGGGGGAATCCCCTAGCCCCAGAAGTTGTCTCTTGCAGGGACTTTAATAGAGGAAAACCATGTGGTGAGGCGGGTCTAAGGTGGTGGAGAAGACATGGGAACTTGCTTAGTTGGGCATGAGGTGGGACAAAACTATGGTCAACCAATGAGATTACAAGCACCATTGCTCAGGTGAAATTGATTAAATTCAGTATCAAATGGGAAAGCGAGTCACATAGCAAGCCGGCACCAATATGGAACAGGGTTTCTTCCTGTTGGGGGTTGGGCTAGTGACTCATTTGGGTTCTTTCAAGTTGATTGACACTATTTAGGATATCAATCCCTAATGCCAATCCCTAGGGAAGTATGTAGTTGTGCTTCCCCTTTTTGTCTTGGTCTTGAGGTATGGACCATATGGGACTGTCTGTCTCTTTCAAGTTGCAAAGTCACCTTGTCTTCCATCTTGTCTCCTTGAGGGCCTGGCCCTGTCTGATTGTCTATAATATTTCTGTCTAACTCGGCTGCCTGCAACATTTTCCCCTCTGAAGAAGTAACCCAAACTGCCATGAAGGAAATATGGACAATGACCACTCTGGGTTCTTTAAGCTGAAACAGGTCATAGTTGTTGACCAGCAGTCAGATGTATTCTTCAGAGAATATATCTAAAGGCCCTCAATAGACACCACACATTTTCATTACAGCTTTGAATCTGAAGACAAAGGCAAAGAAACTATTAAACATACATTAGCCAAATAAAAACACTAGTCAGAACATTTTTTAGGTCCATTAGCAGAGATCTCTAAAATGTGGGGTTTAATCCTTTTATCTTCAATAGCCATTGGGTACCATCTCAAACAAACTGGCCTTTCCTATTATTACTGGGGAACATGAGTTACCGGGCATAGGAAAAACAGTATTTTCCCATTTGCAAGTGGGCCACTGGCTGGGTAACTACTGACAAATCTATATAAGTAATCTATTGAAAGTTTAATAGGATTTCTCCTTTCATTGGCAGTTAACATGGGTTCCCTCAGACTGAGAGGGAAGACACACGACCACCTCAATCTGAAACGTCCTCTGACTTCATCATAAACACTTTCTTTTTCCTTCTCTAGCAGTTGTGGACATTTACCTTCTTTCCTGTAGGCTGCTAGTATCCCCGTTCTTATTTTCCATCTATAATTCCATTTTGTATCCTTTTTACCATGAAACACCTCAACTCAGACAAATATATTCCTGCAAACCTTTTTTAACTTTTATAGCTTGTGTCAGAAATCTGGAGCTTACTGAGGAAAGATATAAGTTTTTTGTTTTAGATTTTACCTGTATGGTTACCTGGGTTTTGATATCTTCTAGAAATAACAAATTATCTGAGAGATTAGAACATATATAGTCAAAGCATGAATATTCAAGCTAACAGGTACATTTATAAACCTTTTTGACACCTAGTAATCATAACTCACTAGCTTTTAGACCCCCTTATTCACAGAGTCTGACAGTGTACTATAAGTCCCTCTAGCTTTAGTTAAGAGAGGTCACACATGTATTACTTATCAACACGAAATACCGGAGTTACATTAAAAATCAACCAAGCTTACATACTCATCATGAAGTACAAAGCACTTAGTCACATTAAACTAATGTCCCATTCAGTGTTTTGGACATGGCTCCCATGGTAAGCAGGGGGCACTGCCAAGGGATTTTTCCTTTCAACACTGTGGCTCTGAGTTTTACACCACAAATACAATGCCTGACTCTATCTACAGGCCCAAAGCTATTGGACACTGCATAAGCCAGTTTATTTAGAACATTTTTATGCTGACAGGTTGTTATCTGTCCTTGGGAACCTGTTTTAACTAGTGAAATACTTTAAGTCTTACACATGAATAACAATATATTACATTTGTAAAACATCAGTCTCAGCATCATTTAGTAAACAACCTGAATATATTGTCTTACCTCAGTTACAGCTAAAGCAATATATCTTCTAAAGTCTGTTTCTATTGAGGTACAATGACTGGAAGGAAAGTCAGGGTTGGAGAAGGACAAAGAGACCTGTGCCAGTGTCCAGCAATAGGCTGGGTTTCTTTTCCCTCCTATAGTCATGATTACTCAGGGCTCCTCCATGGAGATGGCAGGTAGAGGTAAGTCTGGCCAAAGGGAAGACGCAGGCCCAGGGCCCTTCAGTCCTACTGGACCACCTGGGAAGCTGAGTCTGAGCTCTGAGGCCTTCACCTCAGAGTGCAGTCTCACTTCTAGTGACTATCTTAGCAGTCAGGGCATGGCTTGTGGGCCTCTTAAGGCAGTCCCTCTTATGCTGGCCTGGCTTCTGACAGCAGTAGCAGATGAACATCATCATCTCTGAGCTCTTCTTGGAGCCAAGAGAATCAAACTTAGGGTTTTGAGGCCACAATAATGGCAGCCATTTTTTATCTCTTTGTTTTCTCTCCCTGTGTTTCTCCCAGTTCCAATTATAGGACACTTAAACAGTTTTTATCAAAGCATCAAATGAGTTGTCTGGAGAAAAAGCCATCTTTTGTAGCTTCTGAACTTATCTATAAGAGTAATCTGTCTGTCTATTAAATTAACATCTCACAAAGTGTGCTTTACCAGTCCCTCTATTAAACATTTTAAGAAGTCAGAGGTGTGTTCATCTTTTTCCTGATAAATAGCTAACATTTAATAACTGAAGGCTTGATTCTAGTTCTTAGACCTTGAAGAATACACACTTGAAAGAAATGTCTTTTCCATTCTTCTGCCTGGCTATTAGCAGCAGGGCTCTGACTGGTTGGGCTCCAGTGGGAACAGGAAATTCCACTGGTTGTCCATCTTTTGAGTCCTTATAACAATATAATATTCCTCTCCAAATGTAATAGCGGTTTATAAGGCCACCTTCTTTTCATAGAAGTCAAAGCTTGGTTTAAGATTAACATTATATCTTCCCAATCTAGTTTATAAGTCTGAATAAATCCTCTAAAAGACATCAATGTACTAATCAGGGTCATCTAAGGCACATGAACTCTGGAAGTTCCAAATTTCCTATTTACTTATTTAAAAGGTATTGTCCTTGAGGAGCTTGCATAAACCTAGCTAAGAATGGGTGTAGCCTTGTAGAGGCCTGGATTATAGCTGTTTTAGAAGTTCACACCCTCAAGACTAGAAAGGCAAATAGGGGAAACCTTACTTTCACCAATGGTGGGCAGGGCTGAACTGCCTGGTTCTCCTGTTGCTTACATCTACATTTCAACACTTAAATAACAATGACCTTCTTAATGTAAACCAAATCTGAACATAAGACATTTTTACCATTTTCCTTTTACATCATCTTTTTAGTTATAAACTAGCATCACAGTTGATACTTTCCTCTTCATTTCATTTAAACGGCTCTTTTCAACATGTAGGGATCAAATGTCTTCCAGTGCCTCATGAAGCACACTCTAAAGGAGTAGAGTCTTTGACTGAGATAACCTGGAATTCAATAGAAATTACCTTTCTGGGTGTCCCCACCTTTTTTCTAATTGATTCCTCCACCCAGGCGTCCCTGAGTAGCCCTCTCCAGAGCAGGTGGATGTTCCTGTTGGAGAGAAGGGAGACAAGATCCCACCAGCCTAGCCACCCTCGAACTGGTGCATGATTCCTATCTCCTGAAATATCTCACAAACACTTCACTTATTCTCATTGACTACTTGTAAGTTACAATTGTTCTGGTGACCTGAATGTCTATAGAAGGAAGCATTAACTATGGCATAAAAGGTCAGTTAGAAGCGAGCACTTCTCAGGCTACAAAGAGCACTTCTAGAGATAGATAGAACCATTGACTGGAGAGATTTGGCCCCATGCACTGAACCAGTCTCCAGACACTTGATTTCCATCTGATCACCTAGGTAGACATTTCTAGCAACTAAACAAGATTTAACCTTGGGAGCTCACAGGAAAAACTTACATTTCACATCACCTAGCATTACATTTTACAGGTTGTCAAAAATACAACTGGCAAAAATCTTACTCTTAGTTGACATGTAAGGCACAGATGTAAACCTCCCTTGATAGCTGTTGTAGAATGTAAACTACTGCAAGCTGCCTCAGCCTAATCTGTGAAATAGTGACTCATTAAGTCACTACTACTGAAAACTTCAAGTAGAAGTCCTGGTTTACTAGCAAAAAGAAGGAAAAGTTACAATAGGCAAGTGGAGATCTTTCAGTGGTCAGGAGCCAGTTTCCACCAAGGAACCTTTGAGTATAGCTATAACCCCTCAGGCATTCTCAGTTTCTATTGGCCCACACGACCAGAGATGTCTCCAGAAAGGAATCCAGCAGTTTCTCTGATCAACATTGCATCAGCCAAAGGCTTCGATGGGGATTCACCAAAGAACATCTGGGGAAACCTGTCCTCTGCTTCAAAGAGTGGCAGCTGCTCTAAGAGCATTTACTAGCTGGCAGAGTAAGCGCTGTTCGTCCAAGTTCTACGAAGGATAGTTAAAAGCCTGAACAAGATTACCTAGTACATTACATTAAAGGCTTTAAAGTCCACAACTTATCTCTTATGCACCCAAATGATAACTAGATCAAGGAGAAAAGATTGAATCCTCCCTCACACTAAATGTGGTCCCATAAGTGTGCTGCTTTTGGAGATAGCTCCTTCTGGTGTCACCCAGAAGTTGGTTCTCTCCACTGTGTCTCAGGTTTAGCCTCCCGAAGGAGATCTGCCCAGAACACTAAGCTGGGACATGGCTTTTATATGTGTTCTCCTAGACAGGCATAGTCCTCTTTGTCTCATCTGACCCAAAGACGGGATATGTGTCCTTTTTCTAAAATGACTTCCCTGTCTTCGGTGTTAACAAATAGTCATTTCCTAAGGGCTTTGCTTAGTTGGAACAGTCAGAGTTTTCCTAATTTTACATTCTTCTAAAAGGGAAAGTACAAAGACGTAGGAAAATTAGGAATAAAGTCAAAGCAAGGAAACTGAAACAGATCAGGCCTGACATTACTCTAGCATGTAGAGGGGGATCAGAACCAGTCTATCCCAGTGAAACCTGTCCTCCAAGTCTTTAAGAATGGCTGCCGACCTAATGTCACTTAACTGGCAAAAAGAGTTCAGTGTTTCATATACAGGCATGTATATTTTCTAAGTCTGAGCTGGCTAAAAGGTCCCATTTTACAGAAGTTTATATAAAATCCACTAGGAGGCTTCTAACATTACTCTAATGCTACGGTCTAAAATCGAGCAAGGAATACCAGTACATTTAGTCAACCAGTTCAAAGACAACGTATACGAATACACAACAGTCATAAAATGTCCCATTAATGAAATATCATGAACTTGTAACATTTCCACATTTTAACTTAAGATTTACAAACAACATTTTGACCAACATTTTACCAACAATATAAGAGACAAAACAGAAGCAATTGTAAGCAATTTTAATAGTATTATGTGAAGCAAAACTATATGAGGCAAAGCATGAACAATTATGAGCAATGGGCAAAGACATATTAACATTTGAAACATAAATTTGTTACCTAAGCAAGTCCCAATTCAGAATTTATGAGGGGCTGGGGAGATGGCTCAGTAGAATAAATACTTGCATGGCAAGCTCAAGGGCCTGAGTTCAATCCCCAGTTC
>NW_004524584.1:23904042-23915344 GCF_000260255.1 Octodon degus | reverse complement strand
TTTTGCTTTTAATGTATCTAGTACAAGGTCTGCAGATTGGACTCACAGTGATGCTGCCTGTTTTTCAGCCTCCCAAGCACTAGGATGACAGGCGTATGCCACCACGCCCAGTCTCATTCACAGTCTCAGTGCCCCAGGGGCAGGGCTGGCATGGCAGGCTAGGGATCAAAACTCCAGCCCCTGCATCTGCCTAAGCAGAAGAGACTCCTTTTCATTATTAACATTTTTAAAACATTCAAATCTGCATTCAATGCTAAGTCAAAACCAATAGAAACTGTTCGACAAACCTTTCCATTCTGATGTCTCCATTTTCTCATTCTCTCCACACTTCATGGTGGTGCTTAGAACACCTTTGTGAATGATCACAGACAGACCTACCAAGAAGAAAAGAAGAAAAGTAAGGTATAGGACAATTTTGATCCTTATTTGAATTTGTATATTAGTCCACAGGAATTTCTTTTTAAACAAACTCAAAGCTAAAAGCCTTATCCCCTATGTTTTACGTGGAAAATACCATTAATGCTGTATAGCAGGCAAAGCATCCCCTGAGGTTCTGTCCACTTGTGAGATGCTCCATCCATTGTCTGGGACAAGCTGCAGCTCTCTGGCGATTCTCTGCGAGCAAGCAGTCACCTCCACACGCCCTCTACTGCAGAGCACAGGATGGGATGAGACCAGGCGCCCACTGCTACCTTCAAGGAAGAGTCCTGAGCCCCAGGAGGCACAGTTGCATCACAGATTACCCCCCACGCTTACTTTACTGACAGGGAACCTGAAGCCCAGTCACTCAGCGGGAGTGAAGATAAGTTTACAACTTGGGTTCCCTGTGAATGAAAGCCCCGCCCACCACCAAGATCTTCTCTAGCCTTAGGCAAGTGACACTTCCTGTTTAAATGGAACTGCACACTATATCTATTCCTTAATGAATGAACAGGATGATAAATGAGACTCATTACACACTAAGGCCTTCTACGAGGGCCTTGCTGTATTCGGGCCTTCCTACTCCTACGCTCCAAGTGGATCACAGACAGTGTAAGGTAATGCAGTCTGTTTCTCACTATTATGTTGTCCCTGATGCATTCTCTTTTACTCCATACATGTTCCATAGCTTCTTCCAAGCCAGGCTCACTGCTGGTCCTGGATAGCATGATACAGTCTACTAATTCATGAAAAATAGTATTAAGATATTTCATTGACAAATACTATATGCTAGTATAGATATCTAACATGATGAGTCCAACGCATTATGGATTGATCACAAAACAGCTAATAAGCATATTCATTATCTCACATGGTTACTATTTGACGTATGGAGAACGTCTGCTCTCTTAACAATTTGCAAGTAAATAGAACAAAAGTGATCCTAGTGGCTATCGTGGTTTGTGTCTTGTTGTCCCCCGAAAGCTGAATACAGTTATGGGGCAGACTTCTGGGTTTACAGTGAATTCATGATCCAGTGCTGGATTATGGGTGTGAGTGCTTCTGGGATTATGGGCTCGAGTGCTATACCAGGCCTGGGGTGGATAGCCTGAGTGCAACCTAAGAGAGACAGATTTGTCTCTCTTGCCTTGTTGCCGCTGCTCCTCCCTTTTGCTCGTGCTCTTATGCTGTTTTCTGCCACTATGAACAGCTGCCCTCTGCCATGGGCCAGTCTGCCTTGCCACCAGGAAACACTGACTAAAACCTTCACAAATTGTGAGCTAAATAAACCTTTCCTGCCTTGATTTTGGGAGTCAGATATTTGTTCCCAGCAACGAGAGAAAAGTAACTGAGATAGTGGTTGACAAACATGGAAAACCTACTTATGTAGCCTCATTTTCAAAGGTGTGATTTTTTAAAACATGTGTAGTTTTCTGGTGTGTTTAAAACGATTAGAGGAAACATTTAGAGAGGGTTGAGGGTAGGAACATATTGAAGGTAGGAAGCCTTATTCTCTCAATTTTCACAATGTAAAACAAGCCTAGTCATTCCAGGAAAAAAAAATGTCCCTATAGCACCTTCAAAAATTTATAACAAGTTTTCTATCTTACGGGTAAACCAAGGGAGATGCCTTGATCACTAGCTGACTTTTATAAAATGAGGCATTTTTTAGGGTGAGGTGGTTTTAGAATGACATTCTTAGTTATCTGGTCCTTTGAGAACTAATCATTTGCATTGGAGCAAAAGAAATACCTGCCAGAGTTTTGGGTGAAGCAGTGCTTTAATGACTGGCTGCTCATTAGTCAGGGTTAATAAACCATTAGATGAAGGTGTTACACTGAAAACCCAATCTGTAGATGCGTGGAATCCACATTGACAAACAAGCCCAGAATCACTGGTTCCAATTCTTTACATGTGAATGGCTTTAGACCTGCTTTCCAGCTCCTACAAATTGTACTGTTATAACTTTGAAGTCCTTCTCACCTGATGGATAATTCCTGGGGCCATCTGTTCATGGTGACCGGCCTGCTGCAGGGCTCCTCACCCTTCCCCTGTGAGAAAATCACGTGCTCTTTGGAATGGATGAATGTGCCTGTTGTGTCAACATGTGCTGTTTATTCAGCTCACATTTAACAAAAGCTGTAATGCCAGGCTTCATGGAACAGGATTCATCGATGGCAATGGAAAGTCGGAAGATGCACCACCCATGCACAGGGGACTTGGGGTCACAGGCGTCTTCCCTTGCACAGGCCTTCCGTCACCAGTACTACTCCTCCCACAGAAAGGACAAAGGTTCTGTCTCACGAGTGAGCGTGTTTTACTCCTCCAGGGAGCGCTGCTTTAAAGCAGAATCCTGGCTTCATTATTCACCCCACTGCATGCACTGGCTGTACGTTCAGGCTCAGGTCGCCAGAAAGTGGATCTGAGGGGAGGATTTGTGTGCAAGAGACTTAGCAGGGTATCTTAGAGTCCACACCAACAGGAGGGGAGAAGGAGGCAGTGCTTGGGAGGAGAGAAGTGGAGCAGTTGCAGGAAAGTTCTCAGCAAACTCTGCAGTGTCTCATGTAAAGACTACACAGCAAAGGGACAGGGGTCCTGTGTCTTTAGCGCCCTAAGTGATCAGTCCTAGGGTGTGGCTGCTCATGAATGGAGACAGTTTCTCAGCCCAAGCGGTCCTGAAAAAGGACCCATGAAGGAAGTTGTCTACTTGGCAGCAGGCCCGGGGGCCAGGGACAGTCACCACCACAGCAGAGCATGGGTGGCAGCTGCCACTGTCCAATAAACTGCCTGACCTGGGGCAGTTTCCGTGTTGACTCTCAGACTTGGCCTTCCCGTTGATAGCTGGAGGGTTACAATGTCTACCTCATCCTCCTGAGCAGGCACAGAAGAACCCCAAATGACAGAACGCATAAAAAATGTTGAGCTTAATAATTGTCTCTTTTTGTCAAGAAATTTATTAGCCTTTACAAACACTATTTTCACTCATTCATAAAAAATGATTTATGATTAAGTCTGTAATAAAACCACATAACATTCATCAGTGTACTCAGTTTCATGCATGGAACATAACAAACCACTTTAAAAACAGCGGTTTTCAGTCATGTCATGTAAGGCTGTCAAACTAAAAGTATTCTTTACAATGGGTTTTCATCCAAGAAATTCATTTCACTTCACGTTATATAGTGAGATTGATGGATATATAATCTAAGAGTGGAATATCTGAAAGTAGATTCTACCTCTCTCTGGTCATGTTCTCAGTCTCTCTCAGACAAGTTTCATAACAGCAAAATATCTGTGAATAGAGAAATCAAATTTGGGAGGAGCCTTGGACTCCTTTCTGTGTCCCCTGCCAATAACTTCATAACCACAAAATTGGGTGTGGCTACTTTTAAAATTCTATTCATGGTCTGGGCTAGGAATATTTTTTCCAATATCAGTTTTGCCTGATGAAAGCGCTTACTAGCTGCCACGTAGAGTTCTGGAGACTAAGGAGGTGGGCTGTACGTATTAAGGTCAGACACTTCCTTGAACTGTAGGTAGTGCCCTGGCGGCCAGGTCACCACACGGTTGAAGGGAGCAAAGCTGTGCTCATATCGAACTTGTTCGCTATCGAGCCCAAACTTGGGTTTGCCGACTTTGCCATCCATGTCAAATGCTACCATGGTTTTAAACTTTCCAGTACACATGGTCATTGTGATTCCAACACACATATTCTGATATGCTTGGCTCTTGTGATTTCTTGGCTCAGTAGATGAACTTTCTTTTTTTTTTTATTGCTCTTGTCTTTCTGCTGCTCTTCCATCATCCTTTTCTCTGCCATTTGAGAGCTGTCAGCATGACTCAATGTGGTCATTAACCATGCAGAAAGGAATTCAGAGAGATGCCAGGATAAGTAGTAGTGTATGTAGTAGTACTCATGTATGCTGTAGAATTCCAACCCAAAGCCACTTGGAAGATGCTGTATTGTGATTCAAAGGTGGTGATAAAGACCCATGTCCTAAACAGGCCAAATGTTGCCTTTGGGGTTCATGCTTCAATAGCATAGTGTGAAACACTGCATCAACGTTTTCTGCCTCATCCTGCAAGGTAGCAAATTCCTCCAGAATATGCCTAAGCTTATCTCTCTGCCAAGCCCAGTTATGTCCACGGATCTGAATAAGACTACAAAGTGGCTGAACACAGTGAGTAACAAAAGACTGTCAGCACAGTCCTTAGCCTGGCAATTATTATATCGGCAGCACTTGGGGGAAAGCACTGGAGGACTGAGAAAAGACGGAAGGGCGTCTTTAACCATGTCTTGCATGAGATGAGTTCCAAAGAACTTCTTGCTATCCACCAGGAGAGTGGTTTGTAATAGTGACCTTGAAAGAACACATGGTGACTCGTCACTAAATTCACAGAAAAAATCCAGGATACAATGTAATTTTTTTTTTTTTTTTTTTTTTTCAAAGCAATACCATGCAATTTTTGAACGGGGGATTGAACTCAGGTCCTTGCGCTTGCCAGGGAAGCACTTCTTCTACTGAGCCATCTCCCCGGCCCCACAATGTAAATCTGTTAAGCTCACAACTTCACCCTCAGTTTTTATTCTGTCTATTAATCTTGCAAAATAGTTAACCATTTCTTTCCTTTTAAGTATTTTTGCATATTGAGGGAAGGTGGGTGGAAGCAGCCTCTGGTTAAGAAGGGGCACAAAGCCCATCATAATTGGATGATTTCCTTTTTTAGTGTCATTCTGGCCTGGAAGCCAAGATGCAGTGAAATATGAATAGCAGAAAGCAGATCTGCAGCTTGAGCCATCAATCTTCGAGCTTCTACGAGAGCGCTGGTCTCTTTCTTGGTCAAGGTGATAAGTACAGTCTGTAGCACATGAGTAAATTTCACTCTGCTGAATACTGCTAAACATTGCTGGTGTTCTAGTTCAACTTCTGGATCTCTTTCTTCTCCGGGTCTACTTCGTGTACTCTTGACTCTTCTTTGCATGTCATCCTCCACCTCCTTTAGCCTGTAGCTTGAGGATCTGCCACACTGATAGCCATTTTAAATCCATGGCATTGACTGATAATCTTCGAAAGCAGCAGCTTTGTCTACTTTTTCCCTTGAAAGGTCACAGATTTTCAAGATTCCCAGAGCGCAAGCTTTCACAGCAGGATCGCCTGTAAAGTTTGGACTATGAATGTAAAGGCACATAAATATACTGCCTGCATCAAAGAACGGCCTCCCAACCATGTTATCAAGCAACAGAAACATGTATCCATTGTCCCTATCAATTCAGGTAAAGTGAGGTCTTTAATTTTAATAATGCCATCCTTGATAGCTTGTTCAAAATTGAGAACTTTTCCATTAACTTGGTTTCCAATCATGCCAGCGTCCATCTTGGGATCCATCATTTCAATAGCAGACATGGCTTCAAAAAGACCAAAGAGCTTATCACGAAGCAGTTCTCCCAGCTTTAATTCTTGACAAGCTTCTTCAAAATCTTGGGCTATGTCCACCCAGCTTGTACTGCTTTTGTCGACGTTTTCAGGAACACTGAGCTCCCTTCCTGTATCATCATCATCTACAGATGCTTTCATAACTGTTATTATCACTGCTCCTGGGACCACCCACACCATCATGCACTGTAGGGACCACAGAAGTAACGACGCTGCTGCCGCCGCCCCCTCCCCTCAGCCCAGCCCCTTGAGCTTAATAATTGTGATGATTTCTTCCCTTATGTGTGCTCAGAGAAATGCAAGTCAGATCTCACTTAAAGATGGCTGTGAGAGGTTGTAGATTCCAGACAAGGTGCTAAATGTAATTCACTTCCCCAGCAGCCTAAGCCTTTTGATGAAACGAATTCCTCATAATATGTTCTCATCTCTGGCTACTAAAGGGTGACATTTTATATGAACATCTTGTATTAGTTTCTGTAACTACTGTAATGAATGACCTGAACCAAATGACTGTGCATCATTCTTTTATGGTGCTGAAAGTCACAAGTTCAAAACGACCCCAAATAAGTCAGGAGGGCTGACTCTGTCTTTTCCTTTCTGTCTTCAGGCTGCATGCAGACCCTGGCCGCTGGCCCGTGGTGGATCCCCTTCCCTTTTGTATGAAAATATTCCTCTGTGTTCATTTTGCTGGGAGTCATGATCGCATCTTGGGCACACCTGAGTAATCCCGGATACTCTTCCTGTCTCATGATCCTTAATACTATCTGCAAAGTTCATCTTGTCATGCAAGGTAATGTTCACAGTGTACAAGGATTAGAACCTGGGGATCTTCAGAAGCCAATATTTAGCCTGGCAGACACCCATAGATCTTTCTCACCTTTTGAGATGCCTCATTATTTGTCCATATTGGGAAGAAATTTGCCCTCAGATAATCAAATACGTTATGTAACCCTTGCTTCCATGTCTGCAAAGCTTGGAAACCTCACACCCCAACACTAATCACTGTGAAGAACTGTCAGCAGATAGGGCTGGCAGTAGGAAAAGCTGAGAAGGGACTATTTGTGCTTTGTGAAAACATAGTCAAGTCGCTCGAGTGCCTCAACAGTACTATTTTTTTTAATTTTAAGTTATGTTTTATGTATTTGGTCTAGGGTCTCAACACGCAGCTTGGACTCATAAGCACCCTCTTGTTTTCAGCCTCCCCAGCACTGAGATTGCAGGTGTGCACCACCACGTCTGGTCTTAGGCAGTAGCTCTGGGTATGGTCTTAAATCCTGCCACAAAAAACTCCAGGGAAACGAAAGACTCATTTGCATGTAGTGGAACCACATATTTTCCAGATTTTATTTTAGTTTTTGCTCACATTATTCCTTATTTATCCCTACAGTTTTATAGGCAAGGATAATAGCTCTTTGTTTTGATCAAAGTCAGTAAAAAGTAGACCTTTAAAAAGACCTTTAAAGGCAGAGGAGTTAGCTCAATAGAATAAGCACTTGACTGGCAAGCGCAAGGTCCTGAGTTCAATCCCCAGTACCACACACACAAAAAAAAGACCTTTAAAATAAACCTTTTTGGACTTCAGGAGCCAGCATTTCTCAGTGTCCATCACAGTAGGTGCTTACTAAGCTCTGCAAAAAGCAAGCGAAAGAAATAATTAATTAGTTCAAAATTATTTTAAGAAGTGGCAAAATTAATCTAACAAAATGGTCTCATGATTCTAAAAACAAACAAATGGCTAGGAAACTGTCTCAGGGAACAAAGGAGAGACTCAAAGCAGACGCAGAAGCTGGGGACGTGGACCCTTCTATGCCCTGATGGATCTAAGCCTTTGGGGTACCACGCTCCCTGTGTTCTGCTGTGATGGTGGGAGATGATAGCTAAGAAGTCATTTGGTAACTTTTATCACTGTAAAGCTCAGGCTACTCTTGTGCAAATACCTTACAAAGGATGAGTTTAACCTGGGTCTTAGGAGGCTGATTTGGATCCAAGACTGTGCACCTGAGCAGGGGTGGATAAAAGTGTCCCAGAAACAGAAATGAAAACAAACTGCGACAACAGGAGGTCCCTTCTGCTTAGGACAGTCGGTCCAGCCTCTGGGACCCATGGATGGGGGAATTTCACAGGGAGCATCAAATTCCCAAGGAGGGAAATGTGGTTGCACCTGAAGCTTTTTTTTTATTAATTTTATTGAGAAACAGATATCAATGAGACAGTTTCAAAACCGATTAATAGGACAGTATCAATAATTAATACAATGCATATTTTTATCTTCTTAGTGCTTATTCATAGTACAAGATGCACACATGATATCCTGTCCAAATACTATTAGTATGAATCTTTCTTCTCATTGAATTAGGAGAAAGTAGCTGTATATCTATCCTAACTATTTTGTATATACAGACAAAAAATGGTCCTTTCTTTGTATCTCCTTTTTTTGTTTAGTTTTGTTAGAGATGGGTATTCCATTTGCCTTTTAATATTGTAGGTGCGTGAGTTCAGCAAAATAATCCAATATAGTCCAGTAGTTCATAATAATAGTGGGTTATCCGTAACACTGGCAATTTCAGAAGATGATGACTCGAGCCTTTCACAGCTCAGTATATTAATATGGCTTTACTTTTTGTACCTTGTTTTTATACTTTTCTGCTGGATTGTTAAGACCAAAATAAACCAAGACCTTTACATTTGATTAACAAGAAATGTGTCTTTTATATCTCATAAGGTCAGTCAATTCCCCTCGGTATTTATCCTGAAACCCTCTACCATATTTTGCAGATCCTTTGTCAGTGTCAGCCATGTGGATGAGTCACGGCCATTGCTTGACCAGATTGCTCTCTGTGAAAGCCTGAGAGAATGTTTTCTCTCCATGTGACTCTCCTTAGGCACACTCTACATCATTGATCATGTTGCTCTGTGGTCCCATAATCTCCTTGATCAGAAAATTTGGGGCACAACTGAGTTACATGATGTTACAGTATAAGTTCTCTTATGTCCTTAGTCTTCACTAAACTTGAAAGGATACAGCCAAAATGTTGGCCATACCTGCAGCCCTTATTTTAATCTAATTTTTGGTCTACAAACTTAGATTGTTAACCCTCCAGAAGAGAAACTTATTATTACCCTACAACATATGCAGTTGGGTATAACTTCAATATCTGTCTGAATATCAAACATCTCAGCATAACATGGAACAGGTATTTTCCATCTAGTACTGATATGTTAAACTTTAAGTCTCTACAGAATATGATGAAAAAATTTTAAAAATAAAATTATTTTTAAAATATGAATAAACAATCACATACTTTTACACAGAAAACCAACCATATAAAGCATTGTAGCACAACAGTTCTGTGACATTTTTTTTCTTGTCTCTTTTTTTTTCATTTATCACTCTTTTTTTAAACAAATATTTACTTGAGAGACAGTATGGCAATAATTGGTATGTCATTACAAGCAGGACATATTTAGAAGATCAGAATGACAGGCATTCCAAGTGGGACCCTTCTATTACGTATTGCTTTCTTCAGGGCAGTTGCTTAGTTTACAGGTATCAGCGTAAATAGTCAAGGTGAGAATCCTCCCAATTAACTGCTAGTTTAGAAAACCTGCTGATGTTACTCACCATCATTGCCTTACCCAAATTGTGCGTATAAATGTATGGCTTTGCTTCTGTCATTTTTTGCAGCTTTTCTCCTTGCTCTCTCCTTGTTGCCCAAACCTCAAGTTCTCACTTTCCTTTCAACTGTGTTATTCCTTTCTATTTGTATTTCTTCTTTTGAATACTTATAGTGAGGAGACTATATGATATTGACACGTGTGGGTCTTGTTAATTTCACTTATGACTATATTGTCAAGTGGCATCCACTTAAATATAAATGCTTCAAATTTATCATTCCTTATAGCTGAATAATATTTCATTGTATAAAAATACCACATCTTTTCATCCATTCCACAGGTGATGGACATCTTGGTTGTTTCCAAGATTTGGCTATCACAAATTGTGCTGCTATAAACATAGGCACACATATATCACTATGATGTGATGTTTTCAGTTTCTCTGGGAAAATGCCCAGTAGAGGGATAGCTGGCTTGAATGGGATTTACAGTCCTAGTTTTTTAAGGAGTCTCCACACTGATGTCCATAATGGTTGCACTAGTCAACATTCCCATCAGCGGTGGAGAAGATTTCCCTATTCCCTACAGCCTCTCCAACATTTGTTGTTGGTTGATTTCTTTATGATAGCCATTCTTTCTGGGGTGAGATGGTATATCAGTGTTGTTTTAATTTGCATTTCACAGATGGCTAGTGAAGTGGAGCATTTTTCTTATACTTATTTGCTTATTTAATTTCATCATCTGAGAAGTGTGTGTTCATCATGGAAGGCAATTTCTGGATTGGGTCTTTAAATTTTGGGGCCCTAAGGATTTTTAGTTCTTTATAAATTTTAGAGAGCAGACCTTTGTCTGAGTGTTTATTTGTCTAGATTTTTTCAAAATTTGTGAGTTGTCTTTTCACTTTGTTAGTAATTTCTTTTGAAGTGCAAAAAATTCTCAATAAGAGGAGGTCCCAGTTGTTAATTCTTTCAAGTATTACTTGTATTATTTGATTACTGGTAATGACTTTATAATCTGCTATGCAACTGATTTTGTGTATCAATTCTAGTAGCTTCTAGGTGGAGTTTTTTGGGTCTTCCATGTAAAATATCATGTCATCTGCAAATAATGATAATTTAACTTCTTCTTTACCTATTCTTATTCCTTTTATTTCTCTCTCTTGTCTAAGGGCTCTAGATAATGATTCCAGAACTATATTGAACAGGGGGGTAATAGAGGACATCCTTGTCTTGTACTAGATCGCAGAGTAAAATATTTCAGTTTTTCCCCTTTTAGAATTATTTTATCCATTGAATTGTCATAGATGACGTTTATAAGATTGAAGTAGAGGCCACCTATTCCAGTGTTCTATAGGACTTTGAACATTAATGAGTGTTGGACTTTGTCAAAAGCCTTTTCTGCATCAATGGAGATGATTATGTGGTTTTTAGATTTGGCTCTATTGATATAGTGTATTAAATTTATAGATTTGCATATATTGAACCATTTTTGCATTGCTGAGATGAATCCTACCTGGTCTTGGTGTATAATCTTCTTCATAATCTGTTGTATTCTACTTGCTAGGTTTTTATTGAAGATTTCTGCATCAATGTTCATGAGGGAGATTGGCCTGTAGTTTTCTTTTTTAGTTGCATTTTTCCCTGGTTTTGATATCAGTATAACACTTGCCTCCAGGAATGATTTTGGGAGGACTACATCCTTTTCAATTTCATTGAAGAGTTTGAGGAATATTGGGATTATATCTTCCATAAATTTCTTGTAGAATTCAGCTGTGAATCCTTCAGGGCCTCGACTTTTCTTTGTCAGTAGGTTTTTTATTACGTTTTGTATTT
>NW_004524584.1:23901701-23903637 GCF_000260255.1 Octodon degus | reverse complement strand
GATGTTGGAGGTGCATCATTA
Organism: Octodon degus; assembly: GCF_000260255.1. Lineage (NCBI taxonomy): Eukaryota > Metazoa > Chordata > Mammalia > Rodentia > Octodontidae > Octodon > Octodon degus. The sequence continues at coordinate 23,903,616 of NW_004524584.1, read as the reverse complement.
TTGTGTTTATTTGTTTCCATTCTGTTTTCCTAATGTGTGAGTTCACAGCTATGCATTTTCCTCTGAGAACTGCTTTCATCAGATCCCATAAGTTCTGATAAGTTGTGTTTGAATTTTCATTGAATTGTAGATATTGTTGAATTTCTTGTTTAATTTCTTCTGTGATCCATTGTTTGCTGAGCAGGGTGTTGTTTAATTTCCATGTATTTATGTGGTTTTTCTGTTTTCTTTTCGTTTATTTCCAGTGTCATTACACTGTGGTTAGATAATATGCATGGGGTATTTTCTGTTTTCTTGCATGACCAATGGACTAGTATGTGTTCTATTTTAGAAAATACACATGTGCAGCTGAAAAAAAAGTGTATATTCAGCTGTCATTGGGTGGATCACTCTGTGTATGTCCCCTAAGTCCATTTGGTCCAAACTCTGGTTCAGTTATGCACTTCTTTTTAATTTTTTGTCTGCTTGACCTATCTTTTTGAGATAAGGGTGTGTTAAGGTCTCCTGTTAAGATTATGGTATTGGATATTAGATTTTTCATGTCCATTAAGATTTGTCTTATATAGTCATGTGCTCCATTATTGGTGTGTATACATTTATGAGTTTTACCTCTTCCTCTTGAATTTTTTCTCTAACTAGTATATAGTGGCCTTCTTTATTTTGTTTGATCATTTTTGGTTTGAAGTTGAAACTTTCTGATAACAGGATTGCTACCCCTGCTTTTTTCTTAGGTACTGGAATGTGTAGTACTGTTTTCTATCCTTTGACTTTCAGCTTATGAATTTCTTTTTGAGTTAAGTGTGTTTCTTGTAAGCAGCATATTGTTGGATTGTGTTTCATAGTCCTCTGTGCCAGTCTATTTCTTTTAATTGGTGAATTAAGTCCATTTACATTGATGGTTAAATTTGAGATGTATTGATTTATGATCAACACGTTACTTACTTACTGTTGTTTACTCTTTTTTCTCCTGTGTGTAATTGTTTGCCCTATTTAGTGGGTTCTTTCTGTTCTTGTTCATGGAGTTCTGATCATTTTGGTCCCTGTCTAGAACATCTTTCACTAGTCTGTGTAGGGTTGACGTTTTCAACATGAAATTCTTTCATTGTTCTTTGTCATGGAAGTATTTCAATTGTCCATCAAATTTGAGAGAGAGTTTTGCAGGGTATAGTGGTCTGGGTTAAATTTTTTTTCATAGAGGACTTGAAGTACTCTGCTTCATGCTCTTCTTGCCTTCATGGTTTGTGAGGAGAAATCTGCCATTATTCTGATGGGTTTTCCTTTAAATGCCTGAAAGAGCAGCTCCCATTGCCTTCCCTCTACATAGCAGCAAGGGCCAGAGATCCCTGCTGTCCCCATCCTGCTGAGACTGATCTCATACTCTGGAACCCACTCTTCACAGCTGCCCTTTTCCTACCATCACTCATGCTCAGACCAGCAGTGTTACTAAGTTCCTAGTGTCCACTATCTAACAGACACTGGTAATGGCCTTATTACAAAGCACAGCCTGTTCCTTAAAGATATTTACAGTACAATCAGAGATGACAAGACAAGCAGCTTGTGGAAAGAAGCAAGTGGAACCTCCAAAGACACTCAGCTCTGCCCAGGGAGATGTGAAAGGGTGGATGGCTTAGAGTGGATGGAGTTCCAGCTCCACCCTCACCCTCTTGTGTCTAGGGCCATCTTCAAGCTGCCTGTGCTAGAGTCTTCCTGAGAAAATGGGCAGGAGAAAATGGGCCTGGGGAGAAAGCTATATCTTGCAGAACACTGTTGACTCCCATAGATTCATGTCAACCTTAAGTTTGACGGATTCAGGCTAAATGTGAGCACATGCCAGAGGTTTTCTTTACTTGATAGTAGATCTTTTTGAGTTCTTCAAAATCCACGATGGCATGAGGCTCGTAGCTCCACAGTCTGG
>NW_004524584.1:23900436-23901316 GCF_000260255.1 Octodon degus | reverse complement strand
AACTTAACTCTTTCTCCAGCCCCAGGCCTCCCCATCCCTCCATCTCTTGATCCCCTTCCCTCTTGCAAAAGAGTAGTCTCCCTGTTTCCTGTTTTCTTTTATTTTGTTCTTCCATTTATGCATAATTTGGATTTCTTCTATAAGAGTCATATGGGAGCAAACCTTGTATGTCTGATTATTTCATTCAATGTTATGGTCTGAAGGTGCATCAGTTTCCCTGCAAATAGCTCATGCTTATCCTTGGTTGTGGCTGAGTAGTACTTCGTTGTGTATAAATAGTGTATTTTCTCTATGCATTCATCTGTCAATGGACATAGAGGCTGCTTCCAAGATGTAGCTATGTGAGTTGTGCAGCTATAAACATGGGAATGCATGGACCTCTGTACTGCAACGCCTGTCCATTTATAGAGGAGGCATTACTGAAGCACAAATGTTGGCCAGGAGCTTGCACTATTCTTTGGAAGGAGGGCCATAAGGTTAGGAAGAGCAGTAATCTGAAGGTGCTCTCTGATCTGTCATCAGTAACTTGTCCCAGAACAATGGCATCCAAGCAGGGCCATGGGGGACGTGGAGAACACATGCTGCATGGTGTTCCTTGTAGGATGAGGACAAAGGGTCCCTGTACTGAACACATTTCTGCTTGCTTCTTGAAAAAATATAACACCAAGACCACACACTAGGCCTTCAGTGGACAAAATTAATCACCACTTCTTAGATTCAAACAAAGTCAAATCTTTTTGAAAACATGGAAGGCTGATAAAATATTTTCTGCATTAAAATAACAGGAATACTTGTAGTATAAGACCTAGAATCACAATCATTAGTCTGGTAAGGATAATTGTTTTTAAGCTTTTTTTTTTTTTTTTTTTTTTTTTTTTTT
>NW_004524584.1:23897260-23900246 GCF_000260255.1 Octodon degus | reverse complement strand
AGAGAGAAAAGAAACATTTTCCACTGTGAAAAATTGGAAGAGAAATACATTACAGGTTATAGCTTTCACTCTTATGACCATGGTGCAAATAAAATTCACATGTGAATTCTAATGCTTTGTACTATGAAAATATACTTTAAGAGTCAGTAGGATGGAGAGTAGTATCTTTAATAAATTCAGCGTCTAGTGCCTGGTCCTTTGTTGTTCCTCTATCTCTCCTAAGAAGGAGTTTTTCTACTATTTCAGTGCCTTCAGTAGAAACTGAATTGGTTCTGAGTTTCAGAGGAAATCCATGCACAGTGTCTGTTGGTGCAGTAAGGACTGGAGTGGTCTAGATTGGCTGTGACCTGACCATTCAGCTATAGATTTTGGACTCAGTATGCATCTCCTAGACCCTTTCTGATGCTGCAACACAACATGGGAATAAATCCTTGGCTTGCCATGGAAGAGATGGTTGGGCCATTGATTCTGAGAGGTCCACAGGAGACTGCCTCTCTAGCCTTTCTAGTGAATTTGTAGACTGTACCTACTGGTCCTTCTTTCAATTCTCCTTTTCCTCTAACCTAATAGAGGATACTACTTCCAACAACCAGTCTCTAAACAATGCATTACTGAGGACTTGATGGAAAAAAGAATTCTAAATGACTTTAAGATCTTATTCTTGTGCGGAAATTTTTTAATTGTATAATTAATTTAATTGTATAATTCAATAAATTTTTTAATTGAAGTCAAGTGTAAGAAGAACCTGGGCACATACTTTTATGCATTTCTGAGTGACACCTACCTGGTTGTTGTCACAGCTGAGTAAGGGTAGAAATCTCTACCCTTCTCTTGGGTTGGCCTGGTTTCCTGAAAAAGTGTGGGTGTTTGGAGGATAGGAGATGGATTTCTGGGAGGTGATCTTGGCCTCTGATCCAGCGTCAAGGGCCAGCATCACCCACACAGGAAACATAGTCCTGAAGGGGAAAATGCTAACCCTTCCACAGAACATCGGATGCAGACTTAGAAGGCCCCAGCACAGAGAAATAATCTTGACAGTAAGGTGAAATTGGGGATTCTGTGTATTGCAAGAGGCTGGAATAATGGTACTAAAGGATTTGACCAGAAATTTATGTAATTTACATGGAACTGTTGGTCGGATGTTCTTCACAAAACAATAACAACAACAACAATTGTGGCCAATTTAATGATTCCTGCTGTAGGTACTGCCCAAAGTTAGGATCTAGACTGGCCTCTTGGTAGAACATTTTTTCTAACTTTTTTTTTCAAAATTTTATTGATAAACAGATAGCAATGAGACAGTTTCAAATCAAATCGGAAGTACAGATTCCACAAATAACACACTGCATATATTCTTCTTAGTGGTTAATTGCTGTACAAGATGCGGACTTGAGATCCTATTTACAAACACCATTAGAACAAACCATTCTATTCATTAAGAGAATGCAACTATATATCTATCCTAACCACTTAGAATACACAGATACAAAATGGACACTCATCTGTATACCCCATTTTTTCTAAGTTCCGTTATTGAATATTATAGGTGTGCAAACTCAGCAAAATATTCTAAAAGAGTCCAGTAGCCCATAATAGCATTGGGTCTTCTGTTTAACTGGCAATGTCAGAAATTATTGACCTGAGTCCCCCACAGCTCAACATAACAACATGGCTTTACTTCCTATATTTCGTCTTCATACTTTTCTACTGGATGGTTAAGACCAAGGTAAAGCAGGACCTGTGCAACAAGAGTTGTAGCTTTTTGGTCTGAAAAGGTCAGTGAAATGCCCTCAGGATTTATCCTGAGATCCTGTACCTCAGATTGTAGAACCTTTGTCAGTGTCAGCCATGTGGATGAGTCACGGCCATTGCTTGGCCAATGTGCTCTCTGTGAAAGCCTGAGAGAGGGGTTTCTCCCCATGTGACTCTCCTTCACCTTTTCTAAGTTTTAAAAAGAATGTTTATGTTCTGGGCCACCTTGACACTAATGAGATTAATTACCACTGGCGATTGCACCAGGCTGAAGCAAGGATTACAGATTCATATACATTTTTGCTTGGAAATGCATATAAAATCCATAGAAATTTTAAGCAAGGCTTGCATAACTCCTCACCTATATTATAACCTAAGGAATGCTGAATTGGGAGTCAGATATCAGGTTTACAGTGGCAATTCTGAATCAAGTCAGCCGTGTGGTGTGAGGAATGCTCTCACCTGTAGATTTCCATTTCTTTGTTTGTATCCAGCATCTTGTGCTGAAGCAACAGGGCCCATTTCACTGATAACCCTTAAGATGTATTACAGTACCATGCCTGAAAGCCCTTTGCTTTATAAGTATTCTTCTAAAAGTTTCAATCCCTTGATGGGAAAATATATAACCTTATTGAATGTGAGAATATGGTCTCATAGTGATAAGAAAATTGGTGCTAGAGTAAGACACGTGTTCCCAATCCAGGTCCTTAATGATATTGCTATGTGACCCCAGGCATTTTGATTAAATTCTTCAAACTTCTTTAAAATAATAATAGTCATTTCTGTCTTATAAGGTCATTGTTCTCAGTAAGTATAATAGCTATAGATGACATTGAAATTAATAAAGTTTGTTACTGATAAACATCTTTACAAAGGAGAAAATACAGACTAAACACTATAAGTATAAAATCTCAAGTTGTACACAATATTCAAATTTGTAGTACACAATTGGCAAGGTATTAGTGCCAAAATATATATAAAGAAACAAATAAAAATGGGGAAAGAAAGGAAAATCTGTCAATAGGGAAATGGACAAAAGATACAGAAATGAGGGCTGGGGAGATAGCTCAGAGGGCTAGGCATCTACTTGGCAAGCACAAAGACCTGGGTTTGATCCTCAGTACCACATGCTGTGCTGCTGTGTTGGCCACTGAAACCAGGCATGGTGGGGCACACGTGTGGTCCTGGAACTGGGGAGGCCAAGACAGGAAGATTACTGTGAGTCTGAGCTGTA
>NW_004524584.1:23875852-23893861 GCF_000260255.1 Octodon degus | reverse complement strand
AATTCCCAGGTATTTCATTTTACTCGGTGCTATTGTAAAAGGTATTGTCTCCCTAATTTCCCTCTCAGTGTATTTGTTATCTGTGTAGAGGAATGCTATTGACTTTTGGGTATTGATTTTATATCCTGCTATGCTATTGAATTTGTCTATCAGCTCTAGTAGTTTCTTACTGGAGTTTTTTGTGTCTTCCAAATAAAGTATCATATCATCTGCAAATAATTATAGTTTCACTTCTTCTTTACTTATTCTTACTCCTTTTATTTCTCTCTCTTGTCTAATGGTTCTAGCTAGTGATTCTAGAACTATATTGATGAGGAGGGGTGATAGAAGACATCCTTGTCTTGTACCTGATTTGAGAGTAAAACAATTCAGTTTTTCCCCATTGAGAATTATATTAGCCGTTGTCACAGATGGCTTTTACCAGATTGAAGTAGAGGCCTTCTATTCCAATTTTCTGTAGGACTTTGAAGATGTATGAGTGTTGGACTTTGTCAAAAGCCTTTTCTGCATCAATTGAAATGATCACGTGGTTTTTAATTTTCGCTCTGTTGATATAGTGTATTATATTTATAGATTTTCAAATATTGAACCATCCTTGCATCCCTGGGATGAATCCTACCTGGTCATGGTGTATGATCTTCTTGATTTGCTGTATTCTATTTTCTAGGATTTTATTGAGAATTTTGACGTCTATGTTCATGAGGGAGATCGGTCAGTAGTTCTCTTTCCCTGGTTTTTGTATCAGTATAATACTTGCCTCCAGGAATTATTTTGGGAGAACTCTTTCCTTTTCAATTTCACTGAAGAATTTGAGGAGTGTAGGGATTATATCTTCTATGAATTTTTTGTAGAATTGAGCTGTGAATCCATGAGGACCTGGACTTTTCTTGGTCGGCAAGCTCTTTATTACATTCTGTATTTCAGTGGCTGTTATTGTCACCCAATTCTTACAGCTGGGGTCATACATAGATTAGCTTTATGCTGTAAAAAATAGTTATGCATAAGAATATTGGTTTCTATGAATTTTTTTAAATTACATAAGCATAACTTTAAAGGAAAGAAAAGTACTAACCCCCGTGAATATCTGCAGGTCAGAACACCAGACTAAGAGCTCCTTTTTCTTTGCTGAACCCACTTTATCTCTGGAGAAAAATCTAAAATGCTGCATGAAGGTAGTTTAGATTGTATTTCAGAATTTCAAAATGCCTTTTGCTTAAGAAGGTATAGGACTCTTATTTGCATATATATATATATATATATATATATATATATATATATAGTAGTCTTTAAAAATTACACATATAATCACACAAATTTTTAAAGAATTTTTAAAGAATACAAAACGGTAATAAAAACAGCAGCATTAAAAAGAGTACAAAATTTCACTAATCACAAAGACCATGAATAGTATGCATTCAACCAATGAAGTAGAACATACTATAAAAAAGTATTGGACATAATAAAACTTAAACTGAACATTCATGCCATGTAGGAGCCCAGAAGAGAATGCCAAATCATGAGTGTGATGTCATAGACACATTTTTGTGAACTCAAAGTGCTACTTTGAGAATGAAGTCACTTTATGGAAGAAGTGAAAGTGAAATCCTGTGTGGGCTTTAGGGCCACCAACGTCACTCCATTTGGTTTCAGCAAATAGAACCAATGTCGTTCATCAGTCCTTTACTATTTTTACTCCCTAGACACATCAGGGCCAGGATTTGAATGTAGATTTTTATTTGTGTGTTCCAAGCTCTAATTGGTATGCTATGCTACTATTTTCTTCATCGTTAATCTTCCCAGTTCTTCCAGATTCCTTATTCAGTATGTAAAAGATAGCGCATGATGTTGTTATACATCACACAAAGGGAAATTCAATATTTTTACTTGATACTCAAATCTCTAACATCAATATGGATTTTATTTCCTCATGTGTTTGCTGATTTTGATTATCAGCTTGGCTGGATTAAGAGCTACTAGACAGACCATTGGACTTTGAAGCCACTTACTTCATCCATGGTTGACCCACTGATGGGTCCAAACCTGAACTGACTACTAGGAGAAGAGCCTGATGGGAAGAAATTGTCATGGATCCATAACAAAGGGCCTGGTCTTTGGTCCGTTCCTCTCAGATTTTTCCATGCTTTCTGCTTCCTGGATGTCATAAATTGTAAATCCTTCCTCCACCACTCCCATCCACCATAAGGCTTCTCATGTGGAGCAAACTGACTATGGACTGACTCATCTGAAACTGTGAGCCAAAGTGAACTTCACCTCCTTTAACCTGCATGTGTGTCAGGCATTTCTTTTTTTTTTTCTGTTGCAAGATGAAAACTGATCAATACACTTTGCTTACAGTTTCTTCCACAGACCTTTGAAAGCTCAGTTTCTTTTGGTAAATTCTACAATGCCCATTTATTTTCCTCCACACACTACTTATGCATATCTCTGAGAGTTTCTTTGTACTAGGATAAGTCTATATCATAGTTTTTACATGGATCTTATCCCTGGTAGATGAGCTGATCAAAGCCTTGAGCCTGGTCTTTCTACAGTTGTAAGTATTGCATGCAAATGTACAGCATCTCCATTTTTATTGCATCCTTAGTGCTGGAAATCCATCATGTAGGAAAGGATGATGGGAGACCTTGCCTATAATAAATGTGTCTCTTCCATAGGCTTTCTAAAAATATCTATTTTCAGCGTGGTTATTTAGAGCCAACCACACACTAGGGCACTAAGTGTTCCTTTCATCAGTCATTCTTAAGTTTTGTGGTCCATGATGTTTCAGACTTAAGGGGAAACAATTTTCGAAAGCATCAATCTACATGTTCCTGATAACAAAGGGAATCACAACTTGACTATTCCACTTTGTTTTACACATTAAAACAAATGGAATCTTTGTAATAGTAAATAGTGAGAAATTGTTTTATTTAATCAAGAAATTTTCATTTCAATTTGGCCAACATTAGTAATAAGAAAGAACAGAAAAATATAGAAAATATGTATTTGCCCTCTATGGTTTGATATAACCTAACACTACAATTATGTGAAGACAGTTATTTTCTGAATAGTACAGTTCAGTGGGTTTGAGGATTTCTCAACATTTCCTGATGTTTGGAGCTAGTTAATTCTTTGGCCCAGGGGCTGTGTTAGGCACTGTAGCAGGCTTAGCAGGATCTATGATCTTAGCAACATACACCACCAGGTTCCAGTAACAAACCCTGGAGAAGACAACAAAATACCTCCAGACTATACCAAATGTCCCTAGAGAGAACAAACATTCTCTAGTTGACAACATATCCCCCAAAACACACAATTTTTTAATTTTGGTATTTTGCAGGGATAGAAAATTGTAACTTGAAAATATTTTTATCTTCACGTAAATGAGAAAAAAAACTATTCCTAAATAAAATGACTGTATACAAAATGGCATACATACAGTCCTTGATTTAGAAATGATGTGGTGTTAGTAGTCTTTCCCCAAAATCTAATGACTTAAACAATAAATATTGATAATATCAAACTGTACAGATCAAGGATTCAAGAGTGAGATAGCTGGTGGGTGACATCTGAATGAGTGACACTGAGTCCAGATATCAGCCAGGATACCAATAGTCTCAAGGCCCAACTAGGAGCAGAAATCTTTTAAAATGCCCTCCAACTCAAACTCCTTAAATTTAACTACTCTAGAGCTTTTGTGCAAGGGTTCAGGCCATGCTGGACTCTTCTACAAATGGTAGCTGCTGTTTCCTGGCATGAGCAGTCTGACAGTGAGAGAATTCACATCCAGGATGGAAGCCATATGCTTTTTATTAATTTCTGATCTCAGAATTAATATCCAGTCATTTCTGTAAACTTCCATTTCTTAGGAGTGACTCTGACCATCCCACTCCTTCTGGGAGGCATTACACAAAGGCAGGTCTATTAGGAAGTGGGGCTGCCAGAGGACCAGTCACCTGAGGCCATTGACCTCAGGCTCTTTCATGGAAAAAATTAAGGTCAGATGCTCCTTCACCCTGCTGACACCGTGCCACAACTGGAATTGCCTTTTCTCAGCAATTGGCACTCAGGGGAACCACCGCTGTTGGAGGTCCAAGCCTTATGCTACAGCTAGCCAGGAAGTGCCCTGGCCCAGTCACGCTGCTCTTGTCTATCCTATCATCGCTCTTCATGACTCCTCCCCAACAGAACAACTAGTATCTCCTGTAATGACATGAGTGACACAGAGATGGGGACACTTTCATCTTTTAGGCTGGGTCAGTAGGCACAACAGCAGTGCAGTTAGCCCTGTGGGGCTCTGAAGGCTTCCAGCTGACACCCTGATTTCCAACATGAGCTCTCTTCACCATTGCCCTTTGAGCCTCTAAATCAGGTGTTCTGTTCCTCATTTTTTCTTCTAAGTAGGAACTGATTACACTCACTACTCCAGATTATTGATGGAATGAAATGCTAAGAAATCCCAGACTATGACACAATTTATTAAATGAAAGTTTCTCGCTATCACCAGTCCTTGTGAGGGAACAGTTGTCCATATGCTTCATAAACTGGGCTCCATATTTGTGTTAAAATATACCTAAATGCTGCTTATCAGGATCAGCTTTTCCTGCAAGCAAACTTAAGTCACTTATGAAAAAAGATCTAAGTTCTAAAATGTCTGACTTGGAATGAACTTTTAAAATAATGGCTTATTTGGATTTGAGGACTGCATGGGAGGGTTAGATTAGCTTCTCTGTACTTACTACGGATTTTAACTAGAGCTCTTGACAGAACCATCATTTAAATCATGATACAGGAAAGATTCCTGGAACAGGAAACAAGAATCCTGGAACCAGGCCTTTTATCAATTGTTGAGATCATCTAGTAATGACAGCTTGACTTCAGCTGGTCTCGATTTTTTTCTGTTTGCAATGAATGTGGTATATGGATGAGGGAATTTTCAAGGCCATATCTGATAAAATTCAGTGTCATTTATCTTTTTGTAAACAATACTGTCATTGAGAAAATTACCCAGTAAAGTACAAAAGATTTTTCTCAGAGATGCCTACAACTTTCTTTTGTGCTTTAGAAAGGACTATCATTCTCTACACCAAGGTGGATATATAAAATGTCTTAGCTTTATGATTTTACAAGTCCTTGAACGTCACAGTAGAAACCTGTGGCAAGCCCTTCTTTAATAGTACTTGGAAATGGCAGGAGGATGCTAGTGACCAGCTAACTTTGAAAACAAGTAAGTGAAAGGGAAGAAGCAAACATGGGTTCTGTTTTTCTAGGAGGCTGATACCAACAGCAAGCCATTGGTAAGGAGTTTCTATTATTGAATTCCAGCTTCTAAGCGAAGAAGGCATATTAGACTTAGAACATTGTCATGACCCCAGAGAATGAACAGATCCAGGAATTGAGCATTGATCGTAGCTTTCAAAGCAGAAAGAAAAGCAGCTGGATCTTGGACCCTTCTGAAGGCCCACAGTGTCACCATGGAAGGCTTTTGCCACAGACATTGTACTTGACTCTGATGAATCTAGATCCAACTGTCTGTATAATGATTTGCAGAGGATGAACAAATGTGCAAAACACACACAGAGATGCAAACAGCAACATCTAGTCTAGAAAACAAATAGGTGTTCTGTTTTCCAAATGTATGATAAGGAAAAATTACACAAGAAGAAAATCTTATGGATTAAAAGAGATTTAAGAGATATAATGTGTAGCTCTTTTCTCTATTTAGGTCTAAGTATAAAATACATGAAGAAAAACACTTGTGATAGCGAGACAGTTCTGAACATGAACTAGAGATACTTGAGGCATTTAATGCTATTAAGAAATTATAATTTGTAAAATGTGATATTAATACTGTAGTTGCGCTAAAGAAAAGGTGGGGGCAACAAAAGAGAGAAATAATGAGCTGTGGAGCTGCAGGAGTGGAATTTGGGAACAGAGATGGAATTGAATAGGCCAGGGACTGAAATAGTCCAGACTAGGTGATGGGAACAAAGCACTGCTGTACAATTATATCTTTGTATATGTCTGAATTTTCCCACAGAAAATACTTAATATATAAGCAAACATCAGCTGCTGAAAATTAAATGTCTTCAAGATCTATTCAATCCTGACCAAACCAACTGAAAATTAAATTAGTTGAGTCCAACCAATTTAGATTACCAAAAGTAATCTAAAAGAGGCTTAATTTATGAAAGGTATTAGTTGAGGGTCATAACAAAATGGTAAATCCCCACCCTGCTTCAAGAGTTAAGAAATGAGATATCAAAAGTGGTATGTTGAAACTAGCTCATAGAAACTCATGAGATTTGGTGACCAATTGCTTTAAGTTGTTAAATTGCCTTTATTAAATGGTGTAGTTAAAATTAAACAAATTCTAAACATTGAAAGATAGTATATAAACTGAAAACTCCTTATTTATTATTTTACTTCCTCGTTATCTGTGTTATCAGAGTCACAGCTGTTGTGTGTGTGCATAGTATAATGTGACACATTTCTTCCCAACTCCTTGTTGAAAAATGTCACACCAGTTGCTTGCAGTGAGTGTGCTGGTGTGGGCATGGAATTATCCAACATTTACACTAAGAGCAAGTTGTTAATCATTCAGCAAGACATTAATGACATGAAGAATCATTCTTCTGATTATAATATGAGCAAATATAGTGACAATGCTTAAAATTCATGAAAGACTAACTAGCAAAGTGATTATCATTAAACCCTCCTACTCTTTTACACCTATGTGCTTTGATTTCCATCTTCTCTCTCTACTCTGCGCTCGTACAAGATGATCAATGCTCTTCTGCATCAGTAGACCCCAACACTAGAGAGTGGCTAATGTATTTGGATGGCCAAATGATGAATGATAGATTTGCATTTATTTAGTGTCTCCGATGGGTACTTCACTGTGTAAGGTTATATAGAGATGAGGAACAATAGGATCATTTTCTCTCCCTTCAAGGTGTTTTAAGCCAATTGGTAAACTCAAAGGTAGATTACACAATAGCGTCAGTTATGTAGAATGATGCTCAATTATTCAATAGAAACTCTAGGTTCTAAAGGAGTTTCCATGAATGTATCAGGCAGGGAAAGGCTGTTTCCATAAGCTGTGACTTCTCCTGGCCTGATGAACATGAATTTGTTCCCAATTTAAGGACTTACTATATTCCAGACACTAAGCTAATGATTTGTGTATAATATTTCGCTTAACAACATCCCGATACTCTAGGTGTCACCTCCCCCCGCTCACAGATCAGAAATTTGAGTTCAAGGAAAAGTTAACCGATTTGAGGGGAGGAAGGAGAGGTTTACTTTTTGACTCAGATTTGTCTGCTTTCAAGACATATCACATGTCGTCTGAAAGAGTAAAATTAATTACTTCCTGAAAGATTGAATATAATTTTAGAAGTGAGAAAATATGGATATTTCATTTGACAGGGTCAGAGCCATCAGAAAGGCTAGGAGCAGGGTAGAGGAGGGCTACTAGCAGGTGAAAAGCTTGTTATGCTCAGTGACTGATGTATCTTTGGAAAGACAGCTGACAGTATTGGTTTTGTGGAATGATTTAAAACTCAGCTGAAAAGAGTTGGTCTGAAATAGAAAACCACCAAAGCTTTTGAGCTACAGAGTAACATAAAATTATCAAATTCGAAGAGCATTAAAAATATACCAGATAGATTGAAAAAGTAGGAATGGAAATAGATATTGTGGTCCTAAAGACATGGTATAGTATAAAACCGAAATAGAATAAGGGATTTTTTTCATCAGAGTTGATTTTTTTAAAAATATTTCTTCTGAACCAGTGCTAATGATAAACATCATCAAAAAAATGCTATAATTGGATAGGTAATGACTGGGTCATTTTTTTCTTTCAATAATCGTATTATAGATCCACTGTCCTATCTTAGAGGAGACTGAATGTTATATCTCTTTTTATAATTTAATGTAACAGTGGTATTTTCATTGTCTTTCAAAATAGAGAACACTTAGAGTGGCCTGGGCACATTTCCAAATGTCCTATGGAAGGAGCAGCTACACTGTGGGAGGTCACTCATATTAGCAGATCACCTCTTGAATTTAATTTCTTGCTTTTATCCAAAAATATTCCATCCATTGATAAGGTTCTATATCAAACAACCTGAGTTTCCTTTCTAGGGAAGTCTTATGCAAATTCAATTATTCATCACTTGGACCTTCCAAGTCTCTGACCAGATGAGTTGTTGATATTCGCATGAAATATTTCTTAATGTCAGAAAGGAGAATGGTCACAAGGGCCATAAGTATAATTTCAGAAGAGGTGGTGAATATTTTGAACAATCGCTCATCACTGGGCCCTTGAATTGGCAGATAGTGAAATCACAGCTTATTCAGGATGTAAGTGATGTGAGTTTAAATTTTATTTAGTAGACAGCCAATAATCAGACTAGATTTCCCCGAAGGCAAAGAAAGATGAGTCTGGATTGAAAACAACCAGTGGGTTTTTCAATAACTTATTAAGTTTTCCAATGAGTACCACTTTTATGCCTTTGATCTGTCGAGAATGATTACATTTCTAAAGCCACATTCAAAGTCTGTTACAAGAATGAGTGTATGCAAGTGAATGAGTTTTGTTGATCTCCTTTAGGTTCAAAGCATTTGCTGCTGTAGTTTGCAGATAGTATTACTGTAGCCTAATCCACCCCTTTGCAATCTCCTGAGATCTACAGTTCTAACAGTTATAACTCCAGAGCGATGTCTTCACTAAAAGTCTCCCAGGGGTTATTGGTAGTAGTGAAGACAAGAAGAGAATCTTACCAAACAAAATAAACTCATGCAGGAAGAGTATGGAAGAGTGTGTGAAATGCCTCCTTAAAGGAGTGTGAGAATAAGAAGCCCCCAGTTCAGCACCTATCCCTCAATATGGAGCCTTTAAAAAAGGGGAGGCAAAGTCTCCCACGTGAGGAACAAGAGCTGAGTGGATGCCTGGTGAGACCGAACTTCAGCACTGTGAGACCACGTGGCAGAGGGGAACTGATGCTACTGCTGTGCAAATGTAGGCGAGTGAGAGTTCCCCAGTACTAGAGGACTCAGGACAGTTCTGTGTAGAAGTGGCTCCTGCTCCAGTAGACACGTCTCTGATACACAGAGATCACTTTCTTATTGTACGAGGCTTTGTTTAATAACCAAGCACATAAGTTTGAAAGTCCTACTCCTATGAGATTATGTGAGTATGGAGGTCTGTTTTACACGTACCCTGAAATTTCCAGTTGAACTTACCTCCTGTCTTCCTATACCTATCTTCTTCCCCATTCTATTTCCTACACAGCATCCTATGGTCCTTGCAAGTGATGGATAAAATATCACTCTTCCCTCACATCCTCCTTGGTTTCCTGTGCCATTGGGAATAAAAATAGAACGTGTTTAGAATGATTTCCAGAGCCCTGATGATGGCCCTCAGCACCTGCTGAGCTGCTCCCCCCCCCACCTCTCATCTCCCTCTACACCTGCCTCACTGGCTGACATCCTCAAGCAAGACGCATGCTCTCTGAGACCTGGGCACAGAATTCTCCCTGCTCCTGGAACTCTCTTCTCCAGATATCCACCTGGCTTCCTCCCTGAATCTCTGATCACCCATCGGGCCTTCTCAATTCATTTCCTCTGCTCAAACATCCTTTCAAAAATAGATTCAGTCTTTTCTGTCCTCTCCTGGTTCTCTGAGAGGCTTTGCTTTTGTTTTTTCCCCCAGAGCACTGATCACCCTAAAATAATAGTAATTTGTTGATCATGCTGATGGTATGCCCTCCGAGTCCTCCTGTAAAGAGGAAGAAGCTTTCTTCAGAAGTATGCAGCTCTAGCTCAGTGAGGAGAATACGTAGATGTGAAATGCTGCTTACTGAATTGGCTCACTAATCCAAATTTTCTTTTGCATCTGTGCACACAAGCACGGTTGGGATGCCACAGATTGAGATATAAGACACAGATGAGTTGGGATGTGCAAGGCTGCCCGATTTTCTGCATCGGCAGAGATAATCTGCATCTTTGGAGCTGGATGTTGACCTCCTCAGAAATCTCTCCCCTCTAGTGCTGATTACCCATCAAGCCAGCACAGCACAATTCTGGTATTGGCCTGATGCTCTGCCAGAATGGAAGCCTCTTGAGGGTGGGGAGTTGTTCTGTTTGCTCATCACTGGGCCCCTGAGTTGGCAGATCAGATGGGCTAAGCAGTCATTGCTGATCATTGCTGATTGGCTGCTCTTCATTTGCTTGGAAATCCAGTGCTCCACATCTACCAATGTAGGTGCTGAGCTCTTGTGTTTCTTGTTCTGGGCCATGTGTGTTAGTTCAGGCTTTTCATTTGCATTCCATGAGCCTCAGTTTCTGGCCTGAGGGACTGAGGACGTTAGTAGTGGCTCTTTCATACATTGATGTGAAGGTGAAATGTATCAGCATGTCCAGGACTGGTGAAGAAAACACAGGAGATCCCTACAAATGTTCACTCCTGCTGGTTTGGGTTTATCTTTGGCAGCCATGGAGGTTTGTCCAGTGATGCTTTTAGAGGGTGACAACCATGGATATTCTGGGCCACCAGCAGGCTTTATTCAGTGGAAATTGCTGGCTGGAGGCTTCCCAAGTTGCCAGAATGCAAGCAGTTGTTCCTCCTCTTGTTTCTACATAGTACCTCTGACCCCACGCAAGACTGCTGGCCCCTTGGCATCTGAACACCAGTTCTCATCTATAAATAGTGTCACTGACACACTGTGCAGGCCTTGGTCTGTGAACAGCCTGAAAGGCTACTTTCCTTGACTGAGGACCTGACAGACTCGACATTTTTTTTTAACTGTGCTTCTGTGCTTTTGCCATGTTCCTGCTAACACTTCCTGT
Source organism: Octodon degus (assembly GCF_000260255.1). Lineage (NCBI taxonomy): Eukaryota > Metazoa > Chordata > Mammalia > Rodentia > Octodontidae > Octodon > Octodon degus. The sequence goes on along the minus strand of NW_004524584.1, from coordinate 23,883,010 downwards.
GTGAACATCCCCAAGGGCCTCCATTATCCTCTGGTCCTAGCACACGTGTCCTGCCACCCGTCCATCTGAGCGCCTCACCAATAACACTTTCACTCTCTGTTGTGGATAGCCATTCCCTTGTCACAGGACTAATATAGGAATCAGTGCCTTCTTAGTTATGACCATTCTAGGTAGATTTCAAATCATCAGTTAAGTCCAACAGTATTTATCAAAAGCTCATTCGATTGTAAATCATCACTTCCTAGTTACTGTGTCTTATGGAGACAGAATAGAGAAAACAATTGTGGGATGAACACTGTCAACAAGAATTCCTTGCTACATCAGGCTAAAACCCAGAGACCCTGAGCTACACGGTCCACTTCCTCTGACTGTGTATGTGATCGTTATATTCAGAGTAACATGGGGGAAGCCACCTGGCATGTAGGGGCACGTAGGGGCAAATTTCACTTTTTCTGGCCACATTAAAGACAATGTCTTTAACATTATCACTTGGCCATGAAGACATCCTCTTTTATGTGAATCCAAAGAAGGCTGGAAGGTGGATGCCACAGTTGTCATATCTTTTTCCTACCCATGTAACTAAATGTTTCAGTCTGTGAGCCACACCTTAGTTGAAGCAGTAGGTGTCTTCAAGCAAAAAAAAAAAAAATTACACTAATGATTTGAAATGATCTGTAGTGCTGGTTTAAAATATTTAGAAAACAATATCTGGTATTCCAGGCACATTATAATATGAATGCATGGAGGAGACTGTTTTATTTCTAACAGAAAGAAAATTTCCAAGTAATACTTTCAATGACAGGTAGATAGGAATATATTTAAGAATTCATTTTGCATAAGTGATATTACACATAACAATTATAAACCAAAAGGGATTGAGTTCCCAAGAATAACATTAGTAATTACATAGTTTATAATTAATAGCTCTAAAATTTCTTTTGCAAGTTTTTGAAAATGTCACAAATGTATTTATTTAAAAATCAGCGTACTTACTCAACATTAATTTTACCAGCCTTTAAGTGGCTATAACTTGAAGAAAAATATTCTTTTATTAATAATACATGATCTATCATTTGGTATGAATTATTAAGAGCTTATATTCAATGTCTCTATGCCCAAGACACAGAATATTTTAAAACACAGTGCAGTTTTCCTGACAGAGAGTGTCCTTCAGGGGTGTTCACTTGGCTTTGGAAATATTACCATGAATCTGTGGAATCCCATCCTCTTCGCCTTCTCAAAATTAATAAAAACAGAAATCACTTCTGGGCATCTGAGGAAAAGGGAAACATTCTCATTAGTGGAATCAGTGTACTGGCCTCCCTCAGTCCCTACAGATCTGCTTCCTGAGCCAGAGAGAGGATATCTGTTCTGAAGGCAGCTTGAAGAACCAAGACTAGAGAGGAAATGGGATCAAGCGAAGAGACTCATGGCTTTATGCCTTCAAAACCTGCGCTCCTTGCTGCACTGCAGACTAGGTCTACCATCCCAAGTAATAGGAGCAAAACTGAAGAAAATATATGGCACATCGATGAGGAACCAGAGAGCATGTTTTATGACGTGTGGAAGGTGCTTGTGGCATTTATGGTTATCTATTTTGCCATTTTATCACATCAACCAGGGCACTGAGTTTTTGCAATCACCTTAGTCCTGTTGACTACCAAATTATTCCAGGTCACTGTTATTCCTTTCCAGATAAACATGCCTTCCTGTCTCCTGGAGAATTTTCCTGAGTTTATCAGGCTTCTTTAATTACCCTTAGATAAGGATCATTAACCACAGACTAAACCATTCACCTGCATATTGGTGGAAAGAACATTTTTGTGGGATGTGAAATTGCATAATAAGATGTGGATTCTAAGCCTCAACTTCTCCATTTTGAGAATTAAGTCTATTTACCAACCTAGAGCCCTTCATCAGAACAGCTCATCTCTTACAAGAGAGTTAATCAAGGCAAAAGAACACAGACCAACACTTGAGAAAAGAGTAAAAGCACACAACGAAATGAAAAAGATTCTAAAGTGAAGTAAATGATTGCTACAGTGCAGACATAATGTTAGTAATACACATCATTTTTTTTCAGAGTTTTTGAATCCTTGTACCTTGGTTTTACCAAAATTCTTTGGTGCCCCTTTACTGGTTGTACCTTCAACAGCAATTTATTTTTAGTTTTCGCATGAAAACTCAATGTTCAATTAAAAAAATAATTATTGATAGAATAGGACTTATTCTAAAACCAAAGATAATAAAGTAATAAATTCTTTATTAAAGACTGGAGTTTTACATTTTACCCTTAGCCTTTTTCTGGGCTATATATCTATTGTTTTTAAAATGTGGGAGTCCATAAGAGCTGACGTTTCCCTGGAGTCAGTGAAAATTCTCATTAGAAATTATAGGAATATGTAGTTTCTCTTTCCTGTGAGTCCCCAGCCATGAGCAGTGGGAGACAAAATCAAGTGGAACCTATAGGGTCTCTGGCCCAACAGCACCAACCCTACACAGACAGTGTGCATGTTGATCGATATGTGGCCATTCTCAGGAGGAAGCGACTGTGAGCGTGAGGAGAAACTTGTTTGTCAGGTGAGAGAGTTGGATGGGAAGAGTCTACACTTAATGCTTCTATAGAGTCTTGGTGAAATAGTATAGATGAAGAAGGAGTGAAAATCTCCAGGATTTACAGGTTGCCAAGTTGTATTTGCCTGGTCAAATATCTGATACCTGTAATTTAAAGGAGGCAGGCTTATTTGACTCATGGTTTTAGGGGATTCAGTCCCTGGTCAGCTGGTTCCAAGGCAGAGGCATCATGGTGGACAGGAGCGGTGGAACACAGTTGCTCAGTTCATGGAAGCCAGGATCGAGAGTAGAAAATAGTTCCAGAAGGGTAGGGGTGAGGGACTAGACAAAGTACCCCAAGTAGTGACTCCTGGCCCCACCCAGATGTACCCATAGTATATATTCCTTACCCCACAGGTATCCCCAAAGCCAATCAAATTGAGAGTTGAGACTACAAGTTATAATTATGAAACAAAATTTGACTATTCTCAAAGTTAAAGATTTCTTTTACTGATCTAGTATACCATTCTGATTGTTTCACATTTCATTTCTACTTTTGTCTTCATTATTCCTTCTGTTTGCTTTCTTAGTGATTATCATCCGGCTTTTCAATTTATTTGCTTGAAAACATTTCATATATTTTCATGCTTATTAATTTTTTGACAAATGCACTCAGAGCTGTGCATTGTCCCCTGAACGCCACTTTGGTTTCTCTTTGCTGCTCCTCTGCTATTCTCTACTAGTTACTGTCTTCTAGATTTTCTAGAACTGATCTGTTGCCTCCAGACTACTGTTCTTGTCTCTTTCCCCAAGAGACAGATATACAATGTTCTTCCAAACTTTTAGTACATGTTTCTATAGTTTGCAAACAGTACTTCTTTGTACACCATAAGAGGACCTTGAAGATTATGTCCTTTCTTCACCTCTAGGACATCCCTTCTTACCCCCTCTGTTACTCCTTCCTCCTCCTTCTGAAAGCTGTAATAGACTGATGTGGGAAGCTGAATGTGTTCACTATGTTTCTTTACTTTTTCTTCCTTCTTTGGTTTTCATTATGCTAATAATCCTTTGAGAATTGCTCATCTTTCTCTGACCAAATTTTTCATCAGCTCTTTCTCTGTTTTGTTTGGCTGATCTGTTGAACTTTTAATTTGTAGAATTTTTTTTTAATTTAAGCTATTTTTACCTTCAAAGATCTATTTTCATGTTAGAGTACAGCATGGGAAACCTCTCATCCACTGCTATGTGACTGTTTAGCTAACTGCTTTTATTGGGTTTATTCTGCCCCTTAGCTGGAATTGTTGGCCTGCAGTTTTCTCAGCAATTGAACGTTATACCCTCATTTATGGCTTGGAGAAATGATCTGGATGCTTCCTAGGGAATGAAGGAGGTATGGCTTGGATGCTTCCTAGGGAATGAAGGAGGTATGGCTTGGGATTTCAAGGTGTCTCAGGGAGGTGAGACAAGCCCCAGTGTGCTCTGAGCTGTTCCATCTTAGCAGCCTGAATCCTTGCTGTGCAATACTTCCTGCTTTCACACCACCAGGCTCCAGTTGTGGGACAGCAATGGTCAGAAGCTCCAAGGAGGATCCCTGGGTGCTAGCCAGTGGGCTTCAGTGCCCGCTGTACTCTGCCTCTAATCAAAGCGCCAGGCAGGTATCCGGTTGTACGTTTCCTATTTCAAAACCACTCTTAGCGCCAGCAAGATAGCTCAGCAGAATAAGCGCCTGCTTAGCAGGCACAGGAGCTGGCATTCATTCATTCTCCTGCACCATATGTCTCAGTGGCCTCACCTCTGGATGCACTTAGCCAGCAATGGAGTCCAGGTATGGTGGCACTGGGGCTGAAAACAGGAGAATTACTACAAATTAGAGCTGCATAGTGAGATCCTAAACAACACACAAACTAACAAAAACTGTTCTTATATTTTTCCAAGTATTTCTTATAGTTTTCAAACTTAACAGACCTTTTCTTGTTTTCCATCATTATTTTGGATGTTTTAAAAATTTGATCACTACTAGAAATTTGGAGTATGAAAAGGTCCACGTTGATATGGGTCTATCTGTCTGTCTGTCTGTCTGTTTGTCTGTCTGTCTATCTCTTTCTTTCTTTGAAGGAATATTAACAAAACAGGTAGGGGACAAAGACCAAAAGTTGTGGAGCACTTGCTTTAATCTTATTCATATTGACCCAGATGTTAATCACATGAAAAGAAAGGATTTTATTTAGCCACAGTACATTCATACTTTGTTATCTCGAAATGCAAAGCAAATGTATAAAAAGATTAAAAATCAGGAGCTCCACAAGTTCTAGTGAGCAAAGAACCGGTGAGGTGTTGAGAAGAATTGTCTTCCCTTCCTGCATCCACACTGATAATGGATCACCACGCATTCTTCAAATATTCACTCATGTGCTGACTCCACTGAATCAGTTCTAGCAAGAGGAACTGAGATTCTCCTGCTGCTGAGTTTCTCTGAAATGCCTCTCTAAGGCAGGAAGCAGGACTGACGTATCAGGTTAGTATTAGCCCTCAGCTACTGCAGACTGATCAGACCCACAATCTCCTGAGTGAGTGGCTGGTAAAGGCCTAAAAACATGAGACAAATGATATGATTTCAGGGCTCCAGGAAGATCTGAATCTCTCACAGAATTCAAGGTTCACTGGGGGATAAGACAAAGATCTTCTCTGGGTGGCCTGTATATATTTACTTAGCTAAGCAAGGTAGAGAATACTGAAGAAAGGCAAGACTATGCCTTGAATGGAAGAGCTCTTTAAGGGCCTTGGAAGTCTACTCAAGGGCATAAACAGGTAAAGACATCATGACAATTTAGGAGAGCTATGCTATCTCCAGGAAGGCCTCCAACAAGGAGTGAGATGCCTGCAGCTATAGTCTTTATCTAGGTAATTAGGGTTGGAGCCAGGTGTCTTTAGTCATGGCCTTGTCTTGTCCTTTGAGGCCAAAGCGTCACCCACCATTACAGGCTACTCATCACCAGACAAGGGGCCTATGCCTAGGCAAACTCATAAGTAAACATGAAAAGCCAGTTGGTTAGTGTAAGTCCTGCTGAGAGCTGCGTCATAGTGGTCTCCATCACTGATGCATTCCACCATTCTGACTTCTTAAACTCTTGCTCCCAGGACTACAGCCTGAGCAGGCACTTTGGTTGGTACCTAAGGCTAGTACTTTACCTACTGAATCAGAATTTTAACAAAGCTTTCCTTTTGGCAAAGCAGGCTGTTTTAGATTCTCTACTTTCTCTAGGATGTTCAATCTAGTCTCTAAACCCACGCTGCACACTTTGCATCTATGTTAGTCTTCTAGCCCACTTCAAGTCACCAAATACTACATTGGCCAGGAAGATGCTTGGTGCCCCAACATTATAGGGTTCAGTCACCTGTGGTTTATTTGTCACTCACTTGAGTCCACAAGTGGCTACTCCCACGGGCCAGATCAGATCTCAGCAGAGGAGGCCTTCAAAGTTCCAGGTACAGCTTCAAGAGAGACTTGGCGGGCTCTCTTTCATCAAATAAGGCACAGAGCATGAGTAACGTGTGTGTGAAGTTCTTGGGGTCAGGGAGGGAGGTGCCCACACCGCCTCTGAGCCAGTGCTGCTAGCTAGAACCTTCAAACTGCGGGGAATATTGAGAGGCAGCATCCACCTGTGCTCCTAAGAAAGGTATGAGCAGCTGGAGAGATAGCTCTAAGCACCTGCCTGGCAAGTATAAGGACCTGGGTTAGATCCCCAGTACTGCATGTCGTACCAGCCACTGAAGCCAGGCTTGGTGGTGCACACCTGTAATCTCAGCACTGTGGAGGCTGAGAGGAGGATCACTATGAGTCTGTGCTGTATAGTGAGACCCTGTGTGTGTGTGTGTGTGTGTGTGTGTGTATTTTTATTTTATTTTACTTTATTTTATTTTATTTTATTTTCAGAACCAGGGATTGAACTCAGGCCCTTGGGCTTACCAGACGAGCACTTATTCTACTAAGCTACCTTACCAGCCCCTTAAATAAATATTTTAAAAAAGAAGATATGAACAAGAGCTCTAGGGATGTCAAGATGTCATTGACTCTATAGAGTGAAAATGCAGTGTGCAGACTGTCTGGAAGGATAAACTGACGTTTTCCAGATAGCACTGCCCTGCACAAGAAATACAGTATGCACACAGTTCTAAGTGACCGCACTGAGGAGAAATCTTACTATCTGGACCAAATGCCAAAGCCAAGCTTGCAGCTTTAAGCACATCCCAGCTTCTCCAAAGAAACAATCTTCCTGAAGATCCAAGGGACCCAGGGAAGTGCAAGAAAGCGAGAAGCCAGATAAATGAGTCTGTGTTCAAACCGAATTCTTGTAACTGTGCTAAACAGAGTACTGCAAAATGAGTAGCCAAAAGCACCACAGAAGCAGCGCAGTGCACCACTGTCCTGCAGTCTCATGGTCTGCATTCAAAGTGTCAGCAGGGCTCTTCTTCCTCCAGATGCCAGAGGCCCTGGTGTTCCTCGGCTCTGGCCCTCTCACTGTCTTCCTCTCGTCTCTCATGCTTATATTCCTGTGGTGGCTGACTCTGTTTCATCTCTCTGTCTCTCTCTCTGTCTCTCTCTCT
>NW_004524584.1:23858347-23875752 GCF_000260255.1 Octodon degus | reverse complement strand
TCTCTCTCTCTCTCTCTCTCTCTCTCTCTCTCTCTCTCTCTCTCTCTCTCTCTCTCTCTCTCTCGGTGTCCTTACAAAGATGTATCAGGTATGCGCTCAGATGTGAGCTCGGCGGGGCCTCCTATGCTTGGGCTGTTGCTCTGCATGGTCCCTGGGATGGTCGTGGAAGTGCTGTTGGCACTACAAAGGGGAGAGACGTGGATCTTCAGCTAAGACCCATGAAAATGGTTAAGAAGCAACTTATCTTTAAAATGAACTCCAGACAGATTTTGGGAAAAGAGAAAGGCCACAGATTGCATTATAAAAAATGAAAAGACAAATTTTTCAGAAAAAAATAATGAACAACAGAATTACAGTATGAATTGAAATTTAGCAGTCAATGAATTTCTGAAATACTGGACTGGATTGTAAACCAGACATTGAATAAGAAACTCATGTTATTAAGGGCATGAGATGGAAGTCATGTATTTCTTCACCCCACAAGAAAAAAAAAAACATTAAAATTCTCAGTAAAAATTAGATCTATACAGGAAACATCTTCCAAATATTGGACCTGAAATGCTGCAAGATTTTGAACAAATGGTGGATGCGTGTAAAAATGATGTCTAAAGTCCTGTGAACAGTGCTCAGATTAGGACCATGGGGCCAGAGAAAAGGAAATGTAGCCACTGCATAAGACTTAGATATTCAGGGGCTGGGGAAATAGCTCAGTAGAATAGGCTCTTGCCTGGCAAGCACAAGGGCCTGAGTTCAATCCCTGGTTCCTCAAAAAAAAAAAAAAATTAAATACTCTGTGAGTAACATTTACATAATTGCAATGGAAATGTTGTATATGATTTTCATCTTTAAAGAGATACTAAATCACAGCTACAAAATAGCATGTAAATGGTGTACAGTCACATGGATAAGTGGCAGTGCTGGAAAGGGGAAAAGAAGGTAAATAAAATGGTTCTAATGTTCTTACAAATGGTCAGGTTGCAAGAAAGCAATCTATTGTGGAGAAAAAAACAAAATATTACTCATAAAGTTTCTAAAAGAGTAATATAGCTGTATTAAAGGGGAAAGTTGATAGGGGACAAAAGTATAAAGTCCACAGAAAGTGCTGGAAGATGGAGGGTTCAGTTTCAAAGAAAAACCGTTAAAACGTACTTGGTGTATTTGAACATATTGGAGATTTTCTGTTTTCCAAAGTCTGAATGAATTAGTAATCTTCAGATTTTTCAAATTTTTAAAAAACCAAAACTGCGATAACAATAAACACCAGGAAAAATGAACACTAAAATAAAAAGGTATATCAGTTATATGGCACCAAGGCCCTTCCCCATCGTTCATCTGGATGCCATCCGCAATGACCTTATTTCCAAGTAAGGTCACATTCACGATGCTAGAGATTAGGACTTCAATAGAACCCTGGGGGACTAGAAACTCAGTGTCAGCAATGGAGAATCTGCTTTCTTGAAGTAGAACTGCTGGGAGCATACCCGAATTCTTTCTCTTCATTAAAGTACCAACTAGTGAACTAGAATTGTCTGAATATGTTTCTACATGGAAAAATAGAGTTCTATCAATGGAAGCCTGGATCCCTTGCCTGGATACCATCTGCATTCTTCGTCCATCATCCATCTCCTGGCCTGGCATAAGAAGGCCAAATATTATCTCAGAGTCTGCTCACTAACACACTATTGTCTACAAATGCCATTTTACGAGGAGAATGCACAAAGCTACCATCTCGTTTTCCTTGCAGCTTCTCTTCCTGCCTTCATCATTCTTATCTAATTGTGTCACTAGGATACAGACAGGACCTTTAGCTTTTGCCTCAGCCGTGACCAGCCACTTCTGTTCTCTGCTATCCTAGCAACTGTGGTCTCTGCCTCTAAATCTGCCAAGTCAAACAACAACCAGAGCCAGCGCGTCTCAGCTCGGTGTTTTATGGGCGTGAGAGCACCATAAGGAAGCTGAGCTGCTGCCAGAGGAGGAATTACCGCCAGTGCGCACTGGATCTGCAGGGCGTCGGGCGATCCTAATGGCCAGCGCTGGATTTGCTGCTCCTGGCTTAGATTTTCAGAGAGCAGAACCTTCTGATCTGAGAATTTGTGGTAGGAAAAGCTGCAGCTTCATGATTTTCACATCCCTGACCCCTCATCTCCAGCAGAGACTGAAAGATCGCAGAGTAGGCAAAGCCAGCATTCAGCTCTCTCTGCAGCCAGTGGCCCTTGCTACAATTTAATCATGTTCTTTCTTATTCTCCGACTCTATGTTCACCTTGACCATCTTTCTGCGGTAAGTGACACTGGCTTTCTGGTTCTGGTGGTGACATAACATTTCGTGTCAACATGCACATATTCAAAGAAGACAGTTTCTTAAAACAAGACAACGAAGTGAATCAGAGCAGCACAGTGAGTGCCTGACTTTCAGAACACACATACTTACTGGGGGGAGTGGGCGCTGCATGGGAGGGAAAATCTGCTTCACCTATAAGAATCAAGAGACACATCTGAGAGTTTGTAAGATTAGAGCTGCATGTTAGATGAAGTGGGTCAGCAGAAAGTCACTGTGCATGAGGCAGGAACGGAGCGTGTCCAGGGTGATTTGCCAGCAACGTCACCTCTAAGATTCTAGGCAATAAAGACACTCCACCTTCTCAGGTTGTTGAAATGATTACATATAAATCACTGAAAGCAGTGCCTGACACTGAGTAACCCTCAAATATCCTATAATTGTGTATTCAGGTGCACACTGCACAGATTAGGGGAAGCAGACTAAAATGGAAAAAGCATGTGTTAGGTAAAACTCCTCGTAATGTCCTTTCAGTACTTCATGAGAACTCCTGTTGGTCTAAGTTGACTGACAGTGACTCAGCTATGATGATGGCTATAGAGAATGGTTTTTTTTTTTTTTGAGGACGTTTCTATTTGTGCAGTTTAATATGTTCAGTTATCCACAGTGGTAGAAAGCTTGCATTCTTCCTTTGCCAGGATGAGACAATTTGCCAGTTTCCTGTGTCTTTAGTGCTCTAAGACTCACAGCAAGAATAAATCTCTGTTCACAGAGCTGCTCATAATCAAATTATCATGGTATGGTAGAAGAAACTCATCCTCATAATAATACAAGGTGAAGCAAAATCCCATGGTGTCCATCGGAAGGAAGAACGGGGTGTAGTCTAGGAAGTTCATCTGCATCATATTATTCAGAATAATAGAATTTGGAAATTTCAAACAGAAAATTAAAAGGAAGGCTTTCTATTTCAAAGAAGAAGAAAGAACCACTCCATTCTAACATGTTAAGTTAGGCTACTCATCATAATTTATTTCTGGAGCTACAAATAATTTTTAACAATACTTAACTTGATCTTCCAAAATAAGTGGCTCATGGAAAGGCACCCATTGTGTTTTGCTCCGTCTTGCCATGCTCTCCAATGCTCTTCCTCTTGGAAGCAACTTCTACATTAATACTCAGCGACCCCAGTAGAGTACGATGGGAAAAGGGACGATGCAAAATGGGATGATCCTGGGATCCACCGTTAGGATTCTAGGGGAAATGTGGGGTAAGTGTGGAGAGAGATATGCAGGAGGACCGAGAGGCTCTAGTGGTGATGTCTGGTGCTTTCATCTCACGGGAAATACACTGCAAATATTTGAATAGCGACTAAATCAGTACGAACATGTCTCAGAAAAATCATACTCAGTAATGTGGAGAAAACATGTTGAATTGTTAAAAAAAAATCACAAGTTTTTTGAAAAAAGTCATGAATATCCTTCATAAAATATTTGAGCAAGAAAATATCAAAAGAGCAAAACAAAATATGACTCTAACTCCCAAACCAAAAAGATCAATCATTAATACTAAGTAAACATGATTTTATGTTTCTATGCATATTTGTGGATGCTAGAGAGATGAATAGATACATTGAAGTAAATGTGTTCTTATAATTATTCTTCTATCCCTGTGCCAAATTATAGTCAAATAATGTAATGCTTTTGTGTATCTTAACATGAAGATCAGTTTCATCTCTTTTGTAAGTATTTCACATTATTTTTCTTGGATGTTTATTGTTCTGATGAGTTTTGCAATTTCTCTTTTATAGTTAATGACTATAATATTGAACTTTTTATTCAGTAACATTATATTTCCAATCATGGATCTAGTTCTTTGTTTTTTTTTTCTTTGATGAAGTTTTGTGCTATTTATGTAATCAATTTCTCATATTTTGTAGTTTATGCTTAAATATATCATTTTTTGTTGCAAATGTTTTCTTCTATGTATTTTTCTTTATTTAATTTATTTATTTACTTATTTATTTATTTATTTATTTATTTATTTATTTGTTTATTTTGGCAGAACCAGGGATTGAACTCAGGCCCTTGCACTTGCCAGTCAAGTGTTTATTCTACTGAGCTATCTCCCCGGCCCCTCCTGTATGTATTTTAATAAATATTTTCTGATGTTCTTGATGTTCCTCTCACAATCTTATCTTGTTGACCATTTTAATATATCTGGCCATCCATTGTCTTGTACTGCCTCTGATCTACAGCTACATCACATTGGCTTCCTCCTTTTCCGACCTCTTTATATTTCTAGAAATATTGCATTTTGTATTGCATATTACTTGCCTATTTATTACTACAGAAGATAACAAACATCATGTGTCTCTAGTAGAAATTCTTCCAATTAATGATTTTTGCTTGGGTTTTTTTTTTAATTAAGTAATTCTCTTCAAATTTGCTAAAGTTCCGAGAGTCTCAGAATCGAAAGTGAGTTTTGAGCTATCTTCCAATATTTCGAACAGATGCGCTCATGTGCTTGGTGCTCTCGGGCTCATTAATGTAGTAAACTGTAATTGATAGATTTCCCAGAGCTGGGCCATTCTCGGTCACCTGGGCAAAGTCTCTCTGCTCTTAAAGACATCTTTCGTAATCATATCGTTGCATCTAACGCTTCCATTTATGGTCAGAATTTGGTTATCTACTCCATAATATATGCATTGTCTTTTCTTACCCCGTTCTTATCAGAGTTATGATCTGAAGTCATATTAGCCTCATAAGATGAATTTTACTCTATTTTGCAGAACAATTAGTAGGGAGGAAAAGGCTCAGACCATAAATATTTACACAGTCATCATGAATCTTCCAGGCCTGATCACATTTTGGGGAGAAATCAAAAGTCACAACAAAATGCTTTACGCTGCATTCCAAATGTTCTTTTGATAGTATTTGGGTTAACAAGGTAAACGTGTTCTCTTTAATCCATTTTGCTATTTTTTTAACTTTAAAGAAAACTACTCATTTACTCTGTAAGATTCCTATTTTATTATTATCTATAATTTCAACCATATTAGCATAATATCATTAGCTTACATTTTAATACTCTGTACTGCCTGTGCACTTTCTTTTAAACTGTTTATCTAGAAAAAAACATTTATCTGGCATGTTTTTTCTCGTCTTTGTATGTTATATTTTCAGGGTTATTTTGTGTTGCAACAAGGATCAGAATTATGTCCTTTCATATTGTCAAATTCACTATTGTCACTTTATTTACCAACTCCTTTCCACTGGTCCTAATATCATTCTTTTATGCCTTGTCTTTGTCTTGATTTCTCTTGGTGTGCATCCAGTTTATAGTGCCATAAAACATCACATTTTCTTTTTCTATTTTTTCTTAGGGAAGGGTTTACAGGGTGTTCAGGGTCTCACTACTGGATCAGACTCAGTGATCCACCTGTTTACAGACTCCCAAGAGCTGGAATTACAAGACTGCGTCACTACACCCAATCTCAATTGCCACCTCAGTGCGCCCCAGGGGGATTGAACCCCCGGCCCCTGCTTGTAGGTACTTTAATCTACTAAGCTATCTGGCCAGTCCTAAACATCACATTTCACTTTTAAGTATTTCTCATGCTTGCCCTCTTGCTTCCTATCCAACTACCCCTGTTTTCATTTTTATTTCTTCCCTTTTGTCATCTTTCAGTTTAATTTGCTGGGATTTTTCTTACATCTTCACAGGGAATATCCACGACATTGATTTATAATACCCTTTCTTAGCTCATAAATTTTTGCTTTTTAAGCCATTACATTTCTCTCTAGGCATGCCTTCTGTTTCAGTCCACTGTTGGAGAGGTAGTGTCTTGTGTCTTGTCATGAAGTTTAAAAAAATTTTTTAATGTTCTATTGCAATTTTGGTGAATACAGGATATACTTAGAATCATGTCACTTATTTGAAAAACATGTTAATACTTTGTTCACTATATAACACTAGAAAGACAGACAATATCTTTCTAGTCCATTCCTCTCTTCACTTGATGGATCCCTCAATACATTTCTACAGCTCTGCAGCACTTTGCATTCCAGCAGTGCTGTGTGAGGGTTCAAGTTTCCCCAAATCCTCAGCAACACTTGCCAGGGTCTATCTTTCCTGTTGTAAACATCCTAGGGGATGGGAAGGAGGTTGTAACTGTGATTTGTCACACTGTGATTGTGATTGTCACTGTGATTCATTTGCACCTCCTTAATGTATAATGACTTGGTGCATCTTTACACATTTTGACTATTTGCATGTCTTCCTTAGAAAAACATTCGTACTCTTTTATTCATTTTAACTGCATATGCAATAGAGGTTCTTATGCAATACCTGATGCAAACAGGTTCTTTCCTCATTCTAGACAGACACTCTCTATAAATAAATGACATGCAAATGTTTCACCTAATGGTGTTCCTTTTCTTGGGATACAAAGTTTCAATTTTGAGGAAGCCTAATGTATTCATTTTCTCTTTAGTCTTTGAGTTTTTGTTGTATTTGAGGATTACCAAAACCACAATAATTAAAAAGCTTATTTTCCAAGAGTTTTATGGCTTCACATTTTACATTTACTTAGATTTGTGATTCACTTTGAGTTCACTTTTGTGTATGGTCTGAGATAGAAGTCCAACTTTATTTAGTGTGAGGATATCAACTAATCTCAGATCATTTGCTAGAAAAACTGTATTTTTATTGAATTATATTGATATCTTTGTGAAAATGAACTGATTGTAAATGTTATATGAACTCTCATTTCTACTGCTTTGACCTATATATGCCCAGGACTCCTTGAAATTTTTGTAATCACACAAATGTAATTACCTAACTACGGAATTTTGTAATTACATAATTTTGCAATTACATACCTATGGTTATGTAGTAAGTTGTTCTTTGGTTTTTTTGTTTTGTTTTGTTTTGTTTTGTTTGTTTTTTTCTGTATTTAGGACAGGGTCTACAGGGCCTACAGGGACTCACTATGTAGATCAGGCTCATAATGATCCTCCTGTTTTCAGCCTCCCAAGCACTGGGATTACAGGTGTACACCACCACGCCCAATCTCAATCTCTGTCTCAGCAAGCCCTGGAGGCGGGGCCAGCACGGCATGCTGGGGATCAAACCCTCACTGCTGTGCTCTGCCTAAAATGGTACTTTAGTCTGCTGAGCTATCAGGCCAGCCCAATAAATTTTGAAATAAGTAAAAATGAATTCTTCAGTTTTGTTCTTTTCGGGAATTATCTACTTTGGACTTTTGCATTTCTATATGAATTTTAGGATCAGCTTGTCAAAGCTGGGTTAAATTCACTTTTTGAGCTTTTTTATTTTCAAAAAATAAAAAATAATTTTAAAAAACTGTAGAAATGCATGGCTGACACTGACAGAGGATCTACAGTCTGAGGTACAGGATCTCAGGATAAAGCCTGAGGGGATTGGACTGACTGTGAGACCCAAAAGCTGCAATTCTTGTTACATAGGTCTTAGTCTTAGCCATCCAGCAGAAAAGTATAAAAGCAAAGTATAAGAAATGAAGTTATGTTGTCATGTTGAGCTGTAGGGGACTCAGGTCAACAGCTTCTCACATTGCCAGTCAAGCGGAAGATCCAATACTATTATGGGATACTGGACTATTTTGGAATATTTTGCTGAGTTCACACATCTATAATATTTAAATGATGGCACTAAACAAAAAAAGGGGATATAGATGAATGACTATTTTGTATCTGTGTATTCAAAATGGTTAGGATAGATATAAAACTACATTCTCTTAATTCAAGGAATAGAGGGATTTGTTCTAATAGTGTTTGTAAATAGGATATCATGTCTGCATCTTGTACAAAACATAACCGCTAAGAAGACAGTATACAATGTGTTAATTATTGGAACTGTCCTACCAATTTGATTTGAAACTGTCTCATTGCTATTTATTTCTCAATAAAATTATGGAAAAAAAACTGTAGAAATGATATAGAATTTCACCAAACATCATGAGAGAAATCCAACAATGGTTGTCATACTGTGTATTGTTATCTTCAAGTTCATTGTTTAGATTGCCAGGTATAAACAAAACTGGTCAAAAATATTAAAAGAAGAAGAAAAATTAAGCATTAACTCTTCCTTTCAACACACCGGTAGGAATCAGCAGTGTAGTTGTCACCGCTATCCTGTGTATATGCATATGTGTTTTTCCCTCTCTTCTTTCTTTTTTCTTTTCCCTAATTCCAGGTGTTCTTTCCCTTTGAACAGTTTCTTTCCTTTTCACAGTATCTATTGTACCTTTCAGACTTTTTTTTTAACTCTTTCAGGTTCGTACACTAGGAAGACAGTACAATGTTTACAGATGTAGGTCTGTTGTATTTTACTTATGAATGTGGTCTTCAGTTGCATGCATTTACCTAAAAAAGCCTTGAGTTTATCTTTTTTTTATAGCTGATAAAAGTTTTGTATAAAAATACATCTTTCTTATCCATTCCTCAATTGATGGGTGTTTATGTTGTTTTCAAAATATAGCTTCTTTTGACAAATTACACTGCTGTGAACACGGTGTGCGCATATTGCTGTGGTATGTTGTTTTCAATTTTTCCAGACATAGAAATTAAATAACACCTTCATAAACAACCAATGAGTCACAGATGAAATTAAAGAAGGAATTATATAATATTTACAATTAAACAAAAGTACACAGATAAAACTTATGAACCTGTGGGACACGATGAAAGAAGTCCTAAGAAGTAAATTTGTAGCAGTGAATTCTCGCATCAGAAAAACATAATGTACCCACATAAACAACCTAGTGTTGCACCTCAAGTTTCTAGAGAAAAAACGAGCAAGACTGGCCCAAAGGCCATACCGAGGAGGAAATTATAAATATCAGAGCAGACTAAGAAAACAACAAAGAATTAATGAATCAAAGAGTTGGTTCTTTGAAAGAATAAATAAAGTTGATAAATTTCTAGTCAACATTATAAAAAAAGAAAATAAATTTTATTTTGAAATCAGAAATACTGAGTCTATAAATGAATTTTGGGAAATTATGTTATCATATTAATAAGCCATTGGGGGATAGCAAGATAGCTCAGCAGACTAAGCTTTGCTTAGGCAAATGCAGGGACCAGGGTTCAATCCCCAGCATGACATGCTGCACCAGCCCCACCCCCAGGCATGCTGAGCCAGCCACTGTGACCGGGCATGGTGCCACACACCTCTAATCCCAACACTGGGAAGGCTGAAAACAGGTGGATCACTATGAGTCTGAGCTGTGTAGTGAGACCCTGCGCCAAATACATTTTTTTAAAATATCTCTGGGTTTACTCATGGTTATGGAATGTCTTTCAGCTTATTTAGGTCTCTAATTTCCTTCAAAAACATCTTACAATTTCCAAGATATGAATTATTACATTTATTTTACTATGTTGACTCTTAAATGTTTCACTATATATGAAGCATTGTTGCTGTTTTAAATGGAATTATTGACTTTGTTCCATTCCTGGTTTGTTGATCATTAATGCAATGGCCTGAATATTTCTGTCTCATCACAATTCATGAATGAAAATTGTAATACTCAGTAAGATGAAGTTAAGATGTGGGAACCCAGGAGGGAATTAGTTTGTGAAGACAGAATACTGAATCCTCATTAAAGCAGCCCCAAATGCTCACTGCCCTCTTCCCACCATGTGAAGATACAAGGAGAAGTCAGTAGTCTGCAACCCAGAATAAGACTTTCACTGGAAACTAACTATGCTGACTCCATGTCATATTTCCAGTCTCTGGGACGGTGAGAAATAAGTGGAGTTGTTTAAGCCTCCTGGTCTACCATAATTTGCAGGTGCACTTCAAACTAACCCTGGAGAGGCAGCTGATTTATGTATATTGATCTTTACCCTGAAATTTTGCTTAGATTTATAATGATAACAGTTTTTAGAGGTTTCCTTAGTGTTACCGTACATAAAATTTAAGAGATAACTGAGTTATCTCTAAATTTTGTAGCAGCTACCTATTGTCTTTTATTCATTACATATGGTATTAGCCGGCCAGTTTGCTTGGTGTATAGAAAAAAAGGCGATGTTCCCCATCTCTGAAATTTAGGAGGCAGCCCCTATTATCTCTAAGTTAGCTTTTGGATGATTCCTCCCTCGTCTTGAAAACCAGCATAACTGTGGTGCTGAACAGCTCTATTGGTTGTATCCCCCCAAATCTAAAAACTCTGACAATCCACTTTCATCTCTTCCTTTGCCCTTTTTCTTAACTCAAACTGGTGGTTATATTACTACTGATTAAATGCATAATTTATACTCATTAGTTAGTGAGTGAGATGTTAAACCAACCTTGCATTCCAGAAATAAAAAGCTCTTTATCATGTTATAAATCTTTTTCTGCATTGCTGGATTAAGTTCACTAGTGTTCTATTTCAAATATTTGCATCTCTGTTCATAGAAATAATGGTCTATAGTTTTTTGTCTTCTGATATTAGTTACAATAACACTGTACTAATTTTAGTCTCACAAAATAAATAATGTAGTGTGCTTTTTTATATATTTTGGAATTATCAATGAAGAAATGATATTATTTCTCCTTTAACCTCTGATACAATTCATCACTAAAGTCATCTGTGTCTCAACTTTTCTTCGTGGCAAATGTTTGAATCACAAATTCATTTTTTATTATGGAATAATGAACATTTAAAATTACTCTTAATTCACTGTTGGTAGTGTATGTTTTTCTTGGAACTTTCACATCATCTTATTTGTTAGCATAGAGTTGATCATACTATTTTATTCCAAGTCACTTTATTTCTGTAAGGATGGTAGTGAAACTTTCTTTTTCATTCCTGATGTTATCTTAATATGAGTCAGTTCCCCCGTCTTATTCTGGATAAATACTTGTCCATTTTAATTGATTTTTTTCTTCATAGTGTTTCTTTTTATATTCCTCATTCATGTAGAATCGAATATTTAATCTTTTGTTCACATTACTTGTTTCCAATACAGCTACTTTTCTCTTTCTAGCATCATGAATAATTCTGTTATTGGTTTGGAACTTTTCTTTTTTGTTTTTTGTGGTAGAACCAGGGAGTGAACTCAGGTCCTTGAACTTGACAAGGAAGCACTTATTCCACTGATCCATCTCCCTGGCCCCTTATTTTTTTAATACAGGATTTCCAAACTACGAATTTCCATCTATACACTATTTGAGAAGCACTTGGTATGTTCCAATATACTGTGTCTTTTCTTTGCTCTTGTATTTATTTTAGTGCTTTTTTCTGAGTTAAGGAAATATTTTTGGCATTAATGTAATTCCTCTAATGAATTTTACCTTATACTTTTTTATTTATTTGTGTAGCAGCTACCATATTAACCTGGTGGTACACTATTATGATTACTAATACATTTTAATTCTTTTGAAGAAGTTAAAGACAGGAAAAATAGAAAACATCTACTTAAAAAGTTGTTAAACAAGCCAGAAATGGTCCCTGGAAGTGGATCATTTCCAGGACTGTTTATTTCTTCATGACAAACTGGGGATTTCACCCCCAAAGCCCTTTTCAAGAGGTTTTAATGGCAGAACAAGCCATCAAAAATGTACCACTTACAGCCTGCTTCTTTGTATGGTGCTTCGCACAATGCCCAACACCTACTGCTCATAGACAAGGGACATGCTGAGGTATAGGCCCATGGATTCTCTGACCTGACCCAGTGATATCCCTTCTCTAGGTGGTGAGCAGTCTCACCTGCACAATGCAACACTGTCCCCAACTCCTCTCTTCCTTAGGATCCAGCCCCTAGCCACAGCCCAATGGTAGCCCCAAAAGGCATGCACTAAGGGTGGTTCCCTCCAAACCAGCCTCCCCAATTAGCCCCAGGGGAAGCTTGAAGCTCTCCCCCGCCCTCTGGTGGCCACCTCTGTTCCTTATTGGTACTTACAAACCCGGAGATTGACATTGCCTTCATATTTACCTGGGGGTTCTCTTAAATTTTCCCTCTTTGGTCTTGAGTTGCTGGTTAATGTTGTTTTCTTGCTCCACCCAGTGAAGGTAGGACTTTCAGTCTGTCGGGTGGATGTCCTTGTGGCTTTCCTGTCTCTGGGAGAAACAAGATAACCTCTGTGACACTTGAAGCTTCAGAGCTCAAGCTTGGAGTTTGCTGCTTTATAAACCCAGGCAGAGGCAGTGGCTCTGGTCCTCTGGGCTTCCTCTCTGCTGTGGCAGCTCCCCTCGAAGCAGGCACAGGTGGGTGCTCAGGGGCAGCAGGCCACTCTGCTGAGCCTGAAAGAGGACAAAGCCCTGAGAGTGGGGACAAGGAAGGGAGGCGGCCCCACTCCTCTCAGCCCTGTTTGCTTTGGGCTTTCTGTAACACAAATCTGGAGGGAATTGAGGCTGTCAGCGAGTGCAGGCCCCAGGGATACCCCATCACCCTGTTCAAGAGTTGAGTTCTTGCCTGCATTTAGAGGAACAGTCTTCTGTGTGTCATGCCCACAGGACCAGGCTGTGGCACAGTCACAGCTCAAGTGTGCAGACCCAACACTGTCACAGAAAACGAGCAGATGTGTTTATGTGCTGGGTGTCCCAAGAACAATTCCAGAGGTGATAGAGATATCGATAAGCAGAATCTTATGCACCTAATCATTTTAACCAGCTATGTTTATTTGTTTCTTTGGATTTCTTCATCATGCTGTATTAGGAGGTGTTCCCCCATCCTGGTTGAGCTTTCCTATTTTTCTCTGTATGTGCTATTTTTTATCTGATATGCCATGTGTGTATAGGTGTTCTTTTTCTTTTATAATCCCGTGTAAATGTACATAGGGATTCTGGAGTTGTAGCAAGTTATGTCTTTGTGTGTTTTGGGCAATGCCTGGTCAGTGTGCTCCATAGCAGGAGTGTCCAACATGTGGTGCATGGTCCACACGGGGCGCTGGAGTTACTGATGAGCAGCCCCCAGCCTCCACATCCATCTCCACAGTCAGACCAATGGCAACTTGCAAGTACCAGAAGTGACCATGGCATTTCCCTTTAGGCTTTGTTATTTTTTAAACTGAGCATCACATGACTTCTTCGATCAGTCACAGAAATCATTCAAAGCCTTGGATGACCTATTTCTCCAGAGCGCTTGCTCTGCACATGGCACCAAGCAGAGTTTGTGCACGGTCATCATCACTGCAGAGCAGAGGAGCCCCGCTAGAGGCAGCACAGACGCGGGCAGACCACAAGCTCTTGGGAATACAAGGGTCGGTCTTGGACCCCGAGCCTTTGTTCCCACAGGCAGCGCTGCATCCTCCCCAACCAAGGCTTGCTGGGTTTCCAGGGCAGCTATTTCTAAGCAATTTCAGTGCTGTCTGCTTATATTCTCTGCTGGGTCTCAGGCCTGACAGTCCTCTGTATGTACTTGGCTGCTCTTCAGTGCTTTCTGATAATGTATCAGTGAGGGCTCACTGGAGGAACAGATTGAATATAAAATATACATGATATGTAAAGCATTGACCAGCTAAGCTTATGATAGCCATTCGCAGAGAGTGCGAGAGGACGCAAAATGGCCGCCCGTGTGCTGGAGAGCCAAAGGTCAAAGGTCAAGGCTTGGAGCTCACGGCATAGTTCACCCAAGTGCACGCTGGGAAGCGGAGGCTCTGCACTGGAGCCTGGAGCTGGATACACAGCGGTGATGGGGAAGACTGGAGCTGCTCTCAAGAGGAACGCAGGGCTTCCTCCTTGCTTCCCTTGTTATTCCAGCCAGGCTGCCTGCACTCAGGGTGTCTCCCCTCTTCAATAAATCCCTCACCCATGCCCATAGCTGAGCCCAGCCAACAAGCTCGGTGTTTTTTAATTCAAGTTGATGTGATGGTTAACTACCACAGATACTTTGCTGTAATTTATTTGCTTCAATGCTCCCTCTTTTTCTTGCGGTGGGAAAATTAGTCCAACATGATTTCCCTTCTGGCATTACTGCTAAACCTTATAAGTGATTTTGGTCATTGCCACTGAACCATATTTGGAACAAAAGGCACAGGGATAATATTAAAGTGTTATTCAGTAGGTATTCTGTGGTAAGGAAGGCAGTACTTGAACAGAATCCAGGCATGGTATTTTCTGATTCTCTAAATCCAGATAGGAATAAAGACCAAAAGTCTAAAGTTATTGATATTTTACAGTGCTTCTAAATAACCATGTTCTATTTAATTTTTTTAAGTAAAAACATTAAGAAATATTGGTTCAGGGCTGAGTCTGATCTATGTAATGAGACCCTGTAGACACCCTCCTAAATACAGAAAGAAAAAAGAAAAGAAAAGAAAAAAGAAATACTGGTTCACTGTTGCCTACTGTAGCATACATGAAATATGTGTAGATACTTATGTGTATACGTTCAGTCTAGGATTGTAGAACACAAAGGGATCATTTTATCTAGAAACCTTGTGGACAAATGCATTGGAAGTACACATGGGTGTCCATGAAGAAGCTGGGAAAAGATTTGTTGTATTCAGAGGAAAAGCAATCAGAGAACCTGTCACCTGGGTTTGCAGGCTGCACTTAGATGCTCAGTTGGTATTCCACAAGGGCGGTGAGAGAAATATTTGCTCATTTTAGGCAGAGAGATAATACACCTCATTTGCATTTGAAAAGTCATTCTTCCAGTTTTTGTATGCAGAATTAAATTGGGAGGGAAGCAATAATAGTAAGCTATTAGCAGCTCTAAAAGACAAAATGAGAATTGGTATATGCTGGGTTGGTGCGATTATGAGACACAAAACCCACGCAGATGGAGAAAATGCTTTGGACATTGCAATGAGAAGTGTGGGGTAGAAAGCTGGGGGGAAGTGTCAGTGAGAGTTGCATAAATTTAGTCTTGAGAAGTGTTCCTTACGGTCCCCCTGCAGGAAGCTGGGCTGATGCAAATCCAGAGGCATATATCAGAGACTGTATATACTTACACCTTAACTTCAAATCACAGAAATAAAGGACTTTAGAGTCTATGTCGATGTTGGAGTTGAGAGTAGCTTTGATTTTTTTTTTTTCTTCATTTGTCCTTCCAGGGTCCTGGGCAGAGCCGCATGATCTTCCCTGGCATTTCCTCAGGGACTAGTCCTTCAGCAACCATTCTGTGCAGCCGGAGTTTGATAGGCTGCCTGGAAACACCCACCTTCTTTTTATAGAAATTCATCCCTGTCCACCATGGCTACCAATACCTCTCCATCCCACAAGTGAGAATTGGAGTAAATTAATGAATTAATTAATTTCCAGCAGGTTTGAAAGCCCAAACAGCATGTGTTATAAGTTCTGTATCACTTGAAGAACATGACAAAACTTCTCCAAAGTACCCAAGGATAAATTTTAAGGAGTAGTGACATTTTGGATCACATAGTACCTGACTGTGGGATCATATGGGTATTTCTGGTGTTTAGTAGGGTCCTGTCCTCTGTCCATTACTAACAAGAGTCCTCTCTGTCTGTGATAATCATGTCTCAGGGAACAGGCAGTTGTCCCCTGGATACTAAAATAGTCCCTCTGGAGAACAACTGGCTTACATTTTAAAATTAGGTTTTTAATACTTGTGGTTGGTTTTTGTCTCATTCAGGATTTTGACAAAGGGACTCTAAGCATTATGTTTAATTATTGAAAATATACTGTTAACTCTCTAGTAAGTAATTTCCGTTTTGGTGTTTAAGTAAGGAAGTGTTTGTTCTGGTGGTCTAGCTCAGCTGCACAGTGCCTGCCTGGCAAGTGCATGGTGCAGTTTCTAGAACAAAAACTTAAACAAACAAAAAAGAAATGTTTGTTTCTAATATGGTACAAATTTAATACTCCAGAAGTAAAGTTGGTTAGATAAATGTGGTAATGTAGGTGTGATGGATTTTAAAACAATCATTATAGATATGACAAGCAAAAGATTCATCAACATAGACAATTACTCCTGGTATATTTCGAAGTGCAGAAAGAGTGGCTACAAAGTAATATGCAGAGAATTGCTCGAATAGATATGTATCCGTATCTGTGAATCTTTGGATGACATGTAGAAATAGTGGGGAAGTGGCATTATAAATGATTTTTGCACTTCTGTTTCCTTTGTGCCACTTTGTTTGCCTTGTAAGTGTGTAACACTGGCAACAAGGAAGAAAAAGCAAGCTATGAATATTGTTCTGTAGAATGATCACAATTGCAGAGCTTTATTTTGTTCTTAATATTCACTTCCTTCTGAAATTATAGAACTGAAGTCACCATTTTTCTCCTGTAATTCATACCTAACTGGTACACAATTCAAAGGATTTCCTTTATTTTATTTATTCTTTATGTCTGGCAGGCTCAGTCCACCTTGATGGTGGGGCTGGCGCAGCATGTGGTGCCGAGGATAGAACCTCAGTTCCTGCGCATTTACCTAAGCTTGTCTAAGCAGGTGATTTAGACTGCTGAGCTATCTCGCTGGCCCCAGGATTTCCACTGTTTTAATGCTAAGGATCAATCTAGGTACACACTGATGCAGAAGAAATACTTTAAAATAAAGGAACTCTAGAACTCAGCTTTTATACCATAGACGTTACCATCTTTCTGTGTAATCAAGAAGCAAAAAAAATTAAGACTTATCAGAAAAAAATTAAAACCTTCCATTGTTTCCTGATTATAAAGGCAGGAACTTTCATAATTATGGTAAAAACACAGTAAGATACAGACAGAAGTGAACAAGTTTTTTTTTTAATTTTAAAGAAATTTAAAACAGGATTTAGTAGTACTATTTTCTGAAAAGGAAACTTTTAATTTTTGTGCCTTAATATGCTGATTACAAAAGAAACTTTTGTCAAGTTGATTTCAATAGCAATAGCATATAGTGATGTCTCTAAAACAGTACAGTCAAAGCATATTTGAAATATTGTCAGGTACGTTTCATTTTATAATGCACAAGTTATGTCAAAAAAAACATACTACTGTTTAAGAACTTTGCTATCACAATATGTTACTGGTATGATAACCCTAATAGCCATAAACTTGACATTAACAACGTCTTGCTGGCTTGTTAGAATTTTGAAGCTCTTTTTAGAGTGATTTTAATGATGGTAAACTTAAAAACATATGCAAAGAAGTTTACTAATTACATTATGGGATAAAAAGTCACTTGGTGTCATCCTACTAACCTTGGAAATGC
>NW_004524584.1:23825458-23857274 GCF_000260255.1 Octodon degus | reverse complement strand
TGTTGTGGGCCCTCCACACCCTAGGGCAGAGCCCCCACGGCCCAGGTTGCGGAACTGCTAAGGCAATCCAGCCAAGTGGAAGAAATGAATTGACCACTATACATGCATGTTACAAGCATCGCATAAATACATTTTGAACATATTTGAGTAAATGGAATCCAATAAAAGGAATATATGTAGTGGAATAGAATAAAAACAGTATTTAAAAAGATAAAGAGGGAAGTTATATAACACTAAAAGACAATAATCTATATATTCACATTCTGAGCAAAATTTAGCCAATGAGACTACAAAAACAACTTCAGCAAGGCACATGATGCACAAACAGATTTAAAAAATAAATGGGAAAAGAGGCAGGAAAAAAAGGCCCAGCAGTCTTAGAGAAACAACAATCAGAATGATAGATGAATTTTCAACAGAAACTGTAGATGCCTGCAAGCACCATTAAAGCTTATGAAAAAGTCATCTATCCTTTTGTACTTTGAGAAATGTCCTTAGAAGTGAAGGTAAAATAAGGATACCAGGAGATAAATCAAAGCCCAAAAACACTGTTAGCAGTAGGCTGACACTCTTGAGAAGTCAGAAAGGAAATCCTACAAGCTCAGACTCACGTCTCGGAATCACAGAATCTCATGTTGGAAGCTGTGCACATGTATTACAAACAAGGTGATTTTTCACGACCTTTTGTCACCCTTTTCACAATCCTTCTGGTATTTTAATTGCTAATTCATTTCTATTGTCACCATGAAATGTGTTTTCTATAATGTGAATCTTAGAAAATGTATTGATACTTGCTTTATAGCTAAGAATGTAGTTGAGTCTTGGTAAATATTCATGTTTAATTGCAAAGATTGTATATTCTGCTATTGGTATTGTTCCATAATTGCCCATTAGTTTCATAGTGTTGAACAAATATATTTTTAGCCAAAGAATATATTTAGAAGAATATATCTAGAGGAAATTTAAAAACCTGTCTATTTGTGCTTACGTAGACACTATAATTAAAAACTGCTTAGAAGGAAAACTCCACACACAGATGGTCTCATGAGTGTTCTAACAAACATTTGAGAAACAAATCATAGAAATATTAAATAAAAAGTTTTCACAAAATTGAAAAATAAAGACCATTTCGCAACTTTTTCCAAAAATCAAGAGTAGTTGTCTTACCAAAATCTGACAAGGACATTACAAGCCAAGTAATTTAAAGATCCAAGTTCTGTGAACAACACAATATTTAATAAAATCTTCACAAATTCAGCCCAAGCATCCACTAACAGAGTAATATTGTGTTGTCCAGTGGAGTTTATTCAGAATAGAAAATTGATTTCATCTTTGAAATTCAATCAGTGGATTTCACTACAAAATAAAATCTCTGTTTCGTTTATACAGTATCAGTCATGTAAAAAACAAAAATCCAAATCTGGGAAGATGGCTCAGTAGAATAAGTGCTTCCCTGGCAAGTGCAAGGGCCTGAGTTCAATCCCTGGTTCTGAAAAAAAAATCCAAGCAATTGATGCTTGTGGTATAATTCTTATTAATCAGTTAGTCAGATAATTATTTAAAGGAAATATGAGATTTTTCCTGCGTTCTTTTAAAATGCTATACTAATTTGGGCAGTCATTTACTATGTGTTTATTGAAAGCCTCTAAGCATCTGTTGTGGGGAATTTTAAACTTTTAATCTCTAGTTGGCAGAGATTAGATTCTGATTCCACAAGCTGCTTATCTCCAGCACCTTGGGCTCCAGCATCCTTGCAGCTTCTGGTGTCTTGCAGGGTTCTACACCTCACAGCATGGTCTGTACTCCCAGGACATTTTCCATACAGTCTTGGCTTCTTTGCTTCCTTCTTACATTTGCTGTGCTGTATGTGGCCCTGAATGGAAAAGACCGAAATGTAGGATAAAACAGAAAGGTAGAGTCAGTTATGAAACATTTCTACTCCCATCTTGGCCTGTTAAAATCCAATCATCTTCCACAAACTATCCTTTCCTTTCCATTTTCCTCTTATTTTACCCCTAAATAGAGAGAAACTGGATTTACTGTTTTGATGTTTCACAGAGCCTTTTATCATGTTGAGAATAACCTCCCTGAGGATGGGTTATAATCTTTTATCTTCAGACTTGAATTATTATATCTACTTTAATCTTTTCCATTTATTCTACAAAAATTGGGACAGAAGAGAGATCTTAGTGAAGTCATGTTCATTTTATAGAGTCAGAGAAACTAAATTAAACAGCAAAAACTGTGTGCTTAGTAGTGTGGCAGATTGTAAGATGAATACTTTTACATATCAAGTAGTTTTCATTCTTTTAGGCAGAATGCCAGTGTCGTCATTATTTAATTCATTTTGTTTATGAGATCATGCACTCATTTCGGTTGAACCTCTGCTAGAAATCTGTGCTAAGTATGCAATAAAAAATCTTTCCATTTGACAAAAGGAAATGTGGACAAAGGGCTTCTCTGTTATTGTAAATATAAAAAGAGGACAGCAGTACAGTTATCCAAAACATTCTGCATGTATACATGAATATATCTTTTTCCCTTCTTTCTTTTGTCCTTTCCCTCATCCCAGCTTTTCCCTCCCATTGAACTGATTCTTTCCCTTTCATACTATCTGTTGTGCCTTTCAGACTTTATTTACTCTTTCTGGCTCTCACATTAGAAATACAATACTATGTTTGCACATGCAGGTCTGATTTATTTCACTTACCAATAAGGAGCAGTGAATGTTTAAATGTTTTTCTTTTTATTCTTATTTTTTCTTTCTTTCTTTTGAATGTCTTGAAACTTTTTTGTTACTGTTTGTTTTGTTCTTCTTTAAACCAACCTTGCACATCTGGCCATCTCCATAACTAATTTGAAGATACCATCATGTAGCACAGCAACCGTTTTTGAATTCCTATTACTTTGTTTGGTGAAATTTTATATTCTTCCTGATGCTGTTTTTTCCATCACTATTTTGAATTCTTTAAAAATGGAAAGAAAATAAAAATTTCACTCTCACTCTAAGAAAAATATAGAATTCTGAACAATGAAGTTGTTTCAGGATCCTTTCTTTTCAAAGTTGAAATCAGGGCTGGCCAAATAGCTCAGTGGATTAAAGCACCTGTAGGCTGGGGGTCTGATCCCCAGGCCTACTGTGCTGGCCCTGTCCCCAGGCACACTGAGATGGCAACTGAGACTGGGTGTGGTGGCACATTCCTATAATTCCAGCACTTGGGAGGCTGTAAACAGGAGAATCACCACATGTCCAATCTACACAGTGAAACCCTGAATAACTTGTAGGCCCTTTCCTAAAATACAAGGAAAAAAATAGAAAAATTAAAAGTTGAAATCAGAATGAAGTTATTGGCAGGTAATTCTTTTTTGTGTTTAACACACAGACCAATGCTGTTCTCCATATAATAACTTTGTAATGTTATTTGGCAAAGTCTATTTTAGATTTCAGACCTTTATATTTCTTGTGGAATTCTGGTTCTTAACCTCTTAAGTTTTCCTTTCCCCAACACTGGTCATTGTAGGTAACAGTGTTGAATTGAGGTCTTAATTCCTAAAGGTGGATACAGGGTCTACTATTTTTGTTAGAATGGAGCTTTAGGTCATCCTGTTTTGTTCTCCCATATCCATCAAGGTAATTGTCCTGAAGACACTGGCAGATCCCTTCATTTAAGGCGCCTGCGTCTCTAGGTGAATCTTTCCAGCATAGCCCAAGGGGCAGCTCCCTAGGTCTCCGCCATGACTCTCTACCTCGGAGACCTGTCCAGTGTATTTTTGTGTAGGCCCATGTTGGTCTCTCCTCTGCTTAATGTGTTCTTCTGCATTTTGCCTCAAGATCAAAGTCCTTCAGTACCCCAGACTCACTCTCTCCTGAACGCTGCCACCTCCACTCCCCAGCCTCCCTAGCTTCCCGACAGTTGCCACTGTTTCCCTCCTTCTTTCTCTTTGTCTGGAAATTTCCATCAATGACACCTCCATTTTCTGCAGCTCCTACTCACAATTCACCTTCCCCTGAAGCCCTCGCTAACCATCTCATCTAAGGGTTCTTCTCCCTCCCTTCAGATCCCTTTCCTCCCCGACACTTAGCCCTGTTTACCGGGCTGCACACATGACCTCTTCACACTGTTTCCATTGTTGGTTGTGTGGTTGTTGGGACGGAATGCAGCCTGCACAGCCCAGGGGTTTTGTCTGTTCTGCTCGCTTTCCAAGCATGGACAGGGACTCAGGAAGAGGAGGGACTGTAGGGGAAGGTGCTACAAGAGTCTCTGCTTGAGAGGGAAACACGCAGGCTGTGTGTCACAGCCCAGGGCTAATATAGCATGGAAGGGGGACAAACTCACTCACCGGAGGAATAAATAGAGTTTTCCCCGAGGGAACGTTTGCATATGGTTTTAAGGTGAAGCAGAGGTTGATGGACAGAGGAACAGGCAAGGGAGGAAACAAAGAAGCTGGGACCAGGTCAAGCACCCTGAACGTGCTCAGTGCTGCGGCTGTACGCTCCCTCAGGTCGGTGCTCACTCTCAGAACTTCCGTCTTGTATATTCTCTTCTATTTGGATCCACAGTCCAAGTTATGGTGGCTGTAGGATACATTCGAATCCTTTGTCTCAACCGTATGAAAAGAACAATTTAGTACTTTTTCGTTTAACTTTTTATTTTCCTTAAATCAGAGAACAATTATGGACACTTCTCCAAACCGCGTAAGTGCTGTAACCTATTGCTTTGGTGATGGCCTCGTTCCCAAGCACCATCTTGGACTCCCAAGCACCATTTGCTCCTGAGGAAACACCTTGAGGCCTTTCACCATCCCCTCCCCTCTTGTCTCTGCCCTCAACTCCGGTTTATCAGCCTAAAATGCCCCTATTTTTTTCATATCATCCATCTGCTCTTTCTTTTAGGGTCGTATCTCATAGCTTCATGTCGCCAATCTCTTCCTCGAGGCCATACATCCAATGGCTGTTGAAAGAACAGATGTGCAAGTTAACCCTGGGATGGATGGAGCTCCCTGTTTGTTGTCTGGCCTCTGGAGCACTGTGTCAGGCTTCAGTGACTTTGCCTGCGTCACCCACCACTTTCCCCTGCACGGGCAGGTGCACACAGCTGGTGATCCCAGGCAAGGCATGTGTGAGTCTCTGTGAAGTTTCCTGAACACCTACAGCTGACCACAGGAAGCCAGCTATTTTTCCTTAATCTAGACACACAAAAATAGCGCATATAATAGAAGTAGAGAATCAGAACTCCCACATACTAGTCTGAACAGCTGGATAGTCATCTGAAATGAAATCGGAAGCCCAGCTTTCACCTGAACCATTCTCTTCTACCCATGGCAAACACACAGACATAGAACATCATGTTAGCAGATGCCACGTTTGTTATACTATTTTGGGGAAACATTGGTGCCCTTAACAATTATACCATTGATCTGAGTTCATTTCTGAGAGAGAAACTGAAGCTTTTGAAGTACGTGGGGGCCATTATTTATGATATTGTAATTTTTTACATGAGGCCAAAAATTTAGAGAGAGTCCCAAAACTTACATTAAGGGAATTGAAAATTTTAAAAGTCCTTTTAATTTTGGATTTTAAAATGTAATTAGCAATTCCTCTCATCTCTTGTCTCCTTTGAGCGTTCTGTGGGAAAGTGCCCAAGAGTTGTGTTTAAGACAGTTTTGTTGCATTTTAATTAACAAAGCTGGGTCCTTGGGGAATCTTCCCATTACAGTGAGCAGCTCTGTAAAGGGAGAAAGTAGTTTCCAGGGAGCAAGCCAAGGCATCCTTTCCAAACCACCCCCTGACACTTTCACAGAGATAATTCGGCGTTGAGGTGCAAGCCCCAGAGGAACATCAGAGAAGCTTTAATCATAGCTTCTAATTACGAACAATAAGTCACTTCACCTATTTTTTGTGTCTCAAATATAATAAAGGAATAATTCGCCATCACAATAATTTTCAGGCTGGTAGAGGTACGCAGCCAAGGAGCTCGCATTTTATATCTCCACAAAAAGTGCTTTATGGACTACTCCTCTCCTTGGCTTATAATTAGAAGTCATCGGTGGAGAGGCAGGTGTTGCTGAAGCACTGGGGTATTACCGGCCTGCTGCTGGGAGGTTATTAAGGCTCATGTGCGATGGAGCTAAGGAAGCTTGGTAGCAGACAGCAGCTGTTGCTTGAGGGTTTTCAGGCAGGTGACTGCAATCCCCACACCCCAGAGTTGCTCTCTGTACTTAAGGAAGTGTGAAGGACACAGTTCCAAAAATCTCAGTGGTGGCTTGTTGATAATTATCCTAGTAGTGGCTTTAATTGTTTTCCAAATTCTGGGCAAGGACTTAGTATCTATCTATAGTCAGGACAAAATTAAAGTTCCATCCCGAAGAACCCGGAGAAACACTTAACGTTTTCCCACCTCCTCCAGCTGCGGTTGGCCTCACCCTAGGATGCTCAGCCTGGCTCCCCACTCCTTGCTGATGGCTTGTCCTCTCTAACTCCTGCCTACTGCAAGGTAGAACAGTGCTGAAATGTAGTATTGAGCTAGTGCTGTAAGAAAGAAACCTATAAAAGCTTTCTTCAGTGCTCCCACTTTGCTTTTAAGGCAAAAACACTCAAGCTCTTCATGTCTTCTTATTGATCCGGCCCCTGCTGCAGCTCTTTTTTCCCTGGACCCTCCTAAACTAGCAGTGTTACTACCTACAGTCCCCAAACATTCTACATGGTCTCCAACCAATGCGTTTCCTAAGACTTCTCCTCCTGAAAGCCCTTCCATGACAGCATTAATACTTTTCTAAAAATTTTATGTATTTGGTACGTGGTTTCACTACATCTCAGACTCACAGTGACTCTTCGGTTTTGGCATGTGGCCACCATGCCCAGTCTTCCTGGTGGCTCAGTGCTGCCAGAAGTGGGGCTGGTGCCATGTGGTACCGGGAATCAAAGCCTGGTCCCTGGGCGTGCCTAAGTAGATGCTTAGTCCGCTGAGCTGTCTCTCCAGCCCTAGTGTTAGTATTTTGATGGAGACTGCACTGAATCTGTAATTCCCATGTTTAACTCTGCTTTTGAATTTAAATTTATTTTAATTGTACATATTTTGAGGGTACAGAATGATAATTCAATACATAGACTATGCAGAGATCAAATCAGGATAATGAACATTTCCATTTTCTTAAACATTTAAATTTACAGTAGCACATGCTAATCGTACATACTTACAGGGCAAAATGTGGTATTTCAGTACTTGCATGCAATGTATGCTGATCAAATCAGGTAGCATGTATTTCTATGGCCTTATGACCTAGTGCTTGGTGATTCTGAGCTCCTGTCTTCCATTTATTCATAAATACACAACAGATGGTTGTAATTACAGTCAATTCAATTGTTGTAAAATGCTAGAATCCATTACTTTTATCCAACTCCGTTTTGGGACCCACTGCCCAGCATCTTCTCAATCCTGCCTCACCTTCAGTTTCTAATAATCACTGTTAGACATTTCAATAAGCTTTTGTTTTTAAAATGAACAGAAGAAGGAGAAGCTTGAGGTGCTTTCCTGTCTCCTTTCATTTGCTTGAGCTAATGATGTTCTGTGGCTTCTATTTTGCCCCACACGGTATCACTTACAGCTGTATGATATTCCACCATGCGTATGGAAGTCAAGTTTTCTTTCCTTACGCATTTGTGGGTGGGCACCGAGGCTGGGTCTACTTCTTAATGACTGAGGATAAGGCTGCAATAAACCTGTGGGTGGGTCTCTTTGAAAGGCTGGTTTCACTTCCTTCAATACACACCCAGAAATGAGATCAGAGAGTCTTACGATAGTTCTATTTTGAGTTTTTTGGAGTGTCTCCATACTGTCCTCCATAGTATCTGTACTACTTTACTTTCCTACCAGAAGTGCACAATAAGAACTCCCTTTTCTCCAGCTTCTCACCAGTATTTGCTACTTTGGACATTTTTCCAAAAGCCATGCTAAGCAGGGTGAGATGATATCTCATTAAGATTTTCACTTGCATTTCCCTGATGGCTAATGAAGTTGAGCATATTTTTGTGCATTTGTCATTTGAATTTCATGTCTTGAGAAGAATTTATTCACAACCTTTGCCGAGTTTTAAATTAGGCTGCTTGGTTTGTTGCTACTAAGATTTTAAAATTCCTTATGTATTCTGGATATCAGCCTTTTGTGAGATGAGTAGTTTGAAAACATTTTCTCTCGTTCTGTATGTTGCCTCTTCACACTGTTGGTTGTTTCCTTTGCAGTCCGAAAGCTTCTTGGTTTTATCTGATCCCAAGTCTTAACTCTTGCCTGTTGTACTGGTGATTTAGTGAATCTTCAGTGCCTATACCAAGTCTTGGCTTGTTCCCCGCATTGTTTCTTCTAGTAGTCTCATAACTTACATTTAGGTCCTTGAGCTACATTGAATTTACCTTTGGGTGTACTTAATATATTTATTATAATTTATTTTTATGTATTTAGTTTGATTTTATTTGGAGATAGGCGACGGTGACACTTCAATTTCTGCATGTGAGTTTCCAGATGTTCAGCACAATTCTGAAGAGGTTGTGTCTCCTCCCTTGTTTTTTTGTTTTTTTGTTTTGTTTTTTTTTTTTTTTCAGAACTGGAGGTTGAACTCAGGCCCTTGTGCTTGCCAGGCAAGTGCTTATTCTACTGAGCCATCTCCCCCGCCCCTTGCATGTGCTTGGCGTGTTTGCCCAGAATGAGTTTGCTCTAAGTGCCCAGGTCTATTTCTGAGCACTTCCTTCAGACCCATCTACATGTCTGATTTCATGCAAGTGCTGTTCTATGTTGATTGATTGATTACTACATCTTTGCAGTAATACTGAAGTTAGATTTCTTTTTGTTTAAGATTACCTTGGCTATTCGGGGTCTTTTGTTGTTGCATAAGAATTTTAGGACTTTTCACAATGAGTTCTGTGAAGGATTGATGCTTTAACGGGGATCTCACTGAATCTGTAGGTTACCTCGGGTAGTATGGGTATTAAATAGTATTAATTCTTTTAACTCTAAGATGTGCCCCCAAGAAACTTCATCTTCCTTCTCCCAATAGCCCTGGCTATATCACTACTTCTCTGAGTTCTCCTAAACTCCTTACAGGTGTCCCTGTCACTTTATTTTATATGATAATTTTATTAGCTGACATCTTTTCCAGGTGCATCAATTTCTTAAAGGCAAGAAATGTGCTTTATTCTTAGGTTGTTTTTAAAATCATATTATCTCGGGGGCCGGGGAGATGGCTCAGTGGAATAAGCACTTCCCTGGCAAGCACAAGGGCCTGAGTTCAATCCCCAGTTCTGAAAAAAATAAGAATAATAATAACGATAATAATAATAATAAATAAAATAAAATTATATTATCTCAATATACACATGATTAAATCAATGAATGTTGAAATTAAAAATGCAAGAATGTTATTTGTATTATTTTTTAATTTATGCATTTGGAATAGTCTCATTACACAGCTCAGACTCAGTGATTCTCCTGTTTTTCAGACAATGAAAAACCCCAGAACTGGGATGACAGGCGTGTGCACCACACCCGGACTCAGTCACTGGCTTAGCATGCCCAGGGGCAGGGCCAGCACGGCATGTGGGACCCGGGATCGAGCCTAGGTCCCTGCACTTGCCTAAGCAGGGGCTCACTCTGCTGTGCTATCTCGCTGGTCCTTTGCATAAATATTATTGATACGCCTACTAATAACATTATTTTTCATCTAAGAAACATTTCTTTAGGTATTTTTAAACTGTCTCCTAGAAGAGCAAGACAGAGTTAGTGAAGGCTGCACCAGTGTATCTACTCTAAGACTTTTTCAAAAGATGAAATAAAACACTTCGTGAGTGATACATGCTCTTGTACAACATTTTAGCAACGCAACACAATGTGGCACTAGAGCCTAAAAGCACAGTTAAGTGCAGTATGTAATGCTCTATTAAATACAATGCTCTACATATTTTATGTAATGCTCTACATAAAATACAAGGACATAATATCACAGTAGACAGCCTGCACTATCAAATGGCAGCCACATTGATCATGGGGGCATCCCCAAAGTTGCAGTAACAAAATGAGAAAAATCTACAGCACAACACCACTTTGCTCCTCCTATGGTTTGATGATGGCCATGTAGCTTTCCTGAGCTGTCATCCAGATAGTGGGCTTCTGCTACTCCTTGGAAGTTTTGGATTCCCTGACCTCGGGGTATAGGAAGAGAAAAAACTGCATTGCTGGGAAATGAGACATGGGGGCTGACTGCCAG
This sequence comes from Octodon degus, assembly GCF_000260255.1. NCBI lineage: Eukaryota > Metazoa > Chordata > Mammalia > Rodentia > Octodontidae > Octodon > Octodon degus. The sequence continues at coordinate 23,847,020 of NW_004524584.1, read as the reverse complement.
TGAGCTTCTGTTACTTCCACTGGGTTCTGGGGGCCAGAGACCGGTCATAGCAAAGCCCTGTGAGCCACAGGGAATGTGGAGCAGCCCTCTGCCCAGGAGGAGGGGATGCAGTGGAAGAGGGAGTCTGCCGGCTGAGCACAATCACACCCGCCCCTCCTGTAGGTCTTCCACCATGCACTGCTCTGCTTTTCCTTGGGACTTGGCTGCTGCTGAAGCTGCTGGCCTCTGCTGATAGGGGCTCCTTCCCCCATGCACTCAAAGTGCAGCACACCGCCACGAAGAGGTCATTGTTCCTTCTGGAAACAGACACCCAGAGCAGCTAGTAAATGTCTATGTCCCATCCTTGCTTTGGGACACAAGGGTGTTTATGTAGAGTTCCCAAGGTCAGTCCTCAAATTAGATTGCAACAACTTTTACTTACAATATTCCCAACACTACTTCCCTTCTCCTCCATTCTGCCATATGAAGTTTATTGGGAATTTACTTTTTCTCGTTTTGTAGGATTGAAGATAATGCAATGTGAATACAATAGAAATTACTAAAATGGTGACGTCATGCTCTTAATGATACTATGACCATATCGTGTGCTATAAGCCATATGCTTCTGGAAGCAGAGCCAAGATTTTACAGCAAAAAATAATTGTCATCACATTACACAACCTCATTTCCCAGAGGGAGCAAGTGGCCGTGTTCGTCCAGCCTTTCGTAGAATCCTCCTCACCCTTCTCTTATGGTCATAGAGAACATGGGGCATTGATCTCCTCTTTCTTCACTCCCTCCTTTCTCCTCTCTCTGTCCTTCCTTCCTTCCTTCCTTCCTTCCTTCCTTCCTTCCTTCCTTCCTTCCTTCTTTCCTCCTTTCCATCCTTTTCTTCTTTCTTTCTCACTTTCTGACAATATGACTCTACATAGCAATTAACCTACATTATAGGCATTTGTAGTTAAGGTAGGACAGGGAAGAAGTTAATACTTTTATCATGACCTGGTAGAAATATTTATGCTGCCAGGGATCATTGTAGCTGTAAAAGCAATTATCAGCGTGCCTTAACCATCCTTTGGAATGAAACTTCAAGGATGAATTTGCTTCGGTATTCTTGTTGGCTAATGTGCAATCCTACATGTTTGTCCACGTGTGTTATCCATGCAGCCCCACAATGTGGAAAGAACCTTGACTCTACAAGGCTGTCTCACCTGGGGAAGAAGACAGAGCACAACCCTTGTGGAGGCAAGAGGAGGAGGGCAGAACCCTGCTCTGCACCCCCGGCTCATGCTCATGCAGTGCCTCCTCTGGAAGGTGCTCTGGGACTCATCCCCAGTGGGCACCAGCCCCGGAGAGGCTCCTGTCCGCACTTTTGGGTTAGGCTGGAAGACTCCAGGGTCCAGAAGAGATGATGTGCTTATTCTCAGGGCAGGTGTCTTGTTATCAAGGTGAAGCACAAGGACTGGACCAGGATGTGCTCTACGGTCATGTAGAGTAGTCTTCTGTGGAACTTTCACAAAAGGCAAACTCCTTTGTTTGCTGCTGAGATGAAAAGAAACGAGTCAGACATGAAGTCACAAACTTGTACCCTCTGGGGTTCTTTGTGGTGGGGGCTGAAGATATACCGAGAGTTTCTATGGTGAGCAACAGAACTAAATTTAACTTTTTTATTTTATATTCAAGAGTAAAAAGAAATAACTAGGATTTCATTTCATTGAGAAGTTTCTGCATGTCAAAAGAAATTGCCAACAGAGTGAAGACAACCCGCAAATTGGGAAAAAAATTTTAACCAAAAATCACTCAGACAAACATGTTCTATGTAGAATATATAAAGAAATAAAAAAAAATCAAGACCCCAAAATTTAAAGACCTGATCCAAAACTGGGCATCTGAGATGAATGCACACTTTCCTGAGGAAGAAATACAAGTGGCAAGTAAATACATGAAAAATGTTCTACAGTACTGGCCATTCAAGAAATGCAAATTAAAACAAAACTAGATTCGTGTGTGTGTGTGTGTGTGTGTGTGTGTGTGTGTGTGTGTGTGGAACCGTGGATTGAACTCAGGCCCTTGCACTTGCCAGGGAAGCGCTTATTCTACTGAGCCATCTCCCTGGCCCCCAAAACTAGATTCTGATGATGATAGAGTATGAGCCTCAGAACCAACTCAGACTGGACTTTGCTTTCACCTGACTTTGTTCTGGCCTTTGGCTTTGTTTGTTTGAATTGATGCCTTTTATAACCAAAAGAACAAATGAAAACTATCTGATTTTAATTTATTATGCAATACTCCTTGAAGATAGTGAAAAGCATCACTAAACATATCAGAACAATTTTGTGCCTGAGATGATGAATATATAATGAGAATTTCATGATAGATTGACCAAACTACCTGATTTATATTTAGTGTAATACAGCTGCTGTGTGTCATACTGTTTGATGTATCTTATTACTAGTTTGTTTTCAAATTGATAGCTAAAATCCTTGCATTTTATTAAAACATGTTGCCTTTTAACACTGGCCCTGATTCATCCTTTTAAAGTCATTTGGAAAGTGAATCACTGGATTTTCAGTTAGAGCATTGAGAAAATATGTTCTTATCTTTAGTGCATTTCCAAATGTCGTATGAATGGTACTCATGTTAGCAAGCAGCACACTTTCTCAGTGGGACTTGTCTAAATGAAATTCTGCTGGTATTGTGGGATGTCTCCTGCCCCTGCCTAGGTTCTCCATCTCTGTATTGATGGAGAAGCAAGTGTAGAGTTTCTTGTGAGTACTTGGGCCCCCAAGAAGTTTATGAGTAGATTTCCCATGGGATAGTGACCTCCTCTGTAAACAAGGAAGGGAGCATTTCTGTGTGTGTGTGTGTGTGTGTGTGTGTGTGTGTGTGTGTGTGTTTATGTGTGTGTACTAGTGGGGAAATTCATGGAGTTCTTGGAAACTTTTAAAAGGATATAAATAAAAGGAAAAATCTCAACATAGACCAGGGCATCTCACTCACTTTACTCTTTGCTGTTATCTAACCCACAGGCAGGCATTTCTAAGTAATTAGCTAAAGAATCTTTCTGTGCCAAATTATGCTGGGTGAAGTCAGTGCAAAATAATAACTTTGAGGGCTGGCCAAATAGCTCAGCAGATTAAAGTGCCTGGAAGCAGGCACAGGGGCCCGAGGTTCGATCCCTGTGCCTGCCGTGCCTGCCCAGCCCAGGGGACACACTGAGAGGGCAGTTGAGACTGGGCATGGTGATGCACGCGCCTGTAATCCCAGCTCTTGGGAGGCTATAATTTAAAGCATTTACCTTTCATGGTTGTTTAGACTTTGGAGAAAAGCCAGGAGTCCCTCGGGGTCAGATCTGGTGAATAAGGTGGATGAGAGAGAATGTGCTGTCATGTTTTTATAAGCCTTATTTTTCTACTGGCTGGCCCTCGGCATCTTCTTTCACTGGATTTGTGTTTTATCATATCTGTCAACTCTCGTGAAAGAAAACTTCTAGAACTTCTTCAGAAAGTGGCAAGAACAATTCATTAAGAGGGTTCCAAGAGAGTGGATGTATTTGAGGAAAGTTACTGGTAATAAACCCCTCCCTCTAATAAATATTTAAATTTAAAAGAACATTCACCTTATTTTCTTACCACCGTTTGCATGGTCAGAGACTCATAAATAGATCTCACTGGGGACAGGGCCCTGGGAACACCAGGCATACGGAAGAATTTTAATTAAAAACAGCATGAAAACTGAGCACACAGAGCAGGTGTCATTGCATATGCATGGACAAAGGACAGAGAGCTATTGCCGACCTGCTAGCTTTAAGAGAAGGGTGCCTTGGGACAGGGTGAAGTAGAATGTCTATTGTTCTGACAAGTACAGAGCTGAGGTGCACTGGGACTAGGAAGCTGGAGCCACGGGTTGCACAGCAAACATGGGAGGCTGCCTGCTCTCTCACATACCGCCAGGCTTGGCTCTTACCCCCAAGTGTGCCCCCACTCATCGTGCTGCCCTCATCCTCCTGCCTCCATTCTGCCTCTGTCATTCTTGCCCCGTCCATTGCAGTGAGTGGAGAGCTCAGAATGACATCACAGAATTGTCTCTTTCAAAGTGTTCACAGCTCCATGTGCCTCAGCAAAGATCCACACGGCCGCCTTGCATGGTGTCAGTTCTGACTTGTTGTCATCTACCCCACCCCTGAATGGTGTCATTCCGTCAGGCAGAGCGACACAGTCCCCTTCTCTATTCTGTTCCCAGGATTAACACATAACCAGTTGTCAAGAAACATATGTCAGAGTAAAAATAGATAGCTTCTGCTAGCAAATTAATTTTTACCTCATGTAGACAATTGCTTTTGTTATCACCAATTCTGCTTGATGCCAATGCACAGGAATTTACTATTTTCTACTGGCTGTAGTTGTAAGCTGGGGAGGGAAGGGAAAAAATCAAAATTAATGATGCTGTGCTGGTGCTGTGGGAATTGCAATGCTGGCCTAAAAGGTGGTCCTTCTTACTTCTGTGTCTTTCCTGACTCCTTTCCAAAATGTGTGCTGTAGTGGGCATGCAGCTCCAGGGGGAGCTTCACCGTCTAACTAAAAAGCCCATCTTAAATTTGAAATGCCCACATAATGTGGTCACAGCTTGTACCAAAGGAATATAGAAAAGTGGTTTGTTGTGTCTGAAAAATAAAGTTACTAGTTAATAATTTATTATAAAATAATATCAAACGTGGTAATGCCCATAGGTGAGTACACACACACACATACACATAATGGGACACAAAATATATTTTGGCCAAATAAAAGATCAGGAAGTTTATGAACTCAGAGACCATAAACATTGACCCAGCTGATGTCCATGTTGTCAAAATTTGAAAACAAATGCCTTTTAGCTTCCACTTAAGTGTGTGTTTCTGAAGGGTGTGCATGGTAATTCAGGTGAGGTGTGAAGGAGGAAACAGGATACTGTTAGCAAAGACAAGAAAACACAGTGCATGGTGCATTGCAAGATACCCAGAGCTGATGCTGAAAGTGCTTCAGGTAAAGATACATAGTTGAGGAGTGGGGGGATAGCTCAGTAGAATAAGTGCTTGCCTGGCAAGCTCGAGGTCCTGAGTTCAAGCCCTGGTACCACACACAAACACTATACATAGGTGATACATGATTGACAGATAAATAGATGAATAGATAGTTGGATGCCCATAGACAGAGAAACAGCCAGACAGAATGTATAGCACAAAATTATCTAATTAGAAAATCCAGTTCCTAGGATCAAAGCCAGTCAGTAATCACTGTGAAAGTTCAGACCATACAATTGATATGTATTCTGCTCCAGTTTTTAATACAAGAGTTTTGGAAGTGATTGGGGTTTGGTGACTGCTTTCAACAAACTCACTGCCTTTGTTTCATTAAAATAACTTGAGCAGGTAACACACTTAACAAAATGCATACAGGATCTGTATTTTGAAAATTATAAAATGCCAACAAAAGCAATCAGAGAAGACCTAAATGGAGAGATCGATTATATTCTGCAAAACCCAACACAGTCAATGCTTTTTGTCCAAATTGATCAGTAGAATTGAAGCAAAGTAAACATCCCCACACATTTTTTTCAGTAGACAAAGATAAGCCTATTCTAATGAATAGGAAGAAAGGGAACGTCCGTGGAACACCTGAAGTACTGTTAAAGCATCAAAACGCCACGGGGGTGTTATTTTACCCACATTACAGCTTCCTCCAGAGCCACTGCAAACACTGCATACCACGGATACGTGGATCATACACAGACCCAAGTAAACATGATCAATGGATTTTTTTTTTCGGAACCAGGGATTGAACTCAGGCCCTTGTGCTTGCCAGACAAGCACTTATTCTACTGAGCTATCTCCCTGGCCCCAATCAGTGGATTTTTATAGTCATTTTTTCTTTTTTTTTTTATTAGCACATGCTTGCAGTATGTAGTGATTACATTCTCCAGGGAGATTTGGTACATACACATAACACATCTTTATAACAAGTCTTTTTTTTTCTTTTGCTTTGTCAGGCTCAGCATGCCCTGGAGGCGGGCCTAGCACAGCATGTGGTGCCAGGAATGGAACCACGGTCCCCTGTGTCTGCCTAAGCTTGCCTAGGCAACACTTTAGACCGCTAGGTTATCTCTCCAGCTGCCATGTCTTATTTTTTATCCCTTTTCTGCCTGCTTCCCTAGTTGTTCTTTCTCTTGGTCCCCTACCCCTTTGCAAAATATCTATCTTTGTTCTTTATATTTTTGATGTTTCTTGCAAGAGAAAACATGCAATATTTAAGTTTGTGTGTTTGATTTATTTGACTTAACATTGTGGTCTCATACTGCATACATTTGCCTACAAATGACTCAAATATATGTTTCCTTATAACAGAATAGTACTCCATTGTTTATAAATACCACATTTGCTTCATCCATTCACTAGTCAATGGGCATATAGTCCCCCTCCAAGATCTAGCTATTATGAGGTGTGCTGCCCTAAACATAGTATGCATGGATCACTGTAACATACTGACATTAATTCTCTGGGGAAAATACCTAGAAGAGGAACAACTAGCTCAAAGGAATTTCTAGTCTTGGTGTTCTGAGAAACCTCCATACTGATTTGCATGATTGTACCCATTTATCTTCCCACCAATAATACAGATGTGCTCCTCTCCCCCCACAACTTGACCAGCATTTGTTACTGATTACTTGTTTTTTTGTTTTGTTTTGTTTTGTTTTGTTTTTGTTTTGCTGAACCGGGGATTGAACTCAGGCCCTTGTGCTTGCCAGGCAAGCACTTATTCTACTGAGCCATCTACCTGGCCCCTGTTACTGATTACTTGTTCATAACCACACTTTGTGGAGTGAGACGGCATCTCTGTGCTGTTTTGACTTGCATTTCTCTGATGACCCGGGATGTCTTACATTTTCTCACTGTATTTATTGGCTATTTGTACTTCTTCTGAGAAGTGCCTGCTCATATTTTTTGCCCATTTTTAATTGGGCCTTTTCTTGTGGGAAATTTATTTTTCTGAGATCTTTATGTACTCTAGATAACAGCCCTTAGTCTTGGGTACAGCTGGAAAATTTTTTCTTCTCATTCTGTTTCCTTGCTATTTTTTTTGTTGTGAAGAAGCCTTCTAATTTGTTATGATCCCATTTGTTGATTCTTGATGTTATTTCTTATGCAACGGGGCTTGTGCTCAACAAGCCCTTGCCTATGGCTACTCTTCAAGAGTATTATCTATTTTATCTCCCATAAGATTAAAGTGTTTCTGTTTTAAACTTGGATTTTTTATCTGTTTTGATTTTAGTTTAGAATATGGTGAAAGATATGGATCTTGACTCTATTTTCTGTATGCGAATAGTCTCCTGATTTTAATGAAAATAGTGCTGGACAAGTGGACGTCCACATGTGAGAAAGAGGCTCAGCCTCAACTCCTGCCTCATTGAGGCATGAACTCAAAAGAATCATTGACTTCAGTGAAAATGCAATACTGTACAACTGCTGAACAACTAGGAGGGAAATCTCTGGGATATGTAGTCTAAGCAGAAAGTTATTACAGATGAGTTCAAAGGTATAATTTGGGAAAGAAAAACTAATTGGATCTCATCAAAATGATAGAAGCTTGAATTGTGAAGCCCTTTGTTACAATAGTGAAGAAACAAACCACAGATTAGGAGAAAGCATTTGGCAACCACATATGCTACTGAGAGCTAGTGCCTAGAATATGTGAGTAACACGTAAAACAACCTTAAAAACAATCCAAAAAGAAATCAAGCAAAAAGTAAATAAATAAACAGATATTGCATCAACTCAGATGACAAAGAAGGAAAGCAAGGATTACCGTACAAAGGAAAGCCAATCAAACACACAACCTACAGTGTATGCTTGCCTTAGGAAAAGACACTTTTCCACTTCTAATTTGTGACTCTTGGGGACCAGGGCTTGTGATGGAAATGACAGCAAGGGTGGGACATCCACATGGCAGCTCCCTGTGCCATTCTCACAGCTTCCCAGCTCCTTCTAGCCCTCTACGTGGCAGGAATTAAGCTGTCTCTAACTCCTAGGCAGGTGTGGCCTTTTTCATTTGCAAGCTGTCCAGGGTTGCCCCAAGTACCATTCCCTCCTTTCTGTTCAGGATCACTGGTTGTTATTGGGCATCTTCTTCCTCCCCCCATGTCTCTCCTTCATCTTAGTGTTCAAATTTCATCATGAATAAAAAAGAAGATGAATCCCTCATCCCGTATCCTGAGAGTCCCAAGCTGGTCCTGCCTTTGCTGCTTTTCTTCCCGGTACTGTCCCCAGGGGCTCTGCCCATTAACCGCAGATGCTGCCCCTGGCCCTCCCACCTCAGAGCATTCCCTTTTAAAATGATGATCTCATTTGAATTCTGCAAAATCTTGGAATTATATCTGAGTCTCTTTCCATGCAAGTATCCAATTATTCCAACATCATTTGTTGAAAACCTCCATTTTCCTATTAAATTACTCTGACACCTTCATGAGAAATCAATGGGTCATATAAATGAAAGTGTGTTTCTGGACTTTTTATTCACTTCATCGATCTTCCTGTCCTTATGCCAACACCACACTTTCTTGATTGCTATAGGTTTCTTGTAACTCTTCAAGTCAGCAATTGTAAGCCTTCCAACTATTTCTTTCCCAAGAATATGTTGGCTATTCTAAGTCTCTGAATTTTCATATAAGTTCTAGAGTCAACTTTTCAATTTCCAAAGAGAAGTAGCAGAAACAATGATTCAGATGGCCTGGAATCTATGCTCATTTTGAGAATTGACATCTTCACAATACTGAGATTTCTGACCCATCAACACAGTGTACCTATTAATGTGTCTTTATTCTTCCAAATCCAGGAAAGGCAGTAGTTTCCTATATTATCAAACTCTTTGTTGCCTCACTATCCTATTTAGATTTCACTTCTTCCACCTTTTATGCAGCTAAATATTCATAATCACACATGCCTGAAAGATCTACTCCCTATCCAGATTTGGAATGACCCATCCTGCATCTTCTCTTCTCATCTCTTCTTCAAATTATGTTTGTCTGTGGCTTGCTGTCTCCAAATGCAGCCATCCCTGCATCTGTGTGTTCTACAACCACAGATTCAGCTGAAAACACAGATAAAAATGTGTCCATGCTGAATGACTGCAAGACAGTGTCTGTGTCCTTCTTTTAAAAAACATGACATTTACATTGCATTGGGCATTATAAGCCATCTAGACATGATTCAATGAATGTCAAAGGGGTTGAGGACTGTAGCTTGGTGGAAGAGCAACTCCTGTCTACCCAAGTAAGGATATGGGCTCTGTCCATAATGCTACACTAATACACAAGCAGATTCAAGTACTGCACAGGGCTTCACACTTCCTAAGCCATTTTCTGTAAAGCACTTGAGTGTGTGTGGGTGCAGGTGTCTGCACAGGGTTCCTGGAGCCATCAGTGGGCCTCCACGACCAACCTATGTGACATCAGCTGCTTTCTGCTTGAGTAGCTGTCAGCAGGGAGCTGCACAGCCATAGCCTGGAGGAAACTTTGCTTTTGCTTTTCTGTCACTTCAGAAGGAAAATATTAGGGAAAAAAATGAGAGTCATAGGAGAAATTAAGAAATATTAGGAAAAAAATTTCAACCTATATATTATGTTGGTAGTACACACAGCAGAAAGACCTGGATGACGTCACTGAGAGGAAGAGGGCAGTGTAGGCACCGCCCTGGAGCTGCAACTCGACCAGCAAGGAGCCCTGCTGCCCTGTGAGTGGGAAAAGCTCCTTCTCCTCCCTTCTGCAGGGCAGCACTAGGAGAAGCCCCATCTCCAAGTGCGTGAACACTGGTGTGATTTTCCACCCACACCTGCAAAGTTTAAAAGGAAAATCCTAGTGTCACGATCTCCTGCAGAGAAGCTCTTTTGATAGGGAAAGTCATTACTGTAAGATTATGACAAGATGAAATTTTCTCAGTCACTCTTCCTCTTGAAATGGCCAACGAGGGCTTCTATGCCCAATATCCAGCAAAGGTGGTTCCAGAAAGTAGGTATTTGACAACTAGTGAACAGAGCATGGGCTACAGTGAGATTGGAGATCACAGGGGAGTTGTAAGGTCTTGAAAAAATAAACTCCCAGGATGAAACACTCAGGCGTCACATTCTTAAATTTCCTTTCGTTATTATAAAAGTGAAGCATGCCTCCTTTGGAAAGTTTAGAACATACGAAAACACAAGGGTAAAATTTAAAGCACACGTGATTTCATGTCCAAAAGCAATGACCATGATGGCAGTTTTCTATCCAGTTTCTGAGAGCTGGTCGGTTTTGAAGAAATTGATGCATATAAAGTTTAGATCTTAGACTGGGCATGGTGGCTCATACTGATAATCCCAGCACTTGGGAGGCTGAAAGCAGGAGGATCACCACAAGCCTGGTCTGTGGAGTGAGACCCTGTAGACCCTGTACTAAATACATTAAAATATATATTTATGAGAAAATAAAGTTTACATCTTCCATTTTATCATTTAACACCATGGTGCCACTTCTGATATTCCAAGTGCAGTATTTGTGAATGTCATTTGTATAGTCACATTGTGTCTTATGCTGTGTCATCCTGTTTCACTTCAATAGATTATTTACAATAGCTAACTTTACACTTCGTTAAAAGTCTCTTTATCAAGAAATTATTATTTTTTTTTATCAAGAAATTATTTCCTTAACCATCACACTTGTTATGTCTTTAGGATTTGAAATAATGGGTTCAGAGATAAAATCTTTTTAGAGGTTCTTAGTACATAATTGCCCAGAATTTTCTTAAAAAGCACAAATTTTCCTTGCCAAACTATGTTTTTTTACTATACCTCTACCACTGTGGATTGACAGTATCAATTAATATGAATGTGGCATCAACGTTTTACTTTTTTGTGTTGCTGTGAAATAGCGTAGCAAAGTTTCTCTCTGTATTGCAATTATAATTTTATTTTTCTGTTGTGGTTGTATGTTCTCTGCATCTCCTATCCACAGATGGTTCCTGAATTCTTTTTTGTTGTTGTTTGTGCCAGGGATAGACTCAGGACCTTGCGCTTGCGAGGAGGGCACTTAAGCTGCTGAGCTATCTCCCCAGCTCCACAAATGCTTCCTGAATGAATTTAAATTCTAACCTTTAAATATTCAGTATGGTAATTCTTTGCTATATTTTGCCAATTATTTCCCCTTGGTTTTGATATTACCTTCCTCATCTTTGCAGACATCTGCACTGTAAACTTCCTGTCTGTCTAGCCGTCAATTCTTACAGGAAGAGCTACCCAGCTTGATGCGTCACACACCGGGAACAGGGAATGATCATTGTGAACACTGATACCTTTTTCAAAAATAAAATTTGGTTATTATATAAGAATAGTGCACATTTTTGAGACACAGTATGATATTTCGATACACACATGAAGTGTATATTGAATAAATAGGTCATTAACACTTCCATTTCCTCACCTTTTCTTTATGCTTGCAATCTATGAGTCCATTTTTCTAGTTATTAATGAGATGTACAATATGCTACCATGAACTGTGCGCACCCGCCTTGCTGTGTAGAGCACTGCAATGTATTGGAGATGTTTCACTGTTTTGGAAACCATATCCACCCTTCCTCCACCTGCCAGGGCTCCTGGGCCTCAGACCTCTCAGTTCTACGTTCTGATCAATGAGGGAGAAAGCATACGGTGTTTGTTCTTCTGTAGCTGGCTTACGTCACTAAACACAAGTTCCATTGATTCCATCCATGTGGTTGAAAACAATAAGACATCATTTTTAAAAGTTCAGAAAAATACAAATTTTAAGTATGCTGACTGATTATTACAAATAATATACACATGTCAGATTGTCACTTTGTATCCCACATACTTGTTCAATTAAATTAATGGCTAAGAAGTAGGTAAATTGGTAATATTTATATTATATTATGTTATTGCAGATAACGTCAAAATATACCAACAAATTCTTTATTTAAGAAGTAGTCTATGCTAGCTCAGTTGGTTCTATTCCAAAAGAATCAAGATCTCTAAGTAATTCTTTTGATTCTTTTTGGCATTCAAGATTATTGAGATATCAGTACAAACTACAGATCCCATTCCTGGATTATCATGTGTATTATATTGTGTATATAATTCCCCACATTTGACAGAGAGCTCCCTAGCAATCTCTGTTTACTCTTTTGTATCATCACAGAATTGACTGCAATTTAAAATATTTGAGAAAGTAAAGCTACTTTCAGAGGTATACAAATCAATAAAAGCATGCATTTGTATTTACTTACTTTTCAAGCTGTACTATTTTCAACAAAAAAATGCACACACACAGTGGGACCTTGGCACTCCACATTAATTTGTTCCAGGAACTTAAGTGAGTACCAAGAATGAGGACAATTGTTTTGCTTGGCAAGGGCAATGACTCATAAGGCATGGACACCAAGAAGCTCCACCTTGCTCAAATACGAAGCAACAATGAGTATGGGGACAAAGTTTTGCATCACAATATGCTGAGTACCAAATTAGATGAATTACAAAACATTGAACGTCTCTATATTACTGTGTGTTGTGTGCACATGTGCTGACCCAAGGTTAGACTGGATGCTGAGGGGGAGGATCACAGACCCTCACTGTGTCCTCTGCCTACCTTGGGGAAAGGATTCTGAATCAACAGAGCAGAGAGAGCATGCTAAGTGCCCAGCGAGGAAGATGCCAGCTTGTTGTGGCTCTGCAGAGCCAGAAGCCCTTTCCACTGTGTCCCATATGCATGAGAGGGGCGAAACACAGTGTCCTGGTGGCTTTGGGGAGGTGATGCTTCTCACTTCAGCTGTCCAGCTGCAGAGAGCCCATGTTTACACCACTGCAATGGAAGAAAGGAGACAATTTTCTTGCATGATTTAAAAATCAGATGACTTTTAAGAAAAGGTGAGCTTTGAGTATTCAGGCTGATAAATGATCACACATATAATTCAGGTCCTCTCCTTGTCTTTGCCATGCACATCAGAATATCTGATGATCATCTGGTGCCCAGAAGGTAAGAGAGCCCCAGAGCTATCGAGACACTTTGTGAGGTCTTTCTGTGAGCTACAAGGGAACAGAATGGGCTCCTAGACCTCCTAGCTGTCCAGTCCCCATATCCAGGTTGTGTAGTAAGGTCTGTACCCTTCAGACCCAACCCACCTCCCTCAAGGTTGCAGCTAGGGTGATGACAAGGGAAGGGACAGAATATAGGAAAAAACAGTGTCTGTAAGAAAACTGTCCTAGGCGGGAGATGTTTTGTGAACATCACTTTGTACATTTGCAAGAGCTTCCTTAATTGTGGCTCTTGTGGGTAGAAGATACAAGGAGGCAGGGCTGTCACCAAAAGTGGGCAGGGAAAATTAAGAAGAACACCTTAGATGAATGAGACACCTGCCCAGGCAGAAGCAAGAGGGGGCAAAGTCTCTTCATCTGTGGGCTGTGGCATGTGGGCTACAGAAGAACTCAAGTGTCTGGGATTCAGAGCTGGAGCTGTGATCAGGATGCTGAAGGACAGGGTTTTGTGGGCAGCAACAAGGCATCAGCCATGAGTGCATGAGTAGTTTAAAGATGCACAAAAACAAGAAAAAAAACTCATTAAGCTAATGTCTGCATGCATTTCTGTTTTACACAAGGCTGAGGTTTTGAAAAAGAGTCATGAGCATCCAAGCCTGGAAACGCTGCGGCTGAAAGCCTGCGACACAGTCCTGAGCTGTCCCACAACTGCCTGTGGAGTTGCATGAGCGAGCAGGTTCCAAACCCAACCAAATCCAGGGAAAGAGACATTGCCTCATTCCATGTATCCAGAGGGGGCAAGTGCTAAGCCCTATCTCTTCTGAGAATCTGTCTTCTGGATAAATTAAAACTTTAGACTAGAATCTCATCAGAGTTGACTCCAAATTTGTACTGCCCATGAGGTGAGGAGAAATATAATTAGAGAGATTCATATGAAACTTGGTCCTAGGCCAGTGGTAGTGCCGTGCCATCTGGAAGAACTAAATGGAAGGCTAAAATTAAATAGGAGGCGATTTCACCCATGAAGTTTCTGTGGCGTTGGCACATACAAAACAATCACTACATGAAAACTCAAAAAAACAAATATGGAGTAATTGTCTGTGAAAGTCCTGCCCTGAAATTAAACAGAGATACCAGTGCCAAGAGAACTTCAAATTATAAATTACAAACTTCAAAAAAAAAATAAATTACAAACTTCAAACATCTTAGAGTATAAGGGCATTAAATCATTAAAAAGAGGAATATAATTATAGAAACTATAAGAAAAATACCAAGAGAATTTAAAAAGAACTGTGCTAAGAAAAACTTCAGGCATAAGGAGAAAAGATAAAATTAAATCACCAACTCAACAATAACAATAACAAAATTCCAGCTAGATAAAAAATCTAATTATAAAATGGTGCTTTTACAGTTTGGAAATTTTGTTTTTTACTCAGGGATAAAGGAGCTGGAGAAAAAAAATTCTTTACTTAATTACAATGGGAAAGATGTAGAGAACTTCCTGCCTGCCAATGGAGAATCAATCACAGGAAACCGAACAATCCCATGTCCAGAGTAGACCAGTGTGCATAGGAAGGCCTTGGCCCTGGCAACTCTAAGCACCTGGACCCAGGGAAGCAGGATCCTGCCAGGGCGGCTGGTGAATTGGTAGATGCTAAGTGCAGGCTGTGGGAGCAGGTGCTACCCTGGTGGTCACTCATAAGAGGGTGGGATCAGCGCTATGTTTTCTGACTCTTGCATTACAGATTCTTCCAGACACTAGAAGGACGCTGTCCAGGGAAGGGCATGAGAAGTCATCTGAATGCATTTTCCCTATTTTCAAGATCCATGATATCTTCATTTTCTGGCTGATAAAGTAAGCAACAAATCTGGGGACCTACCCCTTAGCTCAGTTCTTTAAGTAGCTACTTCAGCAAAGCAGTCAGGCTCAGGTTGCTGTGGTTCGATCCCCAGAATTCAGTATACAAACCTGTCTTCTGGGGAAAGTAGAACAGGCCATGACCCTGGCAGAGGGAGAGAAGAATACAACTCAGACTGCAAACTGTGGCACAAAAAGGAGCACAAACACTTGTGGAGACCCCAAAGCTCTGGGATACAAGAGTCTAGGACTATGAGTTAATGAGAAAGAGAACACCTGCTCCATGAAAAATAGTAGGCATTCCTAATGAGTAAGCCTAAGTCAGTGCTGGAAGGATGCTGTAGGGAACCTGTCTTTGAGGACCAGAATCTGGGAAATTTTGAGTTGGAGGCGATACAGACATAGAGCAGAGATAGGTAGAAAAGCTTTACTCATACTAAATTCAAGAGTGTGGCTGGAAGAAACCTGTAGTGTTCCAAAGATAACCATAGCAATGAGAAAGCTCAAGCCCAGCTCAACTTGACAAAGCCAAAGGGCAACAACCATGTCTCTATTTGGCAAATAAAGTTTTATTCACATACAACCACATTCACTTTTGTACACTTTGTCTAAGGCTGCTTTCTAGAGACAAGGCAGAGCTATGGAGATTGCATGGTCCACAAGGCTGAGCATGTTTACTGTTTGGACCTTTGACAACAGCTTCCTGATTCTTTAAATAGATTTTACAAGCTTTCATAGGAAAGCTTGAGCAAAAGGCAACAAAAGCATTCAGTTCTACAGCACAGTTGAAGTCTGTCAGTACAAAACAGTAAATCAAAAATGAAGGAAAGAGAGAGAACAAAAGAAAGAAGAGAAAAATAAGGACAAAAGAGAAAGAAACATGAAAAGAATAAAGGGAATTTAACAGATAAACAGACCCTGATAGGACATAAATATTATAACAATCTGAAAATTTAAAAACTGTTATTAGCAAGTTGAAATCCCTAAGGGAAAAGGTCTATCATATGAAAGATTAGATGTATATTCTCAGTGGAAATATGGAGATGTAACAAAAAATTTAAATAGAAATCCTACCAATGAGAAAGAATAACAGAGATTCAGTATGCTTTCAATGGCCCCTGACACACCTAATGGGGGCAAACTCATATTGTCAGCATTATTTCCACTGAAATAACCCAAGTGAAACATAAAGAAAAAAGAGCTGAAAATAAAAAGAAGAAAGTGAACAAAAGTTATTTTAAAAAAGTCAAATGATTGGATAACTGCCTAATTTAGGTTTCAGAATTAGAAAAGTGCTTTGAAGAAAATCTTCAGGAACTAACAGCCAACTATTGTCCTATATAAAGTACGGAAGCCAAAGTAAAACTCTGAAGCACAGAAATATTAATCAGGGTAAGCACGAACAATAAAAGCAACACAAAACATCTGGGCATGTTTGATTTTGACGTTTGGAAACAAAAGACACAGAGAAAATGATGAGATCAGCCACAATGGGGGAAAAATTCACACTAAAGAGAGACAAATAGGCCAGCAGCCAGCTGGGCCCAGCTGATCCACTCCAATGGAGTGTAGGCAGAAGCCCAGCACAACAACCAGACCCAATGCAGGCCTGGATGGTTGACTTCAAGTTGGTAGGAGTAGACCAGGTAAATCAAAGCATAGTGTTAGGCCCAGCAGGGCCCAGACTAAGGCCCACATCAATGGTAAGGGTTCTCATGGCACAGAGATGGCAAGAGATAACTTAGGTGAACTATTAGAACTGGAGGACTCCGGGTACATGAAGAGCAGGTGCCCAGACAGAACTCAGGGGAACTAACTTACATACAAATGGCCAATTTATGATCTCATTTGTTTTGTAGCTGTACTATTTGCTCCTGTGGGCTAAAGTACAAACACTTAAGTTACAAAAGTTTCTAAATTTCACTAGCTGTTATTAGTATTGCTAATTCTTCTACAGTAAATAGGATGCCATATCAGCCTTAACCACATGTTCTCCCTTGTGTAATAATGTTGGGAGGGACTTGGGTAATAACCTACCATGGACCTATACTAAAGGATGGAGGATAGTGACAAACGGAAACCAATATCTCACTCTCAATTGATAGAGAAAGGAAAATCTTGAGGCACATACAAAACAAGAATTTCTGACACAGAAACGATACCTAAAGAACAGACCTTTTACAGAGAGGTTCTGATTGCAGTGATACAACTAGGTACCATGAAACTTTCACCAAAAAGTATCACAGAACTAAAAAAGAAGAGCACTCTCTGAAATAGAAAATGACAACTAGAAGGAGCAAAATGCCATCTTGGGCCCCAAGCACACCCAGTACAAACCCAGGAGACATCAGGATAAAAGACATTGGAAGTCATGCACCTGAAATCTCTGACAGGATAGCAACTGAAGTAAAGAAACAACACATAAAAAAGAAATGATAACAATAATGAACGAATTACTAAGAGTTTCTAAAGAAGACACTGATTAAAAAATTAAACTATAGAAAAATGATGCAAAGTTTGAATAAGCAATATAAGAAAGAAATAGAATGCATGAAACAGATTCAAAGAATGGTACAGGAAATTAAAACTCCATTAAAAATCGGCAAAACCGTTTGAATGAAAGTGAAGACTGATTTTCAGACCTTGAAGACATCATTGCAGCTAGTAACCAGGAAAGAAAAAATCTCTTAAAAATAACAAAGATCCAGGAAATAATAATCCAACATCTGCAAGACGATGCAAAGATGAACAACATAAGACTAATAGGCATCAGTGAGAAAGAAGGAGCCAACACAAATGACATAAAAAGAAAATGGGCAGAAGTCATAGCAGAAAACTTCCTAAATGTGGGGATACAAACTGACATTCAGGTAACTGAGGTATATAAAACTTTAAATAATACCAACCGAATTAAAACTCTACCCAGACATATAATAATCAAGATCCTAGAAATTAAGCACAAGAACAACATACTAAAAACTGCTAGGGAAAAGACACAGATCATATTTAGAGGAAAACACAACACAATTAAAATTTCTCATCATAAACCTTCAAATAAAGAAGAGCACTGAGCAAAGTATTTCAAGTGCTACAAGAAAACAAATTCTAACCCAGACTGACATACACTGCAAAACTCTTTCAAGTTTAATGGAGAAGTAAAATAATTCCATGACAAAGAGCAACTAAAAAATTTCGTAACAACCAAACCAACCCTACACAGAGTACTAAGAGACATTCTAGAAAAGAATCAATATGACCACAATTTCAAGAAAGAACCCACAAAACACAACAAACAAGCATGGGAGAAAAGTAGGGAACCAACAACAGGAAAATAATACGACAATCATAAGACATTACATATCAATTATAACCACCAATGTAAATGGACTCAATTCACCAATTAAAAGAAAAACATTGGCAGATTGGATTAAGAAACAAAATTCAACAATATGATATATAAAAGAAATACATTCAACCCATGAAGAAATTCAAAGGCTAGAAGTCAAAGAATGGAAAACAATACTACATGCTCCAGAACCTCAGAAAAACTCAGGTGTGGCAATCCTGTTTGCACACAATCTGGACTTCAAACCAAGAATGATCAAATGAGATTTAAGAAAAAAAGGTTACTACATACTGGTTAGGGGAAAAATTCAAAACAAAGAGATAACAGTCATAAATATGTAAGTACCAAATATAGGAGCACCCAACTATATAAGACAAATTTTAATGGACATAAAAAACCTAGTAACCAATATCACAATCTTAACAAGGAACCTTAACAGCTCCTTCATCTTAAAAAGACAGGTCAAGAAGATAAAAAATTAGCAAAGAGATAGCAAAACTGACCCAAACTTTCAACAAATGGACTTAGTGCACATATACAGAGTGTTTCACCCAACAACATCTGAATACACATTCCTTTCAGCTGCCCATGGGGCATTTTCTAAAATAGACCACATAGCTCATGCTTAAGTATGTGCAAAAATCAAGAAATTATCCCATTCACATTATCTGATCATAGTGCAAAGAAACTGGAAATTAAAAAAATAAAAGAAACCAGAAAAAAAAACCCATAAACATACGGAAATTAAATAACACCGTTCTTAGCAAGCAATGCAATACAGATGAAATTAAGCGATATCTACAATCCAACAAAACTTCAAACACAACGTACTGGAGTTTGTAGGATGCTATGAAAACAGTTTGTGGAGGGAATTTTATAGTGGTGACCTCACACAGTAGGAAGGTCAAACAGGAACAAATAAATATGCTAATGGGGCACCTCAAGCTTTCAGAGAAAGAAGAGCAAACCAAATGCAAAGCCCAAAGATGGAAGGAAATTATAAAGATTAAAGCAGAAATTAACGCAATTGAGACAAACAATAAAAAGAATTAATGGATGAAAAACATGGTTCTTTGAAAAGTTAAATAAAATTGATAAGCCCCTAACCAATCTCATCAAAAAGACAAAAGAAAAAAATTCAAGTCTAAGCAATAAGGAACAGCAAGGGAGAAATTACTACAGATACTTTGAAAATTCATATCATCAATAGCTAGTCTGAAAATCTTTACACTCACAGAATTGAAGTCACAAAGAAATGGACAGATACCTAGATAGGTTTTTCACATGCCTCAAATTAAAACTAGACCCAGTTCTATCTCCATGCCCTAAAGGAAAGTCAAATGGATTAAAGATTTAAACATTAAAACAGAAACACTATATCTCCTGGAAGAGAAGTAGGTAGAAATATTGAAGACTTAAGGGTTGGCAGAGAGCTCATGAACACAAACCATACTGTACAGGGAATACTTCAAAGAATCAGCAACTGGGGTCTCATCTTATTCAGAAATTTCTGCATGTCAAAAGAAATCACCAATAAAGTGAAGATACAATCCACAAATTTGGAAAAACTTAATCAAGAAGATATAAAACTCTGAAATATAAGAAGTAAAGCCATGCTCTTATGTTGAGCTGTTGGGGACTCGGGTCAACAATTTCTGACACTACCAGTTAAGCAGAAGACCCAATACTATTATGGGCTACTGGACTCTTTTAGAATATTTTGCTGAGTTTACACACCTATAATATTCAAATAATGGAACTTAACAAAAAAAGGGTATACAGATGAATGTCCATTTTGTATCTGTGTACTCAGAGTGGTTGGGATAGATATATTCTCTTAATGAATGGAATGATTTGTTCTAATGGTGTTTGTAAATAGGAAATCAAGTCCGCATCTTGTACAGCAATTAACCACTGGGAAGAATGCATGCAGTGTGTTGATTATTGAAACTGTCCTACCGATTTGATTTGAGGCTCTCTCAATGCTATTTGTTTATCAATAAAATTATGTCAAAAAAGATATAAAACTCTGAATAATCCAATATCAGCTAATGAAATAGAAATATAATTAGAAACTTACCAACAAAGAAAATTCCAGCTCCTGATAGATTTACAGCTGACTTCTATAAGACATTTAGAAAAGATTTAATCCCAATATTTCTCTAATTCTTCAATGAAATTTAAAAGGAAGCAATACTCCCAAAATTGTTCCTGGAGGCAAGTATACTGAAACCAAAACTGGAGAAAGATTCAACCAAAAAGGAGAATTACACACCAATCTCCCTCATGCACATAGAGGCAAACATCCTCCCTAAATTACTAGCAAGTAGAATACAGCAAATCATCAAGAAGATTATACCCCATGACAGATAGGATTCATGCAAGGGATGCAAGGATGGTTCAACATACCCAAATCTATGAATGTAATATGCTATATCAATAAAGCCAAATCTAGGAGCTGAGGAGATAGCTCAGTGGTCTAAGTGCCTGCCTGACAAGTGTAAGGAACAAGGTTTTATCCCCAGTATGGCATGCCATGCAGGTGCAGTGCTGAGCTGGCCATTGAAACTAGGTGTGGTAGAATATTCCTGTAATCCCAGTGCAAGGAAAGCTGATACAGGAGAATCAGTACAAGTTCATGCTGTGTAACAAGACCTTATGCCAAATAAATAATAAATAAATACATACATACATAAATACATAAATAAATAAAATTTAAAAAGTGAAACAAAAATAAAGCCAATACCAAAAACCACATCATCATCTCAACAGTTGCAAAAAGACTTTCAACAAAGTTCAACACTCATCCATGATCAAAACTCAAGAGAAAATTAGAATACGGTGTTACCTTCATCTGATAAAAGTCATGTATAACAAACCAACAGACCAGCAAATATCTAAATGGAGAAAACTGAAAGCCTTTTACTCTCAAATCAGGCACAAGACAAGGATGTCCTCTACAACCACTATTATTCAATATAGTTCTTGAAACATTAGATAGAGCCAGTAGACAAAAGAGAGAAAAATAAAATGAATAATGCAATCTCTATCAAAATACCATCAACACACCTCAGAGGAAGAGAAAACATTCTTAAAATTTTTCTGGAACTACAAAAGACTTAGAATAGCAAAGGCAATCCTGGCAACAAAGGCAAGGCAGGAGGCATTACAATACCAGACTTGAAATCTTACTACAGAGACGACCCAGGCCGCGGGGTCCTGAACAGACCCGGAGCGCAGGCCTGGCGAGTGAGTGAGACTTCTCGGACCCAGGGATCCTCTTTTGACCCAGGCTGCAGGCCCAGCAGGGAACCCTTCAGCAGAACTCCCTGC
>NW_004524584.1:23815383-23823418 GCF_000260255.1 Octodon degus | reverse complement strand
AACAGATTAGAAGGTTCGGATACAACTACAAAACTGATAGAACTGAAGAAAGAAGTTAATATACAACTAGAGTTGAAATTAGTGTTTCACTGCGTGTAATTAATAGAACAAGCAAAGCTAGACAAGCCCTGAATAAAAAAATTTGAATAAAATAATGTTTCATCTGACAACAAAATGATATCATTTTTTTAAGTGAGCATGGAATATTTATAGAGGTAAAACAAAAACTTTAGACCATTAAGCAAACTTTAATAAATTCTGAGACATTATGTCAATTATGTCAGAAAGGCACATTTCTGCAGGTGTACACCATTTATGCTTTGGACAATTTCTATTGATAAATTATTAATTTTAATGTTATGATTTCATTATATTAAACAACCAGTACTTAATAGGAAAAATATAAAAAAATGAAGTATTGCATTTTTAATATTTTTGAGATCTCATAATAAAGCATTTAAATTTTCTACATCAACTGATTTTTTATGTATAATTTATAAAAGTAAATAAATACCTATCTTAAAAAGTAAGGGCCAGAAGGATAGCTCAAGGAATTAAAGTGCCTGGTTATGCAGACCAGGGGCCTACAGTTTGATCTCTGGTTTGCCGTGCCTGCCCTGCCCCTGGGGCACACTGAGATTGAGATTGAGACTGAGCATAGTGTTGCCAGCCTGTAATCCCAGTGTTTGGGAGGCTGAAAAACAGTAAAGATCACTACAAGTCTGATCTGTGTAGTGAGACCCTGAAAACCCTGTACTAAATGCATTTCTAAAAAGTAGATTAAAAAAAGCTAGTAAATTCCTATATGAACTACAATAAAAATGTCAATATAAACTTTTAAAAAATTATCTTCACTTCCATGGTCACACTTAAGCAGTCGTCACAAATGACAACAGCACGTTCCATACATCAGGACCTCTTATGCCGACAGCACACATGTCTTGCTTTCCAGATCTTTGTGTATGATGTAGTTGACCTTTTACTGGTTTTGTTTTTCCAGAAAGTTCCTATTATATTATACAATGTGTAAATGTCAATAAAACATTAAATTCTTTATATATGTTGCCCAATTAGGAATAAACATCAGCATTTTCACACCAGCTGTGTACTTGCTTACAAAACCTAAAAGATAACATCAGGAATCAAAACCTAATGTCATGAATCACAATGTAAGTAGAAACAAAGGTCTTTCAAGAATTAATCTTTTCTTCAATTTCCACATCCAACTCTGCCTTTACAAAAGACAACTACAAGTTCCATGAACAAGGGCTACATACAAATATAGTACTTACTTTTTTATCCTGTTCTTTTTTTCTATGGCACAGTTGACATCTTCTTTGTTTTCCTGCTATCATAGAAGGTCTTCTTCATGAGGCTGTATCTGCCTGTTCATCTACCAGCTCAACTGTGTGCTCCACAGTTCCCTGGGCAGAAATATTTTGTTCTTCTTCTACTGTAAATGATCTCTGATAAATTCCAATCCTTTAGTGAAATTTCTCCATATTATTTTGCATTTGTTATTTTATTTGTAAACCATCAAATTGTGCATGCCACACATGTTTAGGGTCAAGTAAAACAACCACTGCCCAATGCCTTGTGTTTTGAGTGACATCATAGTCAATGTATAACTAAAAACATCTACTACAAATTTGGCTTTTTTGTAAAATGTGACCATCTTAGGCTGCAGTTTTGTGGAGGTTTTAGTACAGTTAGAAACAAAGGAGATGAGTCACTCAGTTCCCTTTTCTTGCAAATGACAATGCTGCACCACACTAATATACTCCTTAGAGCTACAGTGTCTATAAAATGCTGCAAGATGTTCCTCAGTAGTTTTATAATCAGATGATGTGTAAACTTCTTGGCCTTCTGAAACAGAACTCCCAAACCATGAGCAGATAACAGCCAGATTGTCACTTCTTTCTTTTATCCTTGGTGAGGGATTTTGTCAGCAAACCTCAGGAAATTTTAAAGAAAACCAAATTTTCTCAGTGCCATTGTTATTTTACAACCTGTAAGTTTGTTTCTTGACCATTTTATACGATTTTGATTAAGCAGATATGTACCAACATGACTGTTTACTTTGTTACCTGAACCAGGGAGGTCTTCTTTCTCTGTGTCCATATCAGTGGATTCTTGCTCCATTTCACTGTCTCAGGAACTTTGTCTAATCTGTACAAATAGCCTTATGATTCACTTTTGAGTCCCTTCAAAACTTGCAAATCTGGCTTTTCATGTGCCATTTTACTGAACTGGGCTACTTCTACCAGAAAAAATCAGACTAAATCTCGTCTTAAAAGTCTTAAATGCATGGCTGTTGCTGCTATGGAGCTCCTGCGCACCCCTTGCTATTCAGCTGCCAAGGAAATGAATGCACAGATGGGCCCCTGCTATTCCTATGCCTGGCTGCTGTGAGCCACACCCATGTTCCATTTGATATAGGACATCTAAATTACATAGGAGAAATATAATTGCTAACACGTTAAGTGTGAATTACATCAGGTTTGTGTTTTCCTAAATCAAAGAATGATTTCTAAGAAACAGTGGAAGTTAAGAGTAAGAATACACCATTTGGAAATACAGGAGGGGGCTCACATGGGTTGTCAGTGGGTCTACTTCTCAAAGGTAGTTTTATAAAGCAAATCACAAAATGTGTACAAAATCAAGAGGGGGGAATAATGTAGGAGAAAACTATGATCATCCAATAAGATTTCAAGTATAGTTGCCTAGGTAATGTTGATCCAATAGGCAAGCAGGTTAGATAGCAATTGTACATGGAAAGAGCAAGGACCTTTTTTTGTTTTGTTTTGTTTTGTTTTTTGGTTTTACCAGGGATGGAATTCAGGACCTTGCACTTGCCAGGCAAGCACTTATTCCACTGAGCTATCTCCCAGCACCCTCCCCCCATTTTGTTTTGTTTTTTAAATTAATTTTATTGAGAAAGAAAGAGCAATAGACAATTTCAAACCAGGTCAGTAGGACAGTTGCAATAATCAATACATTGCATATTGTTGTCTTCATAGTAGTTATTCATAGTTCAAGGTGCAGACATGATATCTTTTTTTAATGTTTCATTTTATTTTAAAGGAAAAAAATTTAAAAAAACACTAAAAATTATACAGGATTTCAAAACACGATGATACATTAACAACTGTTCCTACAAATTATCTTTCATCATTTCTTAAGGTCGTATAAAATGGGGACACATTTGAAATATTGGAGTAAACTTGAAACTCTCCCAGAACAAAGCTCTTTGTATTCTTTTTCTTCTGACCCCTGACCTTAGATTATACTGGAATATCACACTCATTGTGAGTCCTGAATATACAATCAGACATGGTATCTTGTTAGAACACTATTAGTACAAATCTTTCTTCCCACTGAACTAACAGAAAGTAGCTGTATATCTAATCCAACTAATCTATATTTACAGATATTTTTTTTCACTACAAAATGAAGGACTTTTTTTTGAAAGAGATATGTCATGAGGTCTTGGGTGACTGGTGCCTATTTAGGATTTATTGGACCATGTGACACCACTTATACATTACTTGTCTCTAGGGAGGCACGTAGGCTGGCCATTCTACCTTTCTCTTGAGGCCTGGCCTTTAATACGCTCCTCCAGCCACATTTGTAATGTGTTCTCATTCACTGCACTGGTTCCCTGTTGGACCTATCCCTGTCTGACTGCCTGTAATATTTCACTTGAATCCTTATATTAGTTCTTGAGAGTGCTCAAATGCTAATTGTCAGAATTATGTCATTTTTTAAACTCTGTCTAATGCTAAGCAAATAAATAGATATAACTAAATCTGAGAATTAAAACAAGTTGCTCCCTATTAAACTAGCCAAATTTCTATAGAAAAGATATGACCATTTTCTGCTCCATGAAAGCTAGTTTTAATAAGGCTGCATTTACTCTGACAGTGATCTTTTTGCAATCTAAGACCTATCTATATTTGGGTGGTCATTACTACCTACAAGGACGCTACACAGTGACTTGGTCAGTGGCCATAATTTACAGAGGCACGATGACACCCTGAGAGGCAAGATGGCAGAGTGATTGCCTCAAATCTTCTCCATCCTTTTTCTAAGGTGACATGTAGACAGGAAAATTGCTTGTAAATATTTCAATATGAAAGTCTTTGTTTTATTTTGCATTTCCATTCAACTATTATAATATCAGACTCCTACAGTCAGGTTAAAAATTGCAGCATAATAACTCAAATGGAGCAGCCCGCTGAGTGTTATTTATATAAAAGGTCTATACTTACAGAGGAAAAGACTCCTGGGCTCAGCAGCAAATGCGGCTGCAGGATGGAGGAGCCTGACTTGCTCCTGGAAGCACAGGTCCTTCTAGGTCATCCTGGTTTGAATGGTTTCTGCACTTGGCCAGTGATCCAGCTCCTGACCAAGAGGGACTGTGCTGGCCCTGCTTCCTGAAGCCCTCTTTCTGTGACTTCTGCCCAGTTCAATGGGAATGAGCAGAGTGAAGCCCTTGACAGAGTGTGACATGTTGTGGAACAAATATGCAAGCCTTGTTCATCTGAGATTCACCAGATTTTCTTTCTTACTTCCCAGCAAAGCCCTCTTCAATAGAAATGAGTTTAACCATTATATTCCAAGGGTGTCTTTCTTATCCATTCATCTGCTTCTTTACTCATGCAATAAGGTGCTTGCTCTGTGTCAGAGACACTGCAGGCAAGGGGAGACATTGACTACACCTATGAGGAGTTCTTAGCTCAGTGAGGCTGTGAGTCTATATGGAGAAAGAGTCAGAGTGTCAGTAATAGAAGGAGGTTTCCACCTCATCTTTGGGGGATGCGAGCTACTGCAGGAGCTGAGGTTGGATCCAGGACTCTGAGGCTATGAGAACATCAATAAGAGAAGGTGAGAAAGGAGAAGGAAACCACTTACACCCCGGCACAGAGGTGGAAAGGAAGACCTTGACACAGAGGTCTTTATCACCAGAGCACTTGATCAGAAGTAGGTAGAGGACCAGTGTCAGAGGCCAGTGGCAGCCTGGAAGCATGCAGACTCGGTGTGCTGTGAGCAGTAGACTCTAAGGTGAGGCAGTGGAAACCCTTTGTGATTTGCAGACATCTGGCTCATTTCTTGAGGTCTGTCAGCCTTACACAGAAATTCCACATCCCTCTCCTGAAGGTGGCATGTGCAAGCTGGAGAAGGCCCAGTGGTGAGCATGCCGTCTTGACTCTGGGCCCTCCTGGGATCCTCTCACAGAATGGAGTTCTTGTACTTTCAGACCTTGCTTTGTTCTTTTCTTCTGTGCATTATTAGACTGGAAAAGGTTTAGCACTTCCTTTCATCACTTTCTACTGTAGGAATTTTATTGAAAGATAGAATGTTTAAGGGCTCAAATGCAGAGTATTTTAGAGAAACTTTTTCTTGCACTAAAAATGACAATAAAAGGAATAATATACAGGTAGTATATTCAAGAGCTGGTTAGTTCAGAGAATAACACAGTTCCCTAGAGGAATTAACCAAGAAAATAGAACACAATCTGAAAGGAGGACACATCATCCTTGAGGCGCAGGCAATGCCGAATGCTTAAGCGAGTCACTCTGGCTACTGCCAGTGACGTCAACAGCATCTATTTCACCCCTCAGACTCTGTCCTTGGCTGGTGACCCTTCCAAAGACTTTTCTGATTGAATTACAACAGAGGCCAAATTAGCAAGAGGATTATGGGCTAGCTTTGGAGGTATTGCACAAAGGAGAAAGCACTGAAGTTTGTCACTTGTGCTGAAACAAGGTGTTGCAGTCAAGGCTTGCAAGGAAAACAATTTAATATGAGACAAATAATTTATAGGATTAATTTATAACAGCCACTCAAAGATTCAAGGACACAGAGTATAGGAAACTATCCACCCACTAAAGACACAAAGAATCCAGCTGAGGGCCTGGATCCCATGACAGTGTCCTGCATGAGTCCAACTGACTACCTAGAGCCCACAATGCCCCCCACAAGTCTAACTGGAGGCCTAGAGTCCATGACATCTCACAGAACTGTGCTTCATGCATCTGACCTAAGAAGCCCCAAAGGTCAGTGCAGGAAGCTAGAAAGTCTTTTCCAGTGGGATGAAGGCTCTGTACCAGCAGGCTAAGTGGGTCTGCACTGAAGCCAGGAAGGCACACTCAAGGTAAGGACAACAAAAGTACCACAGCCATCCTCAGCAACAGTGAGGACCTGAGCTCTTCCACTGAGCCAGGATGCAGTGCTCAAAGTAAGGACCAGAGCTCCAAAGTGAGCTGCACGTGTTCTCAGTGACAGCAAGGCCCTGAGCACCTCCAACAATGAGAACAGCTGCATTCATATCAAGAAAGCCGACATGACAAGCTCCTCCAGAAGAACCGATAGCCCCTAGGAAAACCAACCACCCCAAAGTTTCTTCCTCTCCAGTTCTCCATCTTGTGCTGCTGGAAACAGTCCTCAGGTGGGCTCCCCATACCCAGCACCATGCCAGTTCAGTTCAGTTGGGTGTTACAGGTTAAGTTGTCAATCTACCTCACAAGGGCTCGTGAATTGGGAAGAGTCCCTTCCTAGTCCTTCAGTATCATCTTTGCAGGACTATGAACTACAAACACAACCCAGAAATGCATGCTTTGTCTTTAAGTCTGTATTTCTGGTAATAAAAATGTGCAGTGACAAAGTCAACACTCAGATATCTGCCTTTCCTTTCCCAGGCTGGAGACTAAAAAGAGAGGAGTGCTGCAGGCAAACAGTGAAGTAGTGACTTCCTCCTCTGCATCCTTGGCTTCGTGGTGACCTATGTGGACACATGAGGCCACCTCTGTGGCCAGGACCTGAAAGCTTGCAAGCTTGTCCCACAGTGGCATTTACTTCCAGGGATGCTTCAGGAATTCTCACTGCATGTTTCCTGGCCTGGGAGATGCTGCTTTTAGGAACCTGAGCTCTGGTATGTCTGGCTCTTGTGAATGCTGCTTTCATTTGGAATGACAGCCTAAGCCAATGTTCTTCCCACTGGGGCCAGCTATCCTCAAAGGAAATCCAGCTGTCCTGGTGTCATAAAATGGTAGGAGTATAGTCTGATTCACTGCCAACTACCCCTTCTCTGAAATTGTCTTTCAATCTTATATCTTAAATATGTAAACAAAAAGCAAATTAAATATCAGCTTCTCATTTCTATCATATCCCTAATCTTTACTTAAGTCTTTAGATACCATCTTAGCTCAGCTACATGAAGGCTTGATTGGATGGAAAAAGGAGCTTAAGCCCTTGTTCTCTCTAGCCCACAAGTTCTGACACAGTGTGTTGGTTTTAAATTTTTCCATGTAAATTCTTACATTCAAAACTCATTCTCTTCTCAGCTCCCCACATAGGCTGATGACAGTAGTAAGTGATACAGACAGCTCTGTGCCATCCTTGAAGGCTGCGGGAACTTTAGGAAGTGTTTCCCTCTTTTCTTCTGTGCAGCTGTAATGGTAGATAAATTGTGTTAATGTGAGAAATTTAGAAGTTTAATTTATCAGAGAGGTCTGGTCCTCACTTTGTAAACACCCTGAACCTGTGCAAGAGGAAAACACTGAGATGGTGTGAGTACTGTACCTGCCTGGGAGTGGAGTTGGAGGGGGATGGCCTGCCTACAACATAAGGGAGGAAATGAGGCTTTCTCTCCTCTTTTTCCTTCTGTTGCTCTTGACATCTTCTTTGACTTTGAGCTGCTGTCTCTCTGCTATGCCACCCTCTCTTGGAGTCATTTGACTCTAGACTGAAACTGCCACAAACTGTGAGCTAAATAAACCTTTTCTTCCTTAATTTGGGATATTGAACATTTTGTTCCAGCAATGAGAGAGAAGTAACCAAGACAGTCACTTATATTATATTCCCTCTTTCATAATAAAAAAGGATCCATGGACCCAATTTCAAAATTTTATTTTGGAGGGCTAATATTAAAATCAATCAGAAATATGTTCTTCTTCATGCAGGAGAGCTAAAGTGAATGTCCTATTGTTAAGTAAAATGGGAATGGGTTTGGAATATTCTCTCTCTCTCTCTC
>NW_004524584.1:23793112-23815283 GCF_000260255.1 Octodon degus | reverse complement strand
CCTCTCTCTCTCTCTCTCTCTCTCTCTCTCTCTCTCTCTCTCTCTCTCTCTCTCTCCCCAAATATACTCTCTTTTGGAATACATTCTTGAAAATCTGAATATGGATGCCATTGTAGAGGGAAAGTGAGGAGAGAGAGAGACTACACCAAAGCCAAAGCAAGTGTGTTTCGTGACCCCCTTGAGACCAATGCCAGAGGGGCTGGTTGGAGGTTTGAGGTGCAGCTTACAGAGATGAAGGACAAGCTCTGGCTAAGAAGTGCCACCTTTGCAGTCAGAGAGATAGCTAGATTTAGACTCAATATTCAGATGGGGTGATTGATGGTGGAGATGACGACGATGGTGGTGATGATTGTGATGGTGAATTGGTCACAGTGACACCTAAATTTCATAGTGAGTGTTTCTAATAACTTCTCATGTGTGTTGGCTTTAAATCTCTCCATATAAATACTCTTATTCAAAAGCACCCAGAAACAAAGGGAGTTTCTAACTTTAATTATGAAGATGTTGCAAGGTGGTGTGAGTTCTCTTTGCCTACAACATCATTGCTTTAGATAATAGGATTTTATCGATGTTGACACAAGCTTGGATATCATCTCCCCTTTCCAATAAGATATTATGTAACTTTTCAGTTGTCTTTATCAAACACTACAAAAGGAAAATAGGTAACAAATGCACATTCTTATTGGCTATTGATTTGTTGATGATTCATATCCATAGCAAAAGAAAACCAATAATCAGTGGATTTTAAAGTGATTCCCTTGACTATTAACACCTCATTTTAGTTTCCTTTTAAGTAACTCTAAGATTTCTGTCTTGATATTCAAATTAACCTGGGTAGATCAAGAGGAATCATTGTTCCCAGATCCTCTGGGTTGGGAAGGGATCCAGCTGTTGAGCCCTTTCTGCAGATACTAGGTCCAGGGATCTCAGTCAATTCATGACCCCTTTTCACATCCTCCCTCAGCTCTCTGCACGGATTTATTTTCCATGGTCCCTCCAGCCTACAGATGACACCAAACAGAAGCTCAAGTGAACCTTCTTTCCCAGCCAGTGATAGATGAAGTGGGACAATGACTTCTTTGGAGCCAATCACGTTCTAAGTCTTGGTATTGCACGATTTGTTATGACAGCAATGACTGGTACCTACTCATGCCTCCACCAGAGAAAGAATCAATAAAGCCCTTTCCAGTGGTAAATAAATGAGCTATGAGCAGGCTACGCCTTCGGCAGGCTCCGTGTGCTGCTTTCACAATGTGACACTTATTTCCTTACTTCCAAGAAAAATACCAGGTGGGACTGGAAGATGCAGTGAACATTCAAATTAGAAATTACAATAATGACACACTGTTTTTAATCACCCTCTGAATACTTTCCCACTTAGAACACATTTATTTTCCTGTACTTGCTATATTCCGAAGCAGTTCTAGAAGCCTTCTTTCATGAGTGTCTTCAGCTCAGCTGCCCTCACTGCCTGTGTATTTAATGGACTCAAAACATTTCCCTTGATGGTGAATGAAAGCAAGAGACAGAAAAAGGAATATTGTGGGAGGGTCCTGCTTCAAGGTTGTATATGGTAAGATTTTTGGACTTATGTGCAAACATGAGAAGTATATAATTCTTTATCTTATTTTTAAAATATCTAATTTTTAAATGTTGTTTTATCATATTCTGTAGGGACTTAAAGTTCAACATATCAATACTTGATGAAAAATACCTGCTCTTTATTATGCCTAAGATGTTTGAAATGCAGTGAGATAGTGAGGTTAAGCTTAATAGCCTAAATCGTTTGATAATAACAATAAGCTTGTCTTCAGGATGGTTAACAACCTATGTTTGCAGACCAAAATTAGAGAAAAAGGAGGGCTACAAGGAAGGCCAACATTTTGGCCCTAACCTTCTAAGGTCAATTAAGACTCAGGACATATGAGAACTTGTACTGTAATGTCATGTACCTCGGTAGTGTCCCAAATTTTCTGATCAAGAAGATTATGGGGCCAAGGAGGAAAGTGATCGATGACGTAGAGTGTGCCTAAGGAGAGTCACATGGGGAGAAAACCCTCTCTCAGGCTTTCACAGAGAGCACATTGGCCAAGTAATGGCCATGACTCATCCACATGGCTGCACTGACAAAGGTTCTACAATCTGAGGTACAGGATCTCAGGATAAATCCTGAGGGCATTTCACTGACCTTGTCAGACCAAAAAGCTACAACTCTTGTTGCACAGGTCCTGCTTTACCTTGGTCTTAGCCATCCAGTAGAAAAGTATGAAGACGAAATATAGGAAGTAAAGCCATGCTGTTATGTTGAGCTGTGGGGGACTCAGGTCAATAATTTCTGACATTGCCAGTTAAACAGAAAACCCAATGCTATTATGGACTACTGGACTCTTTTAGAATATTTTGCTGAGTTTGCACACCTATAATATTCAATAACGGAACTTAGAAAAAATAGGGTATACAGATGAATGTCCATTTTGTATCTGTGTATTCAAAGTGGTTAGGATAGGTATATAGTTGCATTCTCTTAATGAATAGAATGATTTGTTCTAATGGTGTTTGTAAATAGGATCTCAAGTCCGCATCTTGTACAGCAATTAACCACTAAGAAGAATATATTCAGTGTGTTATTTGTTGAAACTGTACTTCCAATTTGATTTGAAACTGTCTCATTGCTGTTTATCAATAAAATTTTGGAAAAGAAAAAAAAACAATAAAAAAAAATTTCCCTTTTGTGGTAATTTTGCTTTTGTGACAAAGTCAAAAATCTCACAGCGCTAGGTTTTGTAAGAATGGTGGTTGAGGACAAACTGTCTGAGCAAGCTGGCTTGCCACCCGTTGTCTCTCAGTAGGAGCACCCACTGTACTACTCCTCACAGCTTATAGAATACTTAGGAAGAAGATTTCCAGAGCTGCTTCAGAAAGTGGCAACAAGGATGGGATGTGTGTGTGTTTGAAGTGAAGCGTAATGTTCTGAGGGACATCAGTGGCAGTGTGTCTTTCAGTGTAGTAAACTTTTAACTTTCCCCACGTATTTTGATTATGCCCCATGTAGTATATTCTCTATACCCTTTCCACAGAAAAAACTAAGTTTAACTTATTCATGAATGCTTTCTCAACACTCCTTGTCTCTTATTGTAATTATTCTTGGTGCCCTTGCTGAACTCAGTTTATGATATTTTAATGACTGGTTCGTCAGCTGATCTTAGCTTGGATTGCCATTACAAAGTAACAGTACCTTGGTGGCTTAGACACCATACATTTATTTTTTTTGGTTCTGAAGTCCATAAAACCCTATTTCAAGGTGTTCATGGATCCATTTCCTGTTGAGGACCCTCTTCCTGTCCTGCAGATGGACACTTCCTTGCTGTGCTCCCATATAGCCTATTCTCCACAAAAGTGACTCAGCAGTCCTCATTTTTCTCCTCTTCTCTTCCAGTTCTTACAAGTATACTAATCTCTTGTGAGGACCCTGTCCTCTTGCCTTCATCTAAACTCAGCACCTCCCAAATCTCCCCCATATCATCACATGGGGTCATAACATCAGTATATTAACTGTGGGGACACAAACACTTAGTTCCTAACCGCATGACTAGGCATCTTAGAGCAGTTATTCTAAATCTTTTTTATCTTTGTTTATCCAACAAATAAAGGAAAGGCCCATCCGGAAGCAGGTGATCAAGAAGTATTTTAATATGGTATAAAAGTTCTCTTTATGCCATTATATTGATTTATGTTATGGCTACTCGAGAATGATTATTGAAAACTCTAAATGGTTTCTTAAACTCTTTTATATATGAGTATATCTATTTAAGATGATGTTGCTATGAATATTTAGAAAAGAAATGAATACTTGGTCAGCATGCATAAAGATTATATATATATATATATATATATATATATATATATATTTCTGAGTCTATGCCTAAAGAAAAAAAAAACTATGGTTCTATATCATTATTTTTTTCCAGGTTTTTAAACTGTCAAGAAGATTGCAGTGAAAAGGAAAACTCAAGAAGTGAATGGATTTAATTTACAGATACATTTTATGTGAAAATCTCTGAATCAATATTCTGAAAATTCTTCTTAATAAATGACATCAATATGTAGGAGTCCGAGAAGTCTACCCTGTACCTCTGATACTGGGCTGGAGGAAGAAACCCAAGGAGTTCAGAACTAGATGTTTAATATTAATGTAGTTTGTGCAATTATGTAAGTAGCTGTGTAACCTCATGAAAGTCCTCACTTAATAGCCAAGATATCATTTTTCTCATTTATAAATGAAGAAAATTAAAGAAAATAACCAAGATCCTCTGTCTTAAAAATCTGTAACTCTGACACTAATTGCTTTTCATAAGGAATTGTTATGTGTATGAAGATAATAATAACAATAAATCTTGTTCAGTTATTGAAATATTGGTTTAACTATTGGATTTGCTCATTTGTTTGTTTGTTGTTTGCTTTGCTTTGCTTCCTTTTGATTTTTTTCCAGACAAGTTCTCATTATTCAATTCTGTCTGATCTTGAGCTTCCATTGATCCTCTTGACTCAGCCTCTCCAGTGCTATGATTATAGGTGAGCACCTCCTCTCCTAGTTAAAAATTATATATTTAGATAGTGGCACTGTACAGTAAGAGAAGGAGGGGAAATCTTTTGACTCTTACACTTTGTCCTCAGATCACAGTTTCAAGACAAGACATATCCTGAAAGTGACAGCAGATCAGAGGACGTGAAGTTCCTCAAAGCTGCCACCAAAGGTTAGTAACCAATGATGGTGTCCCTGCTGAGCAGCCACCTGTCAGGGAGCCCAAAGCCTTGCAGTCAGCTGTGAAGGAATGCTCTGCAGCTTTTGTACCATAAAAACACAAGAGTAGGTCATCCATAACAATGATAAATGTGTCAAATTCTTAAATTAGAGAGAAAAACATTAATGAGCCTTTTAATGGGTATTTATAAGTTGTTGAAACTTCACACATTTTAAGGAGGAAAAAGCCTGTCTTTCCACAAAAATTCGAGTAACTTGAAGTTGCTGTGGTAGATTAAATAGTGTCTGTCCTGTGAGAATTCACAGCAACCTGGAACTTCAGAATGAGACCTCACTTGGAAATTTAGTTTTTGTGTCACTCAGATGAGGTTACACTTTTTTTTTTTATTTTTATTTTTTACTGTTTTAAGGAGTTTATTTTTATTGCTTCTTTTAATTGTTACAATAAATATATGTGGCAAAGATAATTTATGTCCTCATTTTTAGATCAAGAAACTAAGGCCCAGGAAGATTCAGTGACTTGTCAAAGCAGAAGCATGAGAAGTGTCAGCTATCCACCTACAGCCCTTCCTTGAACCACAGCCCTGCACTGCGGGACTTTGGCTATGTGACATTTGCATGGAGCGAGAGTTGTGGCAACTCCCAAGCTCCAAAGAGGTGGCCTCAGAACAGCGTGGTCCAACATTGCAAAAGTTTCTGGGACTTTGGTTTTATTGAACCAAAAAGATTAGAAAAACATGGACTTTTTAATAAACTCAACAGATTTTCAAGTAATATTTCCAGGAAAAAATTGGAAATACTGTAAAGACCCGAAAAAAAAAAAAGCCATGAGCCGGGGGTCAACCCAGCAAGAGTGTGGCAGAGCTTCTGACTTCCGCAGTGTCCCCTGGACCTTTCCAGAACAAGCCCAAACCAGCCACATGAGTGAGAAATTCCACTGCACTCCCAGGACCCCTCCAGAACCAGCCAAAGCACAGGCCTGCCAAGTGTATGAGAGAGCTTCTGTGCTCCCCTGGACACCACCAGACACAGCCCAGGCCTGGCATACAGGCCTGGGGTGAAACACTGCAGATGAAGTCCCTGCAGAGAGACTAGGGGCCAGAACCACCCAACTAATCCAGAAGCAGAACATCTTGCATGAGAGGAACAACAGGTTCACTTCCAAGGGCTGCAGCAGGAAGGAGCTGAGCACAGCAGGCACAACTGGATGAACTCAAACTTATCAGATCTGCACCCAAATTTCAGTAGGTGCTAACGTTATAACTGCAACAAAGCTCTACACCAAAGATCAGAGGACAGTGCTACACAAAATGACAAGAGAAGGAGAAAAATGCAATCTCAGGCTCTTAACCCACCAAGAAAAAGTGCAGAAGACACTAGCACAGAAGAAATTAGAAATCACAAAGCTGAAATGTCTGAATAAACAGTGTCTGAAGTAAAGAAACAACTGCAGAAAGCTATAGAGGAACTCAGATCAGAAATAACCACTGAAATAAAAAAAAATCTTGGAATTAATAGCGTCCTGGGCCAGAGAGATGGTTCAGTAGAATAAGCGCTTCCCTGGCAAGCACAAGGACCTGAGTTCATTCCTTGGTTCTGAAAAAAAGAAAAGAATTAAGAGCGACTGAAGCAAAGAATCAAGTGCAGAAACATACAGAGGAAATCAGAGCAGAAATAATCTCTGTAGTAAAAGAATTAATAACTTTCTCAAGGAGACACTTATAAAAAAATAGAGGAGAATAGAAAAATGATGGACTCCTTGAATGAGCAACACAGGAAAATAAGAGATCTCATGAAGCAGAGTCAAAGAGATATAGAGGAACTTAAAATCTGAACCACAAGCTTGAGTATCTGTTTGAGTGAAAGTAAAGATAGAGTTTCAGATCTTAAAGATGCCATTGCAGCTAGTGAAAAGGAAGAAAAGATCTCATAAAAGCAACTAGGATGCAGGAAAAAAATAATTCATCACCTGCAAGATGAGGCAAAGATGAGCAATGTGAGATTAATAGGCATCAATGAGAACGAAGAAGTCAATACAAATGACATAAAAAAAAATTGGTAGAAATAATAACACAAAACTTCCCAAATGTGAGGAAACAATCTGACATTCAGGTAACCAAAATGTATAGAATTCCAAATAAATTCAACTCAGTTAAAAACACACTGAGATATATAATAGTCAAGATACCAGAAATCTACTTCAAGAACAATATACTAAAAGACACTGGAGGAAAGAAATAGATCACATTTAAAGACAATCTCATCAGAATAACAGCAGACTTCTCTTCACAAACCATGAAGTCAAGAAAAGCACAGAGCAGAATACTTCAAGTATTCTATGAAAACAAATTCCATCCCAGACTACTATACCCTGCAAAAATCTCTTTAAAGTTTGATGAAGAAATGAAATACTTCCATGACAAAGAACAACTAAAGAATTTCATGATGACAAAACCAACCCTACAGAGACTACTAACAGATGTTCTAGACCGGGACCAAAATGATCAGAACTCCATGAACAAGAACAGAAAGAACCCATTAAATATGGCAAACAATTAAACACACACACAAAAGGAATAAACAACAGCAGGCAAATAACATGTTGAATGTAAGTCAATACATCTCAATTATAAACATCATGTAAATGGACTCAATTCACCATTTAAAAGAAATAGACTGTCACAATGGATTAAGAAACAAAATCCAACAATATATTGGACACAAGAAACACTCTTAACTCATAAAGAAATTCACAGGCTGAAAGCCAAAGGATGAAAAAAATACTACACATCTCCGCACCTCAGAAAAAAGCAGGGGTATTCAAGTATTCTCAGACAATCTCAACTTCAAACCAAGAATGATCAAACAAAATTAAGAAGGCCAATATATACTGGTTAGGGGAAAAAAATCAAGAGGAAGAGGTAACCCTCATAAATATGTATGCACCAAACATGGGAACACCCAATATATAAGGCAAATCTTAATGGACATGAAAAATCTAATATCAAATACCACAGTCTTAACAGAAGATCTTAACTCACCCTTATCGCAAAAGATATGTCAACCAGACCAAAAAAAAAAAAAAAAAGCAAAGAAGTAGCAGAACTGAACCAGAGGTTGGAATAAATGAACCTAGTGGACATATACAGAATGTTCAACCCAACCACAAATGAATCCACATTTTTTTCAGCTGCACATGGGTCATTTTTTAAAATAGACCACATACTGGTCCATAGGCTATCCTTAAGTATATGAAAGAAAACAGAAATCAACCCATGCATATTATCTGACCACAGTGCAATGAAACTGTAAATAAATAACAAAAGAAAACAGAAAAATCACATAAATACATGGAAATTAAACAACACTCTACTCAGTAACCAATGGGTCAAAGATGAAATTAAACAAGAAATTAAATATCTACAATTCAATGAAAATTCATTCACAACTTATCAGAATTTAGGGGATGTGATGAAAGCAGTTCTCAGAGGAAAATTCATAGCTTCAAAGACAAACTTTAGGAAAACAGAAAGGAAACAAGTAAATACCCTAATATTGCACCTCCAGCATCTAGAAAAGGAAGACCAAGCCAAATCCAAAGCCCAAAGACAGGAAGAAATCATAAAGATTAGAGCAGAAATTAATTTGATCAGGATGAAGAAAACATTTCAAAGAATTAATGAATCAAAAAGCTGGTTCTTTGAAAGATTACATAAAATTGATAAGCCCCTAGGTAACCTCATCAAAAAGAGAAAAGAAAAAAATTCAAACACAAGCAATAAGAAATGAAAAGGGTGTAATTATCACAGACCCAGTGAAAATTCAGAAGATTATCAATAGTTACTTTGAGACTCTTTACTCTCACACAATAGAAGACAGAGATGAAATGGACAGATTCCTAGAAAGGTATAAATTACCAAAACTGAATCAAGAAGATATAACAACTCTCAATAACTCAGTAACAGCCAATGAAATATGAAATGTAATAAAAAACATACCAACAAAGAAAAGTTCAGGTTCTGATAGATTCGCAGTTGAATTTTATGAGAAATTTACAGAATAATTAATCCCTATACTGCTCAAACTCTTCAATGAAATGGAAAAGGAAACACTCCTCCCAAAATCATTCCTGGAGGCAGGTATTATACCAACTCTGAAACTAGGGAAAGATACAACTAAAAAAGAGAATTACAGGTCATTTTCCCTCATGAACATAGATGCAAAAATCTTCAATAAAATCCTAGTAAATAGGGTATAGCAAATCATGAAGAAGATGATACACCATGACCAGGTAGGATTCATTCCAGGGATGCAAGGATGGTTCAATATACACAAATCTATAAATGTAATATACAATGTCAATAGAGCCAAATCCAAAAACCACATTATCATCTCAATCAATGCAGAAAAGGCTTTTGACAAAGTCCAACACTCATTCATGTTCAAAGTTCTACAGAATATTGGAATAGAAGGCCTCTACTTCAATCTGATAAAAGCCATCTATGACAATACAATGGCTAGCATAATTGTAAATGGGGAAAAACTGAAATCTTTTACGCTCAGATCTGGAGCAAGACAAGGATGTCCTCTATCACCACTCCTATTCAATTCATGGAATCTTTAGCTAGAGCCATGAGAAAAAAGAGAAAAATAAAAGGAATAATAATAGGTAAAGAAGAAATTAAATTATCCTTATTTGCAGATGACACGATTCTTTATTTGGACGACCAAAAAAACTTCACCAAGAAACTATGACAATTAATACACAAATTCATTAGCATAGCGGGATACAAAGGTGATAACTAAAAGTCATTAACATTCCTCTACACAGATAACAAGCACTATGAGAGGGAAATTAGAGACAAAATACGTTTTACAATTGCACTGCAGAAAATTAAATACCTTGTAATTAATCTAACTAAAGAAGTCAAAGATCTTTTCAAGGATAATTACAGTACTCTTGAAAAGGAGATCGTAGAGGATTTCAGAAAGTGGAAAGATATTCCATGCTCCTGGACAGGAAGAACCAACATTTTGTAGATGGACATAATTCCAAAACTGCTGTACAGTTTTAATGCAATCTCTATCAAACTACCACCAACATACCTCCTAGAGCTAGAAAATCATTAATAAAATTTATTTGGAACCAGAAAAGACCTAGAATAGCAAAGGCAATCCTGGGGAATAAAGACAAGGCAGGAGGCATTACAATTCATGACTTGAAATTATACTACAAGGCTACTGTGATAAAATCAGCACGGTACTGGCAACTAAATGGACCTGAGAATCAATGGAATAGAATTAGAAGATGCTGAAGCCCCTACAAACACACTCAGCCACCTTATCTTTGACAAAGTGGCCAAACATACTCACTGGAAGAAAGATAGCCTCTTTAACAAATGGTGTTGGAAAAACTGGCTCTCTACATGCCAAAAACTAAAATTTGGCCTAGGTCTATCACCATGCTGTAAGCTAAAGTCAAAATGGATTAAAGATCTAAACATTAAAACAGAAACACTATATCTCCTGGAAGAAAAAGTAGGAGGAACTCTTGAAGACATAGGGGGAGGCAAAGAGTTCATGAATGAAAATCAAATCACACAGGTAATACTTGACAGAATTAACAACTGAGACCTCCTCTTATTGAGAAGTTTTTGCATGTCAAAAATATTACTAAGAAAGTGAACAGACAACCCACAAATTTGGAAAAAATCTTGACAAATAAGCACTCAGACAAAGGTCTGCTCTCTATAATTTATAGAGAACTAAAAAGCATTAGTGCCCCAAAATTTAAAGACCCAATCCAGAAATGGGCATCTGAGATGAACACACACTACTCAGAAGATGAAATCAAAGCAGTGAATAAATACATGAAAAAATGTTCCACATCACTAGCTGTCTTAGTTACTTTTCTCTTGTTTGTGGGACAAATACTCAACACTCAAAATGAAAGAAGCAAAGGTTTATTTATCTCACAGTTAGTGGAAGTTTCATTCCATACTCAGCTGGCTCCAAGGCAGAGTGGCACATGGTAGAGGGCAACCTTTCATGGCGGTGGCAAAGAGCAAGAGCACAAAAAGGAGAGGTAGCAGCAGCTCAAGCAGCCAGCTTCTCTTCTCTACTTACATTGTAATGCAAATTACCTGCCCCAGGACAGGTGCAGCATCCGCACCCACAATAATCAAACACAAACTCTAGAAGCCACCCCTAGACTGCATGACACTTTGGGGGAACACCTGTACATAAACCATAACACTAGCCATCTGTGAAATGCAAATTAAAACAACACTGAGATATCATCTCACCCCAGAAAGAATAGCTATCATAAAGAAATCAATGAACAACAAATGTTGGAGAGGCTTTTGGGAAAAAGGAATCCTTCTCCACTGCTGGTGGAAATGTAGACTGGTGCAACCATTATGGAAATCAGTGTGGAGATTCCTTAAAAC
This sequence comes from Octodon degus, assembly GCF_000260255.1. Taxonomy (NCBI): domain Eukaryota; kingdom Metazoa; phylum Chordata; class Mammalia; order Rodentia; family Octodontidae; genus Octodon; species Octodon degus. The sequence goes on along the minus strand of NW_004524584.1, from coordinate 23,804,072 downwards.
CTAGGACTGGAAATCCCATTCAAACCAGCTATCCCCCTACTGGGAATTTTTCTGGAGGAATTGAGAACGTCATATCATAGTGATATATGTGTACCTATGTTTATTACAGTACAATTTGTGATAGCCAAATCTTAGAAACAACCAAGATGCCTGTCACTTGAGGAATGTATGAAAAAAATGTGGTATTTTTATACAATGGAGTATTATTCAGCTATAAAGAATGATAAACTCAAAGCCTTCATATTTAAGTAGATGTCGCTTGAAGATACACTCATAAGTGAAATAAACTGACCCACAGGTGTAAATATCATATTGTCTCCCTAGTATATGAACTCCAAAGGAGGAAAAAAAACTGAAATGTCTAACACAAGTAGAAGGAAAGCGAGAACTTGAGGATTAGATTATGAAGAGAGGGCAAGGAGAAAAGCTAGGAAATATGACAGGAGCAAAGCCATACATGTACATGCACAGGATGGGTGAGGCAATGATCCTGAGAATCTTCAGCATGTTGTTGAAACTAGCAGTTAATTGATAGGATTCTCACCCTGATTAACTATATATGCTGATATCTGTGATCTAAGCAACTGCACTGAATATAGCATTGTGTAATGGTAAGGTCACGCTTGGAATACCTGTCATTCTGGTCTTCTAAATATGTACTGCTTCTCATGATATACCAATTACTGCCGTCCTGTCTCTCAGCTCAATGTTTGTTTGAAAAAGCAGTAATAATGAAAACAAGAGACAAGAAAAAAAAGTCACAAGACTGTCCTGCTACAATTCTGCATATGGTTAGATTTTTAACTTTCTGTATAAAATTATTTAACTGTTTATTCCAATTTATATATTTTTTATTTTCTTAATTTTTTCTTCATATTCTACAGGGACTTAAAATTTAACATATCAATACTTGATGGAAAATACCTGTTCCATGTTATGCCTAAGATGTTTGATATTCAGACAGATCATGAGGTTAAGCTCAACTACCTATGTTGTAGGATAAAAATAATAATCTTCCCTTCTGGAGGGTTAGCAATCTAAGTTTTCAGACCAAAAATTAGAGAAAAAGAAGGGATACAAGGACATCCAACATTTTGGCCCTAACCTTTCAAGGTCAGTGAAGACTCTGGACATTGGAGAACTTGTGCTGTAACATCCTCTAACTCAGTTGTGTCCCAAATTTTCTGATCAAGGAGATTGTAGCACCACAGAAGAAAATGACTAATGATGCAGAGTGTGCCTAAGGAGAGACACATGGAGAGAAAACATTTACTCATGCTTTCACAGAGAGCACATTGGCCAAGCACTGGTGGTGATTCATCCACGTGGCTAACTCTGACAAAGGATTTACAAACTGCGGTACAGGGTTTCAGGATAAATCCTGAGGGCATTTGAGTAACCTTGTCAGATACAAAAGTTACATTTCTTGTTATATAAGTCTTGCTTCATCTTGGTCTTAACCATACAGAAGAAAAGAATAAAAATGAAGTACAGTAGGTAAAGCCATATTAATATGCTGATCTGTAAAAGGCTCATGTCATCAACTTCTGACATTGCCAGTCTTATGGAAATCCCACTGCTATTATGGAGTACTGGCCTATATTGGAATATTTTGGTGAATTCTGTGAATACTTCCAATATTTAAATGACGATGAAATACCCTTGTCTGACAAAACTGAACCAAAACTGGGGATACAAATGAATGACCATTTTGTATCTGTAGATTCAAAATAATTAGGATAGATGTACAGCTGCATTCTCTTAGTTTGGTGAATAGAGAGATTTGTTCTAATAGTGTTTGTGGACAGGATGTTATGTCTGCATCTCTTGCAATGAATAACCACTAAGACAACAATATTCAATGTATTAATTATTGAAACTGTGCTAGTAATCGGTTTTGAAACTGTCTCATTGATATTTGTTTTTCAGTAAAATTATTTAAAAAAGAAAAAAGTCAAAACTTTAAGATCATTTCCAACCTATATGCTATCTCTGCTTATGATGTATTTTGTTGTTGAATCGAATTCTACAAATTGCTGGCTTGGATTTAAAATAAATAAATTTAGACAAATAAGCATACAGATATTATAGACCAAAACAAACAAACAAGCAAACAAACAAACAAAAAAGCCATGCATAGATAACTATTGGTGAGTCCTGTGGGTGGCAGCAAGTCTCTGATGGAGGTTATACTTCATACTAGGTTCTAAATCTGGGGAAGGGAGTCCTGCTAAGAGGGAGGAAGACACACAGAGAACCACAAGGAAGGCAGCTGTGTGGAGACGCATGGACCTTCAAGCAGAGCTGCTGCAAGCCAGGGACAGCTGAGCTTGCCAGGAACACAGATGCTGGGAAGTGGTGGAAAGGATCTTCCCCTGGAGTTTCCGGGAAACCATGGCCTTGCTGACAGCTCGAGTCTGGACTCTGAGCTCCAGAATGACTGGGAGAGAATAAATGTTTTCAGCCACTGAGTTTGTGGTTATTTGTTATGGACTCCTAGGAACTTATTTTTTTCCAGTACCACCTATTTTATTCTTTTTTTTTAAAATAATTTTATCGAGAAACAAATTACAGTGAGACAGTTTCAAAACCAATTAGTACGCCAGTTTCAGTACTTAACACATTGCATATTGTTGTCTTAATGGATATTCATATTACAACATGCAGACATGATATCCTGTCCACAAACACTACTAGAAAAAATGTTTCTATTCATTGAATTAAGAGAATGTAGCTGTATATCTCTCTGAACTATTTGAATATACAGATACAAAATGGTTGCTCATTTGTATCCCCTTTTTTGCTTAGTTTTGTCAGAGAGGGTATTCCATTGTCATTTAAATATTGTAGGTGCATGAAATCAGCAAAATATTCCAATATAGTCCAGTAGTCCATTATGGTAGTGGGTTTTCTGTAAGACTAGCAATGTCAGAAGTTGTTGAGTTGAGTCTTTTACAGCTCAGCATATTAATATGGTTTTACTTTTTGTACTTTGTTTTTATACTTTTCTGCTGGATGATTAAGACTCAGATTGACCTTATCAGATACAAAAGCTACATTTCTTGTTATATAGGTCTTGCTTTATCCTAGGAACATATAAGCTGTGAATTTGGAGGGAGAAACTGGAAATGGTGGAGGAGACCACACGCATACTAAAGTCTTGGGTGACTGTGCCTGTACATTCTTTATCCAACTCAGTTCTTGCAATGACTCTGTAAGATAAGTACTATTACTTCAGTCAGAAAGCATACATAACTGAGTTCCAGAGATGCTAAAAGCCTTCTATGATCATATAGCTATGAAGTGGTGGAGGAGGTTGCAAGCAGATCCAAGTATGAAAGCCCCTTTCATATTCTTTTTATATGGTAATTAAGGAAAGCAGAGGATTTTGGCAAAGTATTTTAAAATGTGGCAATTACAATTAGAGAGAGAGAGAGAACCTAGTTTTGGTTACTTAAGACAGAAGACCAGGATGACATGCATTCTTTCAAGGTAGAAGATGATGGACAGTAGTAGATTTGGGAGGGAAGAGGTAGGATGCAAATGATTTTTAGAGTCAGGGCATGATGAGCAGATTTGTTCATCTGGGGGAGAAAGTGCCCAACCTGAAGCTTGTCCTCAACATTGAATCCATCAAGGGAACTATGGCAAGGCAGCCCCTCTCCTCCTTTTGTAAGGAATGACTGACCTGGTTGAGTTTGGAAGACTCTAAAATTGGGACCATATTTTCACATATCAACAAAGGTGAAAACTTGCCTGCTTTGATCTCTGTGGTTCCTTCAGTATTCCACCACCCTAGTGGTCTACACCCCAGGTATCCAAAAGACAAATACAATTTTTCATCAGACTCTGTGGTGACATATGGGTTACACAGAAGCAACTCATTTATTACCATCTTCTCAATCATAGAGGAAATAAAGTATAATTATCAGTACATCTTCTACTTCCTACCTGGCTAGCTCTGTGATTGGATCACAGAGTCACTAGAAATCATGTCTGTGTGTCATACATCAGATGGAGATGCTCCCCCTGGTTGCCTTTTGCATTCACAACCCCCTTTGTAAGATTCACTCAAAGAATTTGCCAGTGAAATCATTATGTGTGTATGGAAGAATTTTTTCCTTCAGTTGCCTGATGCAACCAGACTGCTACGGTATCAGTGAGATTTCATTTCAAAGTTGAAACACTTGGACCTATTCTTGAAGTGAAGAGACATTTGAGGGCCTCTTCATATTTAGCAGGGATGTGAAGGTAAATCATTCATCAGAGTACCCAGAAGTCTGGCAGGCCCTGCCGTGCCCTTGTTCTTTGGTCCTTTGTATCTGGGTCTACTTTCTTGTGATCTCTGAATACCAAGAATCATGGCTCTGAATCTCCATAACTTCTGACATACAAAGAAGACTGAGCAGTATAAATTAACCATGTGACACCAGGACTCATGCAAATCTTATTCAACCGTAGACAGGGATGATGAGAAAGCAGCACATCCACAGGTGAACAGAAACCCTGGGGATCAAAGGCCCAACTGTAATATCAGATAACACAGCCTGCAACACAAATCTCATTAAAAATGCAAATTAAGGCTAAGCATGTAACGCCATGCTAGACTGTTTGCCTGGTGCATGTGAGGTCCTGGATTCAATCCTCAGTATCTCAAAAAGAAAACAATATAAACTGAGTTGCACATACAACTTCAGTTTCTCTGTAAAACTGAGTAGAACAGAAAAGTCAATTTTGGAAACTGCTTGTAGTTATCATTTCTAAAATAAGCAAAGACCAGGTAAAAGTCCTGAAGAAAAACCTTTCCTATGTTCAAAAGAAAATTATCAGCAAAACATCCTCAAGAATAACAACTATTTCCTAAGCTTTGTCTGGTGGTGGTGCAATTCTGCAATTTCAGCCCCTCCCAGCACCACAGCTTGTTAAGTGAGCCCCCCTACCCCCAGCTCCTAATGGCCTTAATCATGGTACATTTAGGCTCCAAAAAGGGGAAAGAAGAAAACACTGCTTGCTTCCAGCTTACTGGTCAAAGCCAATTTTAAGTGATTTATTTTGTCTAGAAAATAGCAGCTCCACGCAATAAGTGAGGATCAAATGACTCTGTGTTTGTCTGAGAAGGGACACTCAGCCCCAGAAAGCTCATCTGGAACAGGAAGCTCACAGGCTCCTCAGGGACCTGTCCGCCCCAGTAAGATGTGGGTGTGATCAGTGGAACAGGAAAGGGGGCCAAGAGGGGATGAGACAAAACCTTGCTTACCTAGACATTGGCATCTTCCTTACTCAATGCCACCTAAACCCGGACTAGGGAGAGGATCCTAGCTTGGATTATCTTCATTTTCCCTTCTACCTTTCTTTCCCTCCCTATTCTATTCAGATAGTTACTCCTATAATTGACTCAACTTTCCCCTACAAAGTTCTGATTGCTGTGCCTTCTGATCAGCCACTCAGTGGGGAGGATGCTGTGTACAACTTGTGGGGCCATTTCTTCTCAGGCTTTTAAGAACTATTCTAATCAGCTATTCTAATCAGAATAGAACTATGCTATATTGGGCTCCATCTTTACAAAAGGAACCCTTTCTTTGACCTCTGTCTTTGTTATAATGGAATGCAGTTCAATGTGTCCCTTCACAAATCACCTAGAAATCTGGTTACATTCTGAGTTCTGATTGAGCAAGTCTTGGGTAGAGCTTGAGATTCTTAATATTTACAAGCTCACAGGCACTGCTAAAACAACCACAACAAGCACTGTGGTGTGGGGAGCAAGTGTCTAGACACAAACTCTGATCTTCTCTGAAGGCTTTCACACCACATGCAACACATGACAGGACAATGGCCGCACCTCACAATGACCATTTTCAATAAGTTCGTGTCCAGAGACTCTTGCTCACAAACCCTCAACCCCAAGAAGGGTCTATAGGTAGGGGGAATGGTATAAGGACCACAAGTTCCACAAGGACCCTCACCCTACAACCTCTAGAGATGGGCAGACCCTGCTATGGATTAGTTCCACCCTCTCCACCAGCAGGATACAAGCCAACACACAGTGGAATCTGGGTAAATCTGGACATGCAGAGGTGAGCTGGTCCCACCCCACCTCCTGGACAGGTAGAGATGGGTATCCCCATGCCAACTATCACAAATCACCTTGAGGTCCATGCATACATGACTGGCAGCATTCCCCCACTAAGTGATCTCTGTGAGCAGCCTACCTAGCCTCACTCCTCAGTGATCTCAACTGAGAAAGCTATTTCTCCATCAGCACTGCCCTGACATCAATCCTATGTGAGACTGAATAGGCTAGGGCCTCCCACCTCACCAGACTCTACTGTGTTCTTCATAGGGTGCTACGTGCAGGGTCTTCTGCAGCTTTAAATGCTTCTCTCAGCTGGACTTCCATGATTAGATGAAAACTGCCTTTCCTCAAGGAACCTACTTTTTCTCTGAAGTAATACCCTCAATGTTCCTCCACCCTCATGAATATGTGGATAGAGGGCAGAAATATTCCTTGTTTCTAGTTGCAGCTAGCCAACTTTGTCCTCTTCTTTTTCCTCCTTTCTTAAAAACATGGACTCCAGTGGAGTGGGTGTCATCACACAGTATCAATGGCCACATTTCTTTGGAGCCACGTTGCACTTGTACACCAAGTGTCCCATCTCTCCCCACATTTGCTAGACTCACTGGTTCATGGCCACTATCTTGTTTTGCTTCTTCAAAAAGCCGGTACGCTCAAGATGATCTACCCATAGTCCCAGCCTTTCTGTTCTGGACCATTCCTTCCAGCCCTCTTAAGACAATGTCTTCTGGTCATGATCAACCCCTGGCTTCCCACTACCCCATTCTTACTCTGAAAACTTCAGTTCTCAGAGAATAATCCCAAAATTGTACAACTCATTTTTCTTGGAGTAGGTAGTAATTATATATAGGTTAGAAAGGCAATCTTACATTTTAGATATAATTTCTCATTTTTTAAGAATAAATATGTGCCTGTAACACATGGGCCTCATTTACAGTAAAATATTAGCCTTTCTTATTTTGAAATTCAAACTGAAGTGGGCATCCTGTATTTGTGTTAAATCTTCTAGTTCTACCCTGGACCTCAGTCCTGTGGTCTCTGTCTACACTTGGATCTTAGCCTTCCCCTGACCCTTCTCTAGGGCCAACCTGTCCTTGTTCTGCTCCCAGGATATCTCCCACTGCTCCTCCTTACTCATTATGTCTATATTTGCCTGGCAGAGACCTGACATTATTTAAATCCAATTCTCTGCCTATTTTGTGCCTGTGCCTGAAGAGCTTAATGTGAGTTGATAAAAGTATATAATTATTCTGACTAGTCTTTTAAAAAATTTATGATCATGAATTTTAAATCAATTCTTATCACTGCCCAATAATCTTTCATATTTCTTTTTACAGGAAGGCTGGTTCCAGTTTAATTTTTCTTTACATCAACTTCCCTTCTTCTCAGCTCATGCTCCTAATGCCTATCTTTTTGAGAAAAAAAGGAAAGAGAGGGCAACTCCATCTCCTGTCAGTAATAATCTGTCTCTGCACCAAGACCTGCCCTCTGCCCCATTTTCCTCTTGTTCTGCATAGGACTTTCTCTCCATTTATCCTGAATCCCATCTGTCTTGGTCTTCTTTACATCACTGTCTTTCCTGTTACCCACTGTTCTCCATCATCATGAAAGTTTTGCATCTCTAGAAGTCTCTTTTAATCAGAAATAAAATATGTGGTATTAGGTCTCATCTTTATAAAAGCAATCCTTTCTTTGACATCTGCCTTTGTTATAATGGAGTGCAGCTCAGTGCCTCTACTCACAAATCACCTAGGAACCTGTTTAAAATCTGGGTTCTTATTGAGCAAGTCTTGGGTAGAGCTTGAGATTCTGAATATTTACAAGCTCACAGGCGCTGCTAAAACATCCGCAACAAGCAATGTGGTGTGGGGAGCAAGCGTCTCTAGACATCAACTCTGCCCCTGTGTGAAGGCCTCCACCAGGTGAAACACCTAACAGGACAATGGCTGCATCTCATGGGGACCACTTTGAATAAGTCTATGTCCCGAGACTCCTGCTCCACAGAGTACTCTCAGGGTGACCGCAGGCTGAGGTGTGGCCCCTGGCCATGTCAGTGCTTGTTCCCTCTTGTCAGGGCTCCCTCTGCACTCAGCCCTTTGGAGAAGCTCCCATCCCTTTTCCTAAAGTTCCTCCCTCTCTTCCAGATTCTCTCCACCTACAGGGTTGCCTTCTCTGCTTCTTTTGGCTACTCCTCCACCCTCCCAAGCCTTCACAATGGAGGATCCCACTCCTGAAATCCCCTGTCCTGTATCCATGTTCTCTCCATTTCTTTCTATAATTGCATCCGGCCTTTGAAATCCTGCTAAAAGAAAATGACTCCCACATGTATACCCTCACTTCTAGTCGCTCCCCTGAGCACCCTGATTTTGATGCAAGAATTTACTCTTTGATGTTTCTCTCTCAATGTCTAAGCCTCAAATGGACACTATACAACAAAGAATCTTTAAATTCCTCAAATGTTAGCATTTTAGGAAATGAAATTATACTTTACTTTACTCAACCTCCCAGACTAAAAACCTAAGACAATCTTTTTTCTTACTTTTCTTCATCCTCTAGGGTCAATTCATGAGCAAGTTGTATTGGTGACTCTCAAAATCTATCCTAATTCTGATGACCTTCCAGAGAACTACAATCCATACCCAGTTTATCCCTTTTGCCTTAAAATCATTGCACCACATCCCTAACTGGGGGATTTCTGCTGGAATCAAGTCATGTGTCCATCTTACAAAAGTATCTTGGAAGAAATGGGTAACATGCAGAAGCTGAAATGCCTCAAAATCTTCTTGAGGAATTTCAGAATGCTGTTGGTAAACATTTAATGTGTCTGTTTTCGGAATAGTCACATGCATATTTGTATATTTGTTTCAGATGTTCTAGAATCATTATAGGTGATGTTCCCAAGTGAGCTATCAGAAACATCATTATAAGGAAAAAAATGTCTGTATTTCCCCTTTTACATGCTTAATCGGAACATTGTTTCTTCATTACTAGAGGAAGGCAATTATTTTTATTACCAGTGTAATAAAATTACTCAGCAAAGTGCAGTGTCATAAACTGCATACAGAGGAGGAGATGAAGGAATACAGGATGAGATGAAGGAATAGAGGAGGAGATGAAGGAATACAAGAGGAGATGAAGGAATACTATAACCTGGAAACCTGATGTCTGACGTGTTTCCTTCATCTACTTAATACCAACTAAGAAACCATAAAGTCAAAGAAAACCAAATGTTTCTCTAAGACCCAGGAGCCTGCCTAGCACCATTCTATTTTCCTGTCTTCACAAATATTTCGGTTAAGTTTTTAATAATGGGAGTTGAGTGTATTACTTTTTTAAGGTCATATTATTATAAATTTGAATTTACTCATAGTTAACCTTCTATTTAGTATGTTTTATCTTTTAAGAAATAATAACATTTACACTAATCAGTAATCTATGGCCCACTTGCAGGCTTTGTGTAACTTATGAGGCAAGAAGGGCTTTTACATTTGCAAAGGGTTTCATCTGAAGAGGTTATGTTGAGTGCCCACGTAGCACATGGACCACACAGCCTAAAACACTACCTGGAACGCTAAGAAACACTTCGGCGAACTTTGTCCTAAAAGCTCTTCTGATGCTATTTAAGGAGTTCAAATTCTCACAGTCCAAGAGAGGTAGAAAAATAAACTCAGCTGTATGCACATTTCAGACCTCTCTTTCTGTCACAGATTGTTTTGTTCATTAACATAGCTTTAATTTTCCCCCAGATTTACCCCTGAGGAAAAATGAGAGCTAGATGCTAGTGTCCTCAGTGCTCCGTCTGCAGACGTGCTTCCCATCATCAAGCTGCAGTCTCCTCCTCAGTGCTCTAGGGGCCTCCCACCAGGGATCCCCCAGAAGAAAGGTTCTGCCAGGGTCATGTGTGAAGGGACAGTCACAGGATGGTGGTGCATGGGGGTGAGAATGCTGGCATTATTCCTGAAGAAGCTAATGGTAGACGAGTCCTGTTTTTGAAATGCCCTTCACCTACTGACCACCGATAGCAGGAAGAATCTATATCCAGATATCTCTCTATTCACTTCGGGGGACACAGAGTGGAGTCTGGGAGAAGCAGGTGTGGGCGTGGGAGTCTAGCTGCTCCCTAATACTGATATCGGAGACACAACCCACAGAGGCAGGAGAGGGCTTGAGCTGAGTAGGAAGAAGTGTGTTGGCCCACGCTGCCCTGCTTTAGGAATGCAGGGTGGTGCATCCCCCCTCTAGGGTCGGCTGACGCTAGGGCTCCATCATAGTCAATATTTTTCATTAACAAAAATGACCAGTGGCAATCTTATCCCTCAACCTGAATCTTATATACTCTGTTAATATCTAAATTTTTTTATTATTATTTTCACCCAAAGCTACATGCTTAGTGCTAAAATAGCTGCATAGTTCAAGTTAAGTTCCTACATATTCGGGAAGTCCAAAGCCCTTAGGTGATATAATCCTATCACAGCCCTGATTTTTCCAGTGGACTATAACTCAAGGAGAACTCTTAAACACAGTAATAAAAGAAACATTGTTTTATTTCTCTGTAGGTCATGTGCTTTCTCTCGAGACACGCCATTTAGAAGACACACATAGAATAGAAGGTGTTCTATTTTCCTTGTCTTTCAGTTTCACTATTATGACACTAACGAAATCCGCATGAAGTGCTGATATAGACACACCAAGAAAATAAAGAGATTTAAAGATGGGTAAGAGAAACTTCATCAAGCTCTTAGACCTGTTGATACTGAATAAGCGATGATTCATCATTGGACGTGCTCATCTGTAGGCAGCTCAGAGCTTTTTTTTAATATTTATTTTTTTATTGAGAAATAAATGTGAATGAGAGTTTCACAGCTGATTCATAGGACAGTTTTGATA
>NW_004524584.1:23772417-23791973 GCF_000260255.1 Octodon degus | reverse complement strand
AGATATTGATATGTTGAACTTTAAGTCCTTACAGAATATGAAGGAACAATAATTATATAAAAGTAGAAATAAGCATTTACATATTTTTACAAAGAAATTTAGAAACCTAATCATATACGGAATTGTAAGTCTTTATATTAGGGAGACAATACGATATTTACAGATGTGGGTCTGGTTTATTTTACTAATAAGTATATCTTCAAGGGGCATCCACTTAAATATGAAGGCTTAAAGTTCATCATTCTTTATAGCTGAATAGTACTCCATTATATAAAAGTACCACATGTTTTTCAACCATTCCACATGTGATGGGCATTTTGGTTGTTTCCATGATCAGCCCAGAGCTTTTGAACACAAAGAATTTTCATTGAAGACTATTAAAAAATGGTAGTTCTTAATTTAATGAAATGTCCAAATATCCGAGAATTTCCCATGGAGTTTTTGACATTGATCTACTGGAACTGGATAGTTGGAAAACACAGTATCTCAATACCGGTGTCAGGAGACACACAGCCTGGAGATGGAGTAAGTGATTTTTAAGGCTTGACTCTACCAGAAATAAAGCAACAGCAATGTATTAATATCACATTATATTGTCCAGGATATACAAGTCCTGTTTGTTTGTCTATCTCCATTTCCTCCAAAAATACAGTCAGGAAACATAACGTAAGGACCTTTTGGAAAACCCAGCAGAGGAGAAGCAACTCTACACGCTCCGTAGTCACTGTTCAGCAGCTACCACCCTCCAGGAACTCTGGGAAACAAGACAGACACAGGGTTCTCAGGTCATGTGAGTCCTCACGTAGATTCAAATCCATGAGATCCTTGATGTTTGGAAATGGGATGGATTGAGCCCTGGGTCCCCAGACCATCTGTTGACACCTTCGACTCACATCTCAGTGTGTGGTTGTACTCACAGGTTGTGTCTTAAATAGTCAACCAAATAAACGTGAAATAATTTTCATGGGTCCTAATCCAGTATGATGGATGTCCCTGTAGGAAGAGGAGATTAGCGCGCAGTGCTGCAGAAGGGAGAACACTGACACACTCAGTGAGCAGAGACCGTATACAAGCCAAACAGAAAGGCTCGAAAGGAATCAACCCCGATAATGTCTTAAATGTAGAGTCCAGCCTCCAGAACGGTGAGAAAATTAATGGGCTTTATGAAAGTCGTGTGGTCGGTACCACATGGCTACAGCAGCCCTGGAAATTAGAACAGGGAGAGAAAGCGGAATTCCCAACTTGTTACTGAGGAATGCGGACAGATGAAAGCTTGCTCCTCCGTCAGACTTTTGTGATGAGGTGCTCTGTGTGTCTTTGGCATGGGAGGCTGTGGCTGGATATGTGAAAGGGAAGAAAGGACTGTCCTCAAAGCCGCACTGCGAGGAGACCCAGGAGTTGGGCAGGCACGGCAGGGAGCAGTGGCCAGCCGAGCCGTGGACACCACAACTACACTGAGATCTTCACCCCACGCAAAAGCTTTTCCCATCTACTAAACTAATGAAATCAATAGCGTAAGAGGATTTGAATCAAGACTGGCAAAGATATTTAGACTTAGACTTAACAGGATAAAACAAAGATTATACATAACATTTGGGGAAAAGGGGGATCTTAAAGATCCAGTTTTATTAACTTTGGTAGAAATTGTAGAGAGGTTTGTGAACTACCCTGCCGAGGGAAATGAGAATGTAAAGTAAGTTTAATTTCTTATTCTTTCTCTCTCCAGCATGTCTCCTGATTATACTTACAAGCTTACAAGAAGGGGAATATATGTAATTCAATTCAAAGTGACTGCTGCATTTCGTTCCACTTCATGTAAGCTAGGTTTGGTGCATGTGAACATTTATGTATTAGGGCAAAGGGGAAGGGAGCACACTTCAGGGATGACACTGTCATAGCACCATTCAGCTAGGAGGGCGTAGCTCTGAACAATGCAGCGCTGTAGAAGAAAACTGAACTACTCTGTGGAAGAAAGATGCTCAGGTTCATGTTCATAGACCTGCAGTTGTAAAACTAAGCACAATGCTTTCTTCTTAAGAATAGCAATATCAGGATAGCCAAATAGCTCAGCGGATTAAAGCATCTGTAAGCAGGTGCAAGGGCCAGGGGTTCGATCCCTGGGCCTGCTGTGCCGGCCCCGCCCCCAGGGGGCGCTGAGATGGTGATTGAGACTGGGCATGGTGGTGCCCAGTAATCCCAGCTCTTGGGAGGCTGTCAACAGGCGGGTCACCATGAGACCGATCTAGTAGTGAGACCCTGACCACCCTGTAGAAACTTCCCTAAAATTAAAAAAAAAAAAGAACAGTAATATATGGAGAGAAACCTGACCATACAGGGAGTTCTAAGGAACACCATAGGCTATTGCCGAAACTGAAGAAATTTTGAATTTCAGCTGATTCCCAGTAAACATAACTGTGAAATGCACACCATAATTCATCAGCTAATCAAGATGAAGCTTTGTGGGAAGCTTTAGAACCTAGCCACTCATGGTCCTGCATTTGAAAAGTGATTTTTAATATTGATAATTTTAAGTATTTATAACACTTATAAATATTTTATAAATATTAAAAATCACTCCAAAAATGGAGTGCTTATTTGACACTGGACTTCCCTACCGAAACTCTGGAGAACACATTTCCCTCTTGTGTTGGCACCAACTTTCTAATATACTTCACTATTAAACAAAGAGCTTTTTTTGCACAGCTTATTAAAAACTATTGCACTGGCTATTAAAATCTGTGCCGGCTTTCCAAGCATTCCCAGGGCCAACTACGAATGTGTGCATATGGAGGGCAATTATATAACCACTGGCTGCTCCCGGGGCAGCGAGGGAGGGTGGCCTCACTCCCGTATCCAGTTTAAAGCCCGTCATTTTACAGTCTTACGCGATGTAAAAATTACAACCGCATGTATTCCACACAAGACTGCATGGTGAGCTTCACAATATTTGCCAACACTGATGGAATGTAGAAACTAGCCAAGATTTTTTTTTCCCTAAGCAATCAGGAAATGGCAAATACAATGTTCAGTTTAACGAGCAAATCTGGATTGGATTTATAGTCTCAGACCCGAAGGATCATGATGCTTCAAGGTCTGGGGCTGACCTGCAGATGTCTGACCAGCTTACGTCAGAGTTTTACATGGCTCAGAGGAGAGACCGGCAGCAAATGGTGGGGCATTAAAAGCACCATTGCTTTTCCCTCAGACATACTGAAAGCAGCCCACTGCTGACATGCGACCTCCACCCCGTCATCTGGGGCTCCAGCGAGACCCTCTCGCTCTGTGCAGGGCCGGGCTACCAAGTCTGCAGGCTGCTGGTGCTGCAGCTGGGCTTCCCTGCAGAGCCACTTGTGTCTAGTGTCGTATGCACAGATTCCGCACTGAGAGGGCACGTGTATTTTTGCAGTGAGCACCCTCTTGCTCTTAGCTGGTCCTCCGTCTCTCCCATCAGGCACACGGCTCTGGGAAAGGGACCAGTGCTCCGGTACTTTCTCTATCACTGGTGAGTGATCGGAGGCATGTCGCCTGCCTTCCTCCATTGTCTTATCCTGAAGTGACAATAAGAACAGTAGCTAGCACTGATGTGATTCTCGTGAATATTTTGAGGGGAGGAGGAGAAGTTTTAAAAAATATTAAATAAAACCCCACTCGGAAAGCAGTTGGTGGAGCCTGATATATGGTGTGTTTTTAGTTAAGTGTTGAAGACACCCATGTTTTTTATTATTATTGTTATTACCAATATTATTGAAGTTGGCACTTCTCCTTCCAGTCCAGTTCAACAGACATTGATTGAAAGCCAGCTTTGTACCATAGAGCAGGTTAGCTTTGTTTCTTTAGCAGGTGTGACACCTGTCTACTTAATTTTTTTCTCCGAGTTCTCAGTTAATCCACAGGGCCTGCAAACCTCCTGGATCAGCAAGATATAAAGTTTATGACCACAAGGGTTTCACATTTATTTCAACTTCACAGCGACACTCATCTCTGGAGAGAGGAAATCAAAACGCTTCGTCGGTGCTTAAAGATTATGGAGAGCTTAAGAGTGGGAGCAATTGAACATTAAAAGAGTTTTTCTCCCTCCATAATGGCCTATTAAGTACAATTGAATTAAAGACATATCATTAGAAAGGGGAATATTTAAAGATGGGAGAAGCCCAGGTGTGCTTCTGGGTGAAGCTGAGGACATCACTGACGCGCATTCCTTAAGGCAGCAACGCCCACTGTGTTCCACTTAGCACAGCCACCAATGTGCCGGCCGGCTGGCTCAGCTTGATCTGAAACATGTATCTGATGAGGAGTGCCTGCCCTGTGACTGGTCTCTTCTCTATGATTCTTGTGGCTTCTGAAAGCCGTTACTCTTAAGGCGGTCATAGCCTGCACCTGGAGAAACCAGAGCAGTTCATACCATCACTCAGCCTTGCCGCGCCAGAACAAAACTATCAGACAAACACAACCCGAGGGACAAACTACAAAACTCCTGGCCAGTATTGTCAGGGTCACCAACATGAGGAAAACCTGAAAAATTGTTAAAACCAAGATACGTGGTGACTAAGTGTGAAGTGGTAGCCTAAGCAAATCCTAAGATGTCAGATAGAAATTGAAGAAATCAGGATGAACTACAGACTTCAGTGGGTTGTACTATGTCAATATTTGTTCATTAATCATTCCTAGAAGATTGTTTAGGACATATGAGTATTACTTTCATAACTGTACTTTCATAACTTTCTTTTAAATTTTAAAGGTTTTGTTTGGTTGTTTTTTATTGTTGTTTCATTGGTTGATTGAGTTTTATCAGACAGACTCTCACTATGTAGCTCAGGCTGGCCTTGAACTCATGTTGACCCTCCTGCTTAGCCCTCCTGAATGCTGGAATTACAGGCATGTGCCACCATACTCAACTCTAAAGTTAATTTGAACTAGCAGGTTTAGTTTTTAAAAGGTCCACACAAACAGACTTTTAAAAATGCGAACAAGCAAACTAGCCCGAAAGATTAAAGAAAAACACATTCACAAATATTTTCTACCTAATGCATGCATTGTTGCCTTCATGTCAGAGATTTCCACAGGTTACAGTGACAGTATTTGTGGTCTGGAATAAAGGATAAAATACCCATTTGTTTCCACCGATGTGTGCATCACTGGATTGCATTGTGCTCAGCAGTCAAACTGTGACAATCCTACCTCCTAGTACTAGGCCATCTGCGGTTTTTAGTCTGAACTTCTAGGAGGCAGCTGCTGGGTAGTAGGTATCCTGTTTGCATCAATTCCTTTTCTTCCCCCCTTAACCTTCCTTCCAACAGGGATTCGTCATACTCTCAGTTTCCCTTCGGTCATGAGAATTTGATCAACCATTATAAATAATTTTGCTCCTGCCAAGCACTGTTTTCCCCTACAAGAGACGTTCTTAAATATTTAATCATCATTGATTTTTATTCACCTGGGAGTCACCTTTATACAAAGCTAGAAACAAATATAGCTCAAGTTAAAAGGATATAAAAGAAGACAGTTGAGGTGTTGTTTCACGTTTTAGAGATAACATAAGTAAAAAACAGAACCTCTGGTCACTATATATTTCAAAACAGAAAGTACTGCGCATCTGCTGCATCCACCCGTTCTGTGAAGTTGGGAAACAGGTAGATGACAGATAAAAATGAAGTATGATTACACTGATGACCTTGACTGTCCCCCAAGAGCTGTGGACGGCTCTTTGTGTATCACCTAAGCGGGTAGCCTCTGAGAACCCCACAGGTGGGACATTTCATCCTTGCTTCCAGAAGTAGAAACAAAGGACTGCCTCAGCTGTTAAGTGGCTCATACTGTGGTCTGAGAGATTCCATGTAAGATTTGATCCAGGTTGAGGAAGAGTCCCAGAGCGTGCCCTTCCCTGAATTTCCAAAAGTGTCTAGAAGAAAATGAACACATATAGGAGGAGATGAACTAAACCGCAACCCCATGCTCCAAAGTATAATGGACTACAAACTACTGCCAGGTGGGAAGCGCATGGTGGTCTGGGGAGGCAGCCAGAAAAGGCAATAGAACGGGACAGGACAAGGGCCAGGTCCTCAGTCCAGAATTGGTCACTCTGGGAGATGAGGAGTGAGTTCTGTCTGTGCGGGTCTCCATGGTGGTCAGAACCCTGCTTGCAGGACAGAGGTCGATTCCACAAATGTTGACTGAAACCAGATGCTGCTGATAAATTTCAGGCAATAGGTTTTAGGAAACAAAATGACATAGTTGCCAGAAAAATAAAAGCCAACTTGTGTGAGTTGGGATTGACGAATCGGTGGACCACTGCGTATGTAGCACAGTCCTGGGCCACTCCCAGACTTCTGGCTGACACAGAAATTACCAGCACAGGAGAGAGAATAGGTGCAGAGAAAGGTTGAGGAAACTGCTGAGCTTCAGAAAACTCTTGCATGTCCAAGGTACCAAGGAACGTAGGACCAGGAAGAACGCATCAAATCCCTACAAGGAGACCATGATGGCAGTGAAATCCACTGGGACTGGGGAGGAAACATCATGAGAGATACTGGTAACTGCAGATTTATTTATTGTAGATGTTTCTCCTCAAACGAAAAAGAAATGAATTCTGACACAGTTGGGTGATCGTAACCAGCATAAATCAGAATGTGCAAGTATTATTTAAGTAAAGGCTGAGAGACAGAAGAACACAGGTCTCCAGGGCAGGGGGTGCTTGAAGGGGTGGGTGGAATCCATTTGCTTGTAAACTCTATTAAGTTAATGGAAAAATAATTACTCTGTCTCTTTGGCCTAGAGCTTTGTCATGCCTTTGAGCAGGAGTCAGGATGGCTGGGTGAGAATTTGCTTCAAATTAATGAATAAAACTATGATGATGGCGCTAGATTTTTTTTTTTAATTTTATGTACTTGGTGCAGGATCTCACTACACAACTCAGACTTACAGTGATTCTCCTGTTTCAGCCTCCTGTGCTGGGATTACAGGCATGCGCCGCCACCCGGTCTTGACCATGCTAGATTTAAAAGGTGCTGTGAGGGGCCAGGGAGATACTCAGTGGCCTAAGTACCTGTCTAGCCAGCGCAAGGTCTTGAGTTCGATCCCCAGAACCAAAAAGTAAAAATCATAAAATAAAAGGCACCATCATAGCCAGACGCTTCCTCTCTGCGCTCCACAGTCCTCCCAGCGAGCTGCCACATACTGAAGGCGACCAAGGACAGGGAGAAACAAGATGGACGGTTTCTGCCTGAAGGCGGAGACAATGGGATTGTTTTTCTCTGGGACAGATCCACACTGCTGGCAAAGGCAACGTACCATGTAATTGGCTTTCAGTGAACACAAAACTAAGAATATATCAATAAAACAAAATATTGTTAGCCCCACTATTAGATAATATTGTGTCCCTGACAGTTGCCCGTGAACCCATTTGTAGTCATTGGATTAGGGTTTTTTTTTTTTTTTTTCCTTTGCAGAACTGGGGATTGAACTCAGGTCCTGGCACTTGCCAGGGAAGTGCTTATTCTCCTGAGCCATCTCCCCTGCACCTGGATTAGTTTTGACTGTTGGGGCAGGGACTGAAGTTTGGTTCTTTGGGGTCTAACAGAAGGCTGAGTGTGAACAGTCTGCACCTATGTGTTGTGACTGTGAGGATCCCAGGGCCCCTTCGTGTGGTAACTTCTTCATTCTCACATGAGAGCTTTACACCATGCCTCTGGCATTCCAGCCTTTGCTCACATAGGGCAGGAGGCAAACCATCTATGGATCAGTTGAGCCACACAGGCAAATCTAGTTGAAAGGGATACTGGGAAATACAGTCTGCTACAAACCTGTGCACCCAGGCCTATGGCTTGTATTTAAACATTCCCCCAAAGACCCATGCACTAATAGTTGGGGCTTTTCAGAGCTTACTGGATCTAGGGTTTGGAATATTGGGCTTAAAGATTTTTGGTACAAAATTAGTTCACTAATTAGAATTAGTATAATTCTTCCTGTGGGTGAATGGATTGACTGAAGACAGAAGCCCCACCTTGATCATGGGAGGCACTACCCAAAAGACTTGCAGCCCAGTTGGGATAAAAGGGAAAGACAGCCTTGCTCCTGTTGCTTCACTGATTCCTGCCTGCTCTGCCAGGATTGATGGAGAGAGAGGGAGGGAAGAAGAGGAAATAAAAAGCATTCAGATGTAATACAGATGTGTACCAATATCCCACGATGAATATTTATTATGCATAGCAAATATATGCAAATGAAAAAGAGGAAAGAAGTAAAGACAGTCTTGACTGTGTGTGTGTAACTTACATCTCCCAAGTACAGTGGTACCTTGGTTCATGAATACTTTTGTTTGTAAAGAATTTGGTTGACAAATAGAAGCATAAGGCAGTGTTTTGTTTTTGTTTCCAAATTCTGCTTCAGGTAGCAAGCATGACCTTGGCCATCCTTCCCTGCATGAACATGAAAGTGGCCATATTTTGCAGAACTATACAACCTACTAAGTTCATAAACTAAGGTATCACTGTATTTTCTATATAGTCCCTATAATGTATCTGCCAAAGTTAAGGGAGTAAATAATACAAAGTAACAAGAAAATGAACCTGAATTTTGACCCCATACAGTTCCGTAAGCATAGATGGTTCTGTTTTCGCTACTTGGACTAGGCCAGCATTTAATGAGGGCTTTGATGATATGGTGCCAACTGTGTCCTCCGATGTTGGACTAGGTAGGAAAGGAAGACCTATTCCCTCGCTTGCTAATCCTGGGGCCAATCAGAACATCAAGTGCTCTGACATATGCAGCTTCATAGGAAGAAGAATACCGCTGAAAATCACTTTTAACCACTAAACAAAGAGACAGCAGGGCCAAGGAGCTTTCTTGCATACTCACTGTGGCATTCCTTGGCTACCATACATACCATAAAATTACTTAGGGTGGAGCACAGTCCCCTGGGGTTCTCCATGTAACATGGGCTCATTGTTCTGTGCTATCGACTTGCAATGGGCTGAGTGTGATGTAGTTTGCCCCATTGTGGAAAGAGAATGAAGGGGTTAAAGTTGTTCTAGACACAAAGGCAGTGGGGGAGGGGCATCTGTTCTTTTGTGCCTGGCACCAATTTCAAGTCTTGAACTCTCCATCCTTCATTCTAGGAAATCAGAAGAGGCAATGTAATAGAATGGGAACCTCGGCTGATCACCTTGACTGTGGTTTGTGATCCAAGTACATATATTGCTTAAGCTACAGTTTGGTCACCTATAATAAAAACTAATGTGACTTGTCTCACAATGCCCCTTGGAAAATGAGTAAGGTCACATATGGAGATACTTCCTAATCTGCAAAGGATTAATGAAAATGTCAGGAGTGTACAATAATATTGATGGAATGCAAATTATTTGCAAAAGGTTATAATGGAGGAAGATGTTTTATAATTAGTGCTTACTATGATTTATTCTATCTTGCAGAAAAGATAATCCTTTTTTTTTCTTGGTGGTAGGTAAGCTCAGTTGCTCTTTCTCAAATCTTGACAATTAGTGGTGAAAGGAGATAGCCCCTCTGCAAAGAAGTCATGGTGTGCTTTACTCCCTTAATGAGACAAACAGGAAACCCAACACCAAAGAGACTGCTGTGCAGGCAATTAACCTTGCAGAGGGCGACAGCCCGGCCTTCCGCCAGGCAGACACAGCGAGCTCCGTAACAAGCAGTGATTCGATTTGCCAGGCACCCTTTCATTTTCGCCAGTGAAAGAGCTGATATTGTTTGCCCTAGGTGAATTTCAGGCTTCTCCTGAACAAAGTTTATTTTGGAGTTAGAATTTCCAGTGCTACAGGGAGCTTTGGTTAAACTTATCTCTAGCATGTTTCCGTGCCCTTGTCCCTGCTGTGGCTAAGGTGTGGAACTTATCTGAAGCATCTCTTGGACTGTTATGGGTGCAGTTGGCTTTTAAAGCCCCATGAAGAATGAGAAGGACAAGACAGTTGCTGAATGAGCAACAGATAGAAGACTGAAGAAAACTGCTGGAAGGAGTGTGAGATTTTCCAGAAAGAGGCAAGCAAGGATTTTGACTGACTTTTGTCAGGCACAGTGTTTGTCATTTTTGATGCCTTGTTTTGAAGTTTTTCATTTAGATGAGTGGCAACAAGTCCTTACAAGACACGCCCAAAGTGTATCGTAATACACTATACTCATTTTCCTTCTGGAAACATTAAAAGCTGACTTTAGAGAACATTGCACTGAGAGTGGTATCAAGGCAGGAGGTAGGGAGACAAGAGCTAACATTCAGTTAGCCGGTGAGGCCAGTGGCCCCCCAACCGGAGTCCACTGAGTTGTCACCCTCCAGGATCTTGCAAAGGCATCCATCAAGTGTTCTACAACGGTCTGGGGCACCCCTGTCCCTGTGTGATCAGGCAGGCCTTTGATTCAAGGGTTCTGTGCAAACACGGCATAGTTCAGACCCTGGAAAGGCAGGGTATCTGGTAAAGATTATGCTTGCACGCTGGTGGAAGCTCCCTTCTGAATGCTGCTGCCAGACAAAGAAGCTCTGCGGGGCTCCTCCCAGGAGCTCCCCCAGCTAGTGAGAGCCCCACTCCTTTGCCTTTAGGTCTTTTAGATAAACTTGCTTGCCTCTACCTTCCCCATTTGTACCTTCTTTCTTTGTCACCATGAGACATGACATTGCTATTCTGGTAACAGTATCGCTAAGAGAGTAGGAACTCAAAAACTTCGAGGTGAAGCACGTGGAAGAATGCAAAGAAAGAATTTAGAACTATCTTCCCTGAGAAGGTACTATGTGATTGACTGAATACTTTTTATCCTAGGACCTCAGGGCAATGTACAAGATTGGCAGACACCAGAGCCAAGTGCTGGGAGAGCCTGCAGCTGCCAGTCACCTCGAATTGTGGAAGGGTGGCTCCCCAGATGCATGGCTGTGGGCCCTCCATGGATGCTGGTGCATCCCTCAGCTTTCTGCATGCTTCAGAGTCCCCTGGGAGTCTGAAGACCAGGGTACTGCCTGGTGTCAAGTAGCCATGCCATTGGAGTGTACCAGGACAGTTCCCCAGCCTTCTTCCTGTTGGAGTCCTGCTTCTTGGAACTCCCAAGTCTACTACGGATACTTAAATAAAGTGCATACTGTTGCGTTGAATCCTAGAACGAGAACCTGGGGAGCTAGGTCTGATTTCCCTGATTTTGCTGATGGATTTCTTCATCTGTAGGGGTGATTCTGCCTTTTGCTTAAAGTGTCCTAAAACCTAAAGAGCTCATGGTACAAGATAGATTCCTCACTACAACACTGCCCAGAGAGAAGTTCATTTAAAGGGAATTAGCTTTGCCTTTCAATATGACTGCAGAAGACAGTGGATAGGAGGGAGATCAGAAGGACTTGAATGTTCACTGAATCTCTCTTTATGCAATAACTTTGTAATTGCCTTTAATGCTAACTACAGAGAGAAATGCAAAACACGCTGGCCTTTTTTCCCAAGAATCAGTTCCCAGGACAGCAGGCCACAGATACCCTTCTTTGAGTTCTATGGCATGTCATTCCCTGTCATCACCACGGCCCAGTGCACTTGCTGTGTCTGGCTTTCCTGCTTGTGTTAATCATGGCCACTGACACCATGATCATAGTCTTGCCACTTCCTGTCACAGAGTCAGCTACTGTCCACTGAAGAACTGTCACACCCTGTGAGCCAAGCCCTCACATTCTCTGAATGCATGACAATGTGAAATTATTCCTAAAGTAAAGGCAGAATACATTCAGTGTGAATGCATTCATGTAAAGCTATCCTCACTTTTGAATCTTAAGGTCTGAATTCATTTAATTAAAACTGCTTTGAGAGCACTTTAAGCAGCTACTTGAATATGTTTTGCATGACTTTTTGTCATGCTAAGTGTACCCAGAAGAGCCCTGAGCAATGAGGACACCCGAGTTCTGGGAGGCAAAGACTATGGGGACCCAGTGTCTCTGGAGAGGATGATTCTCTGAAGTGGAGCTTGCTTTGAGTGCTTGGACTGTGGCATCGTCTTCCACTGTCCTCATTTTCTGCCTTAGTAGACAGTGACCAGCACTGGCCTAGAGTATTGATTTTTCCATCTCCTGTTTGTTTTTGTTTTTGTTTTTGTTTGTTTGTTTTTTGCAGAACTGCGGATTGAACTCAGGCCCTTGCACTTGCCAGGGAAGTGCTTATTCCATTGAGCCATCTCCCCAACCCTCCATCTCCTGTTTTTATGCAGCACCCCCGGAAAAGACCTGCAACAGGATTTGCTACACAAATAGCTCTGCAACTCACAGCCAGCAGGATTGTTATTTTTTTGTGTGTGTGTTTTGTTTTGTTTTCTCATCCAGTGAACTAGAGGACAGAGACCTCTGCATTTTCTAAGCCTAAGTTTCACTTGTGTCCTAGAAAGTGACATTAGCATTGCAGGAAAAGAACTTATCAAGGTTCATTTTAAAATTAAGACTGATTTTCTTCCCACCCATTCCCTATAGTGGTTATTAATAACAGCAAGAGAAAGCCAGGGAAACAGAAATAGACAACCAAATATTTTTCCTGTTAAGATGGAAATCCAACTTGCCATGCAAATGTTCTCCTTGCTCAACAATAAACACTGGTAGAGGCCAGTGACGCACTGATGCGTGATTGCACTGTTCCATGTTCTGTGGATCTGACTTCCTCCATCTGTGGAATAGAAGAAGGAAATAAAAGAAAAGGGACAATCAGTTCATCTCCCAGTTGCTTTATATCCACTCTATCGTAGCAAAACAAGAATATGGGCAACAAGATGAATATCATTTCTGATCTGCTAATAGGACAATTCAATTAGCTAAATTTTATAATGCCACAAGAAAGATAAAATTTTAGACTAAATGTCAGGAAATGTTTCTTGATAATAGGAAATATTTGATTAATAGAAAGCCTCTTAGGAGGGGTGACTAGAAGTTCTGCCACCCAGAACATTTCCAATTAGATCCGGGCCACAATAATAGATGCTGAGCATTCCTCTTGGGTCCTCCTCATCAGCCTTGCCCAAAAGATGACCGAGAAAATCCCCTTTCAGCTCTGGGTAGCCCCGGACAGTAAGCAGGGCATTGGTGCAGTGTTCTCTAATATTAATGTTCAGCTTCTGAGTGAAGGTTGTCCTGGTATCACAGTTCAAAAGGAATGAGTCTATGAGAACTGGGGAAATGGAAGGATTTAGCACCCATGCTCTGTAACCGATGGTCCCAGCTGCTTGGCCCAGCCTTCACTTTGTCCTTCGTGGCTTTGAAGCTGACCTGAGGCAAGATGTTTCCTTTTCAGGAAGGACTCTGGATCAGGGCCTGGAAGGCCTTTAGACACTGAGGAAGCATCGCTATGGACCGCCTCAGCACAGCAAGCTCACTCGGGTCCTCGGTATAGCTCTTTCCATATAAAGGCTCAGTAGTTCGCTGTACTCCACTCTTGGAGATGGAGAAACTACCCTAGTATCCTATTTATTTTTCTTTTCACTTTACTACTCATGCAAATAGGAAAATATAACTTTATTGAAGTTTTAAACAAAGTAAAATAAAACAAGAAGTCCTCTCCTGCCCTATATTTACCACACACACTCCAGAAGGGCATTTATCTTTAAGAATCTGCCCTCTCAGCCTGGGGATATAGCTCAACAGTCTACGTTAGCACTTAGCAGTCTTGCTTGCCTAGCAAGCACAAGGACCCTGGTCTGAGCCTCAGTGCTTCATGCTGTGCCAGCCCTGGAGCTCTGGGCATGCCACGCCAGCCACCGAAACCTGGCATGATGGCACACACCTGTAATAACAGCACTGTGGAAGCTGAGGCAGGAGGACCACTACGAGTCCAAGCTCTATAGTGAGACCCTGTATAACTCCATCAATCAATCCATCAGTAAGTAATTTTTTAAAAAATAGAATCTACCCTCTTAATAATTCATGGACATATGAAGTATAGTTCTAACCTAAATAGATTTATTCTATTTTCATTGTTCTGCAACTTGATGCTTTCATTTACCAATATATCTCAATATCTCTTTGCCTAGTTAAAAGTATGGAGCTAAGTCATTCTTTAAATATTACGTAGCATTGAAAATGTTGGCTGTAGCTAGTCATCTTTAGTTAGTCAACATTAGATTATTTCCCATTTTAACTTCTGCAAAGGATGCCCAGTGGTGAGCATTGTTGTCTGCACTTTGCCATTATTATTTCATTTAATCTCAAAATGACTATGAGACAGCACAAATGTGATCCCTCAACACACATGAGAAGCATGAGTCACAGAGCAATGGCTCCACCTGTGCAAAGTGGTAGGTAGCCTGCCCACACAGGAGGGTGACGTGGAAAGCAGGTGTGTGGTCAGTGCATTACATAATCGTTTCATTGCATTATCTCTCGGGAATAACAGTATTTTTCAATATTTATAGTTCCTGAAACTGGAAGCTTTTTTATTAAATATTCTTCTCGATTATTGCTAGTTTATTTGAAAATGATTGGCATTTATGTATCAATCTTTGCACAAATCTTTGCATTGAATTTACTTATAAGATTTGATGAGTTTTCAAATGATAGGTTGGACTTTTCAAAAAATATTTTTGAGGGATAATTTATATCCATAAAATTTTAAGCACACCGATAAAGACTTTTTATAAGATTACCAAGGTATGCAAATAGGATCTATAATTAGGTATAGAAGAATTACATCAGTTTTCTAGTATCTTTCTTGGACGTGCCTGGTGGTGCACACTGGTATTTCTAGCATTTGGGAGGCTTACACAGGATGATCACTACAAGTTTGTAGCCACCCGGGCCTACACAGGGAGATCCTACCTCCAAAACCCCCAAAATAAATAAGTAGACAAGTAAAGAAAAGCACTCAGATTATTTATAGCTAATCTCCACTCACACTTTCAACTTCAAGCAACCAACAATGTATTCCTTGCCTCTATGGAGTTATATTTTCTTGACACTATGTTTAAAAATAAAAATGCAATTTGTGGCCTTGTGCCTCTAGTTTCTTTCTGCAACTCACCCATGTGATAGAATGCGGGATTATTTTGTTCTGAATATTATTCTATCATGTGGCTTAGCCACACTTGTGTGTCCACTCACCAGTTGGTGACACGTGGGTTGTGTCACATTTTATACACTGTGATGAGTGCTGCTATGAGCATTTGCGTTCTGCGGACAGGTTTGCACGGCTCTTGAGGAAATAACTAATAGGAATTCTCATGTGGTAAGTTTATGTTTAAGATACAACAGAATTCCTTTCCAGAGGGCAATATTGTTTAAATTATTCACTAGCAATGCATGAGAAAAATCATTTAATTGATTTTGGAAATACATAATTCATTTTCATTATGTAAGTCAGGAGAATCAAGATTTAAGATGTTGAGCAGCTTGTCTTGGTTCCTATTTTATAAGTGGCCGAGTTAGAAATAATATATAGATCTTTCTCATTCCAGATTCCTGACTATGAATAATGGTAAAAATAAGTGCTTTTCTGATAATTGCTAACCATTCTCTTGGTGTGAAAATTCAGTGTCTCTAATTAAGACCATTCAAAAAAATTCTGAATCATCTACATATAAAATTGTCAACAGTCTACATTTTTTTTAGTTTTCAGAAGGAAGTGAAGGGTATAAAAGAGAAGAGAAAGTGAGGAAACATTAGAGAAAGCACCCACACCCTAAGGACAGTTCAGATGCCCCCTTCCCAAAGGCGGCTGACCCCTCTGCCCCAATCGTCACACCCACATGCCCCTCTTTCCACTGGGGAATCTCATCTTCATCGCTCAAGAGTTGTCCTGTGAAGAAGAGGATGGCAGGCTAATGGGCCAGCCAGCCATTTTTGATATAAGCATACTTTCAGCTCTGTGTATTGTTCTGTCACCTGAAATCCAGTGACAGGATTCTCTTCTCCTTTGTAGGGATGCTGGAATCTGTCATCAGAACTCAGTGACCTTCCCAGAATCCCAATATGTCCTGGCCACAGGAGCACCAGGGAATATTGAAACTGGCTCTCTGCACATCATTTCTGTAGTCAGGTGCATTCCAGAGCTGTGTCCCCAAGTCTGATCTCTTTGATGACCAACACAGACATTCCTCAACAGGCAAGGTTCATAGAACGACTTAGGGGAGCTCATGACACCATCCTTTCCAGGGAGACCTTCTTTTTTTTTTTCCTACAAAAAAGTGCATTCTTTCTTCACTAACAGACTCAAATGAATTTCAGCATTCCTCAATACTCTATTGCTTTCCTTTTAGAAGCTACTAAATACTTAGATCAACTTAGAAATGGATTTACATGAACTCAGAATATGTATTTTGTATGTTAATCTAAACTACATAAAATTGATGCAATCATGGGCAAAAGATGTAAATAGTAGCAATTTCATATGGTTCAACCCAATAACTGAATTCATCATCCTAAACCACATGTTATTTTAGGCCTACCTACTCATACTCAGCCAATAGTATTCTGTCTATAACTTGCTGTGCTGACTTGGACCACATAATAGAATAGTTAAGTTGGGAATTCTAATGAAATTCTTTCGCAAAATCCAAAGCACTGAGTCTCTTTGATTATTCCTGGCATTGAATTGTTAAATCTGTGGCTTAAACAGCAGCTTCTTACAGAGTTTCCACAAAATTTGCTGTACTCTCAACTTGTTTAGAAGAATTTCTCTGTGCAGATTCACAGAGAGGATAGGGGAATTTTCTAACCAGAACGTGGGCCATTTACTTAAGCTCTGACTCTTCCATGAAAAGACAACTTTCTGAATGTTTATTTAAAATATAGATTGGTTTTCTCTGAATCCTTAGGAATTTTAACAAAAATATCAGAATATCCTCAAGAAAATACACATCTGACACAGAGGAGCTTAACAGAGACAGAATGGCTTTTCAAACTACTCCCTCCTCATCTCTTCTCCTTGGGGGATTGAAAGAAAAACAAATGATGTGAAATAAAACAAGAGAAGAGCCAGAAGGAAACCAGAGAAAGCAGCATGGGATATTTTCTGCATTTTTCTGGTAGTTTCCAGATTCCACTGATGAGAAGCTACTTAGCTGTGGAAGGCAGCTTCCGCGAGCCCTGACTCCAGACCTGTCTCATCCACTCCACTCTGCTCCTCCCTCCCACGCACAGCTCCTTCTTGACCTGCCTTGGTGACATTTTTAGGGAATATCTTTTTTTCACTCACATTTTATTTTGCTTTTACATTAGGTAACACATATTTCTGAATCACAAACTTTCATTTTTCTCTTTTATAACACTATGAATTTGTGTGTGTGTGTGTGTGTGTGTGTGTGTGTGTGTGTGTGTGGCTGGTTCAGCCCACCCTGAGGGTGGGGCTGGTACAGCATGTGGTGCCAGGGATCAAACCGTGGTCCCTGAGCTTGCCTAAGCAGGCACTTTAGACCACTGAGCTATCTCTCTGGCCCCTCTATAGACATTGTTTATTAGTGCATAATTACACTGTTTACTTTAGCTCTCTGATCTTCTCCAGATCTCCCTCCTTCCTTTCTCTACTGAAATTGCCTCTCTTGTCTCTTAACATACTCTTTATTTTCTCTTTAAATTGTTTACATTTGGGGTCTCTTGTATTAGAAAGAACATGGCATATTAAGCTTTTGTGACTGGCTTATTTCACTTAGTACATTCTCAACATCAATCTATTTGCCTAAAAATCACTTAAAATAATTCTTCTTTGTGATTGAATAGTACAGCATCAGGTGTAAACACCACATTTTCTTTATTCATTCACCTATTGATGGGCATAGAGGCTGTTTCCATGATTTAGGTTTTGTGAACTGTGCTGCTATAAATATGGGAATGCATATATTGCTTTGTAAGGTAACTTCAGCTCTTCTGGGAATATATCCAGAACAGATATAGTTTTCAGATGGAATTTCTAATTCCAGTATTTTGAAAAATCTCCATACTGATTTTCAAAGTGGTTGTGCTGGTCTACATTCCCACCAACAATGTAGAAGGCTTTCTTTTTCCGTACAACCTCACCAGTTTTTTTTAAATTGAGCCCGTGATAATTACCACTTTTACTGGAGTAAGGTGAAATTTCAGTGTTGTTTTGATTTGCACTTCTCAACAGTTAGTGATGTTGAACATTTTCTCATGTTTTCAGAATTTTAGTACTGTCTCTTATTAAGTGGTAGACCATCAAATACTTTTATTAGAAAAAGAATCTCCAAGTAAAATATTTAGGGATAGTTCTATAACAATGCCATATTTATTTTTATGGACTTGTAACTGATAAAAATATTTATGGAGCTGAAATTGTAATATAAAATTCCAAAGTTCATTTGAATTCCATCAATTTTGGGTAAGATGCTGAGTTATTTTATAATGAACAAAGCAAGAATTTCGGAAACAGTTAAAAGATTTAACATGTTGCAGTTTTATGGGAAATTACAGTAAAGCAGCTTCTGTGGTTCTGTTTTCTTGTGGTCATAATTTTATGAATCATTTCTCAACGTTAATGCGCTAAGAACATTCTTCAGGCAACCCAAAGAGACGGCTTTCCAAAGTGTTGCTCCACACATAGAAGACAACTCACTGATACAGAAATAGAGCCAAGAGTGCATGTTGGGAGGGAAGGCCATGCCAGGGAGTTACAAGGATAGTTTCAATCCCTACAGAGGAAAATCAAGAGTAGGAGGTTTCGAGATCTTGTCAGTGTCAGTCTTGTTTCTGTCCAGATTTACAGTATTTTCTTTTCTAAAGGTTACACTGTTCACTTCAAAGCCTCAAAAACGTTGAAAGTTGGTCATCGCAACTGCTGCCAGCCCCCTGATTAACAGCACATAAAGGGCATACTTTTCTCATTAAGTGGAGAAATATGCATCAATGCAAACACACACATCAACATGCTAGTACTTAGAAGCTCCCCACTGTGCTTATTAAAAACAGCCACCAATTTCATGATGCTACAGCAGTATCACGTGGCCAAAGCTAACAAGTTGTGGACAATATACCAAATATACCATCTAGGAGAAAGCAGTGTCTCTGCATTTTAAAGAACCCTGTTTCTGTGTATTCTCTCCACGAGCGTGCTGTGCTTTGTACACAGTTCTTAAGCTGTCGTGAGTTCAGGAAATAGTCACTGTCTGAAGCAAATTCCAATAAGCAATACTTAGAGCACGAGCCTAGCTGTTGAGCGGAGATAATTTCTGCGTGGAGCTGCTGCCGCCACCATTTCATCAAGTCTCCATCAGGAGCCTAAGGAGGATTCTCAGGAAGCGCGGCTGGAAACCTCTTGCGTTACTGTTAAGCGGTGTTCCTAGGACGTTGCATCTCTTCCCATGTCAGGAGGCGTGTGCTAGCTTGCATTCAAGCATCCCCCACTCACAGTGCACACAGAGACACCCTGCTGAGCAGAGGCGGCTTGAGTAAACGTGGAGGGTACGGTGCCCAGAGGAGAGCGTGGCTGCCTTCCTTCATCCACCTCCACAGAGCGCAGTACAGAGCAACCTTGAAATCTGCTCCTTGAGCAAATGGTTAATGTGTCACAGAAGAAGAAGAAGAAGAAGAAGAAGAAGAAGAAGAAGAAGAAGAAGAAGAAGAAGAAGAAGAAGAAGAAGAAGAA
>NW_004524584.1:23762243-23772317 GCF_000260255.1 Octodon degus | reverse complement strand
GAAGAAGAAGAAGAAGAAGAAGAAGAAGAAGAAGAAGAAGAAGAAGAAGAAGAAGAAGAAGAAGAAGAAGAAGAAGAAGAAGAAGGCCCTTCAGACCTCCACAGTGTGTCTATAAGGTGCTCTACATACCTACTTACTGGACTCTTGAGGCATTATCACCCTTATTGCTGAGCAGAGGTGTGCTCTTGGGGGAGAACACACAGATCGATGTTTTAAAAATAGTTTGGTGAATATTTTTCGTATGTTATCAAACAAGCAATTTTTTTTTATGTAGGATCTTTGGACTTTGTGATAAAGACACCTTCTCCTTTGCCAAACCTTAGATATATTTGATTAAAGATTTTTGAACTTGAAATGCAGTTGCTACAGCAAAGGTCACAAGCTTATGCTCCTACAGAAAAAAAAAAGGGCCCTAGGGAATGGTGGGAAATTTGGCAGCTACAGTGAATTGAAACAAGAGGTAATCTCTGGTTTGCTTGAGTCACTGGTGACCCCGTGGGAGAGTGAGGCCTTCCAGCGGGCAGATCCTTTGACTTCCTTTCTTTTCCTTTCCTTTCCTTTCCTTTCCTTTCCTTTCCTTTCCTTTCCTCTTTCCTTTCCTTTCCTTTCCTTTCCTTTCTTTCTTAAAAATGTATTTAAGACAAGTTCTACAGGGTCTCACTACATAGATCAGACTCGTAGTGATCCTCCTGTTTTCAGCCTCTCAAACTCTGGGATTACAGACGCTTGCCACAATGCCTACTCTCAATAACTGTCTCAGAGCGCCCGGATGGGCTGGGCCAGCCAGAATTAATTAACACCAGCCATTGCGCTTTGCCTAAGCAGGTGCTTTAATCTGCTGAGCGATCTGGCCAACCCTTCCTCTGCCTTTCAAGATGAAATAATCTCTAGGTTTTCAGGGAATTGTTCCAGATGTGTAAATGTTGGGACCAACATTCTATAATACCCAACTAGGATAAACACATTGTGCTTGAAATCAGCCCCTGCCTCACAGGAAACTGGAAGGTGATTCTGCCTGGGCTCATTCTAAAAGAAAACAGTCCTGTTCAGAGCCCAGGGAAACTTCTTCACTTTCCACAGTTGTCTCTCATCTGAAGAAGACCAAGTCTCATGAATTCAGGGAAGATTGTATGGAGTACTTCCAGTTCCCCGTCCTCGTCTTCCAAAAGTTAGCAACAGGGATTCAAATAAGTAATTATGATAGCAATTACAGATACTGTTATCTCCACATACATAGTAATTTATTAGTAATGCATTTCTATGTGCATATCTGAAAAAGGTATTTATCCCAAGGGACAGAAATCATTTTCCTGCTTTAAGAAATCCTAGATGCAAAGAGCTATGTGACTCCAAAGGCAAAGGCTCTCTCCAGTGCAGACCTTTAGCCCAATAGATACACCATCTGCAAGGGTATCTCCTCTATTGCAACATATAGAAATATAGATCTATGCCATTTAAATGGGATAGAGACCTTCAAAAGAAAGGCCTATGGGGTCGCCTCTGTAATGCACTGTATTTCTCTTTGCTCTTGAAATCTGCTGAGCTGTTCAACCATCCTATGGGTGAGTATCTCTGTGGAAGTGTGTTCTTGCTGGTCTGTTTGGTAGAGGATACATGCCTTCATGTATAGCAGAGATAGACCATCGCCCCCTCTGGGCGTTCTGCCTCACTTGGTGCCCAAATATTTTTTTCTTTTTACATTAAGTATAATAAAATATAAAGGAAAATCAACAAAATTAGTTTGTTACCCAATAATAAGTGGAAGCAGAATGGCAAGATTGCTACCTAAAAATGCACTGATGAATCTCCAGACATTGTCAGTGATAGATGGTGACTCCTGAGGTGGTGGTTGCAGGCTGTGCTGGCAAATGAAGAGAAGCAAGACAGACCCAAGAGGGACAACTCCAGTCTCCTGATACACACATGACAGTGTGGGGTGCCAGAGGGGGGCAAGAATGTGGGAGCCGTGACCTCCCTTGGTCCCAGATTCTTTCCCTCTGTTGCAGGTGGCAAGCAAGTCTGTCGCTGAGTGTGATTAAACCTCCTTTCATTTTCTTTTTCCTCCTTTTCAGTCGTTGCCTTTGTTCTGAAGCAGCCAACATGGTCTGGCTCTTTTGACACTTGCCATAAATTGAAGTTTCTGGGGGGAAATAACCATGGTGAAGCTCTGGTAACTGAATGGGCTAATCACACCCGAACTTGTATTTTAACAGTGAGGCATGTGATGTGGTAGAATTACTGTTAACGATCTGATCTCTGCCACTATTATTCTTAGAAAAGAAAGAGAAGATTTGGGGGTAGCTTTTATTATCTTGTGTAAAGTCAAAATACAAAGATGATTGCTTTCTCTGTAATGCATGACAAATGACTAAGTGCTACAAAAACTCCTGACAACATCAATCCAGACCAACCAGGTCAGCTTAGCCAAGTCTTTGCTAAATTGTGGGTCAAGCCACAGGTAAAGTGGTGGTATAAGGCCCCGCATTGACCACTGTTGCCTGGGTGCTGACATTGAACTCTGATCGCTCGATCCAGGAAGACCTTGGGCTTCAGGTGTCTCATTCACGGCAGGATCCCGGGATCCAGCACAGCATACTCAGGCCATGTTCAAAATCTATTTCCAGAATAGATACGGTCTGCAGAGGAAGCAAACTGCAGCAAGATCTTCTAGGGAGTTACAAGAATGATTTTCCAGATGAAAAGGGTCAGGCTGTGCAAGTTAGCAGTTTATTCCTAAATCAGTATTTGGAGGTACGTATTGGTCCAGGAGGTGATTCTTCATGGCATATAATGTCCACGGCCTGATAGAAATGAGAGCAAGGCTAGTGTCGCCTCCACTCACGGCTTGGTCAAATGGCAGCTGTGAGATTGCAGTCTCCCAGAGGCTGTGTTGAGTCCTACTTTGGACTGTTGGTGCTCTCCTCATAGGAAGCTGAGGATTGAAAGAGACAAAGGCAAAGCAAGACCAACATCTGCACTAGCTACTATTTGCCTGTCTTCTCCACTTTCATTCAGCATCTTTCTCTTTTATTCCAGTACACGGATCAAGGAAACATTTTTGTAACTGAACATATGAAGTCATGTGCCAACGTCCTGCCCCTGCTCTCTCATGAGACAGGTGACTGAGTCGCTCAAGGTTGTTTTCTTACTTTAGCTGCCTGTGCTGGAAGGTTCTTTTGAAGAGTTAAATGCGTGAATTGACATAGATGCTTACAAGAGTATCAGATATTTAGAAGTCATTCTATAAACATCAACTTGTGTCACTAAATTCATCCATACTATTATAGAAAGTGAGAAACTTGTCAAAGAAAAACTGTGGAAGTTCCTGATGGTCAATAAAAATACCCTGGGAATCACCTTATTTTATAAAACTGTCTAGACAGTTTTTAAGTGAATGAAAAAGCATAAAGCTCATAAAATCAAAAGCATCTTTTTAATAATTTATTATAACAGATTACTTTTAGAACAGTTGAGGAGCTTTTTGTAACTTTTAGAACAGATGAGTTCAATGTCTAATCAACGAGCATCCTACATTTGATGTAATTTTCACGGTGTTATTTGCTGTGTAAGTTGAAAATTCCTGCCTAACCTCTCTCAGGTCTTTCAAAGTTCACAGGTATTATGCAGCAACCCTGGTTGACAATGATATGCAAATAGCATGGTTTATAAATCATAAAGCAGCACTCCACTTCCGGTGACCCGGATGTCGTGTTGTCGCTGTGCAGTCCTGATTTGCATGTTTCATCCTGAAGACGACAGGGTTCCTGCCAGTGGTCTGGCACATTAGAGAGACAGTGAAGAGCTGGGGGAAGTCGTTACTCTGTCAATGCCAACCTCCTTGACCTCTTCCCTTTGGGAAATCAGGGATGTTGGTGGCCAAGGCCCAGCCAGGCAAATGGAAGCCATTGTAAATGTTCAGGCCCCAGAAGGAATTTAACCCAGGAGACAGGGAGCTGGTGATAGAAGACTTTGAGGAACCAGAGCAGAGCAGACAGTCTGTGCTTTCCATGGCCTCAGCAGCAGGAGGCTGAGGCCGCGGGAAAGGAGGAGTGAGGAGGAAAGCAGAAGACAGAGGAAGGGCACACACTGGGGTGGGCGTGTCCCACAGGCAGCACTGGGGCCAGGGCACACTGCGGGCCACTGCCAGAGCTGCACAGTTTGGGAACAAAACCCCAATTGAATGGATCAAATATATTCAGTGTAATGGTTTCATTGCAGTTCGGACTCGTAGTGACCTTCCTGTTTTCAGCCTCCCTAGCTCTGGGATTACAGGTATGTGCCACCACACCGGGACCCTGTGGCTGGCTCTGCTCACTCAGGGGTGGGGCTGGTGCAGCATGTTGTGCCAGGGATCTAACCTTGGTCCCTGCACTTGCCTAAACAGGAGTTTAGTCCAATGAGCTATCACACAGGCCCAGGATAGGAATGACATTAAAGAACTACACTCACATTCTTTTCAGATTCCTAATGTGCTACCAACATAGTAGTCAACTGGAATCCAGAGAAAAATATTTAAGAATTATTTTTGGACTGGTTGTTATGGTTTACATCTGGATTTCCCCATAAGCCCCATATGCTCAGAGGCAGAAACTTGGGGAAGATGATTGGTTTATGGGGGTGCGAAGGCTGACTTGGTGTGGGAGGTGGAGCCTGGTTGGGAAAAGGGGTGCCTAGTCTGTCTTTCTCCCTACTCCTCCCTTACTTCTTGTGTCTTGGCTGCAGGGTTTGAAGCTTCCCCCTCCTACTTCACTGTCCCACCTTGGAGCCAACTAGCTATGGAATAAAAATGTGAGGTGCAATAAGCCTCTCTCCTTTCTGTTGTGGGCATTGTATATTTTGTCCAGGCAATGAGACAAATGACAAAGACACTGCTACATATGGTTTTAGAGTTGTATCTAGCCATATATTTGCAAATAGTTTAATGTATTTCATGACAAGTATATGTAGGACTGATTTGTGCTAACTTGACTCTCTCAAAAGTCAACTCCCCAGCCAGCAAATTATAATCTGCCACTCCCTTGCAACTATCCATCCCTTCAGCAATTCAGCATTCATTGTTCTGAGCTCTATGTGATGTGCAAATGTGAATAAGATACTTGTTTCCTTAAAGGACTTATGGTTCATTTAGTGGGAAATGTAAAATATAAAATATGACATGAAAATATAACAAACTAAAACATAAATCCTGTCAACTTGTGAGAGGACTGATCAGCCTGGAGGACATTATGTTAAGTGAAACAAGCCAGATTCAGAAAGACAGATGCCACATGATGGTCTCTCTTATCTATCGAATCAAAAACAAATGCAAACTTATAGAAGCAAAGAAGGGAATGGTGGTTATCAGAGGAGGTGTGAAGGGATGTCAAAGACCTAATGGCCTATGGGCACACAATCTCAGTTTAGATGGGGAAAGTGAATTCAGAAGACGTGTTGTACTGCATAGTGATTAATGTCATATGCTTGAAAATTGCTAAGAGGGTAGGTGTTGTGCATTCTTACCACACAACAAAAATACATAGGGTAATGGACAAGTTAGTTGCCTCAGTTTAGAATTTCACCTGTCAAAGTGTCACATCGTACATGATCAGTATCTACCACATGCAGAAAAAGAGAGATTCAGTGTGATGGGGAGACCTGAGGTGTGAATCTGGAATTGGTTTTTTATTTTACTTTTGCTTTCATACCTGAAGTTGATGGCACTTTTGCAGTCAGCAACATACAGGTAGGTCTCCCCCAGCACCCCAGGACAGTGTAAAGAGACCAGCAGACCTGCAGGGACAGGACTAAGGGCACAAAGTGCTTCCTTGGACATTGGTCATTTTATGTTCCTTACTTACAAGGACTTGATGTCCGAGTCAGACCCCTTTTTGGTCATTATTGTGGTTTTATACTACTGCTGTGAAAAAAATTACTACAGACTTAATGCAATAAAAGAAGGTGAGTTTATCATTCTGTAGTTCCAGGGACTAAAATCTGATGCAGGTCTCATGGGAATAAGAGCTGAGGTCCTTTTGGAGACTCAGGGAAAATCCATTTCCCAGGTTGGAGAAGCTTCTGCTTCCCTTGGCTTCTGACCTCACTGTGTATCTTCAGAACCAACAACAGCCACGTGGGGTTGTCACAAGGCATCGCTTCATGCTTCCATCGCCTACTTCACCATTTAGCGAATTCTTGAAATGAAAGTGGGTCTGCCTGAAAATCCAGAATAATCTCTCAAATTCCATCCATGCCTTAGTTTTCTCTCGCTGTTTAACCTAACATATTCACAAGTTGAGAGGATTAAGAAAATGTGTCGGTGAGGAAGGCGGGATGACCATCCTGCCCATCACCATTAGCGGTCGAGTTCGGGTGGATACAGTCAGCATGGATTAGCATTGCTTTTGTCAGCCTTTACCTCACCTTCATAACATCCTAAATTACAGTTTCCATGCCCAACACTCACACGTGCACAGTGGGTGCAGTCAGCATCATGGACGCACAAGCAGCACCTCCCTGGCCCCTCTCCATCCTGATGACGGGATGAAGAAAGCAGCTTTCCAGAGTCTACCTTGAAAAGTGGTGGATTTACCCAGGAACAAAGGAGACAGAGTCAAAGAGATTATGCTCTATTGAAATACAGTCCCTGGAGCCACCCAGACTGCCAACCTGAGGTTCCTCTCTTTCTTATTCATAAACACTTTGTGACAAAGTTGGACATTATTTCCTTTCATTGACATGCTTTCCCCAACATCTCTCCAATAAAGCCTTGCCATGGTCCCAGGTGCCTGGTGGCGAAGATGCCTGAGGAGAGCTAGGTGGGCTGCTTCTGTCTTTATCAGTCATCCAGGGCAGAAAGCACAAGTCCAAGTTTTCACCTAGGAGGTATATATTCAATGAAGGAAAAAGTGGACAAAGGAAAACCAAGAGACAGGACCACAAAGCAACAGGAAAGGAACTTGGGCTTTGGAATAATACCAATCTGAGTTCTAACTTATCATCTTTTGCTGTGCATGTGACTTGGGGACAAGCCAC
The DNA here is from genome assembly GCF_000260255.1 of Octodon degus. Taxonomy (NCBI): domain Eukaryota; kingdom Metazoa; phylum Chordata; class Mammalia; order Rodentia; family Octodontidae; genus Octodon; species Octodon degus. The sequence goes on along the minus strand of NW_004524584.1, from coordinate 23,765,306 downwards.
AAGGTATCTCTGAGATTTTCTGTGTGATTTGTTGTGATAACCAGTGAAAAGTTTATAAAATAACTACTGTGAGTAACGGCATCACTGTAAGTATTTAAAAGATGAAAGATTTTATCTCATAAATATAAGAAATCGTGTGTGGTTATTTTGATTGAGAGCAAAGAAGGCAAACATAGTTTTTTTCCAAAAAATTATAAAATAATAACCACTTCATGATGTATAGTTAATTAAGAATTTTCTAAAGTCTCCATGGGGATCACTTGGCAGTTTCTTTTCCAGAACTGGTTGGCAAGTGATGTTATGGATAATTGCTGCTGACCCTATGGTGTTGTCTTGGCTACTTTTTACTTGTTGCTGGGACAAAATACTGGACACCCAAAATTAAGAAAACAAAGTCTCCCAGAACCAGCCCAAGCCAAGGCCCAGCGAGCGTGTGGGAGAGCTTCTGCCTTCCTTGCACACGTGGGAATTCTCTGGGCCAAAACCCAGGCAAGTCATGTGAGTGAGGCCCTCTGTCGCACCCTCAGGACCCACGAACCCTCCAGAGCCCATCTTCCAGGCCCACCAAGTGACTGAGAACTTCCGCCAAGCTCTCAGGACCACAATCCCAGGCCCTGCCAGTGTGTGGGACAGCTTCTGCACTCCCCTGCACACCCTGAGCCAGAAGCACAACAGAGGGGCACCACAGGTTCACTTCTAAGGGCTGCATCAGGAAGGATATGAACAAAACAGCCAGATCCAAACCAAGCACAACCGGATAAACTCAAACTTAATAGATCTGCACCCAAATTTCAGTAGGTGCTAAGGTTATAACTGCACCGAAGCTCTACATCAAAAGTCAGAAGTCAATGCTACACAAAAATGACAAAGAGAAGGAGCAAAATGCAATTTCAGGTGGCCTTGAGCCCACCCAGAACAAGTGCAGAGGACAGTAGTTCAGATGAAATGTATGAATTAATAGTGTCTAAAATAAAGAAACAACAACAGAAATGTGTAGAGAAACTCAGGTCAGAATTAACCTCTCAAATAAAAAAAAAAGAAATCTCTGAATTACTAGCACCAGAAGAAAAGAAACAATAGCACAAAGGCATAGAGGAACTCAGATCAGAATAAGTCTCTGAAATAAAAAAAAAGAAATCTCTGAATTAATAGCATCTGACATAAAGAATCAAATGAAGAAACATATACAGGAAATCAGATCAGAAATAATCTCTGAAGTAAAAGAATTAATAACTTCTTCACAAAAAGACACTGAAAAACAATAGAGGAGAATAGAAAAGTGACGGATTCCTTGAATGAGCAATAGAGGAAAGAAATAGATCACATGAAGCAGAGTCAAAGAGATTTAGAGGAAATTAAAATTTCAATCACAAGCTTGCAAAACTGTTTGAGTAAAAGTGAAGACAGAGTTTCAGATCTGGAAGACACAGTTACAGCTAGTGAAAAGGTAAGAAAAGATCTCTTAAAAACAACTAGGATGCAGGAAAATAAAATAGTTCATCACCTGCAAGATGATTCAAAGATGAACAATGAACGTGAGACTAATAGGAATCAATAAGAAAGAAGTCAATACAAATGATATTAAAAATAATATGGGCAGAAGTAATAGTAGAAAATTTCCCAAATGTGAGGAAACAATCTGATATTCATGTAACTGAAGCATACAGAACTCCAAATAACTTCAACCCAATTAAAAACACACCGAGACATATAATAATCAAGATACCAGAAATCCAGCACAAGAACAATATACTGAAAGCCTCTAGAGAAAAGAGACAAACCACATCTAAAGGAAAACCCATCAAAATAATGGAAGATTTCAGTTCACAAACCATGAAGGCAAGAAGAGCATGGAGCAGAGTACTTCAGGTTCTCTATGAAAACAAATTCCAGCCCAGACTACTATACCATGCAAAACGCTCTTTCAAATTTGATGGAGAAGTGAAATACTTCCACGACAAAGAACAACTAAAGAATTTTGCGATGACAAAGACAACCCTACACAGACAACTGAAGGATGTTCTAGAGAGGGACCAAAATGATCAGAACTCCATAAACAAGAACAGAAGGAACCTACTAAATAGGGCAAACAAGTAAACACAGGGAAAAAAGGAATAAACAACAGCAGGTAAATAACATGTTGATCATAAATCAATATATCTCAATTGTAACCATCAATGTGAATGGAATCAATTCAACAACTAAAAAACAAATAGACTGGCACAGTAGATTAAGAAATGCAATCCAACAATATGCCATATACAAGAAACACACTTAAATCAAAAAGAAATTCATAGGCTGAAAGTCAAAGGAGGGAAGACAATACTACACATCCCAGCACCTCAGAAAAAGGCAGGGGTAGCAATCAGGTTTTCTGACAGTTTCAACTTCAAACCAAGAATGAACAAACAAAATCAAGAAAGCTGCTATATACTGGTTAGAGGAAAAATTCAAGAGGAAGAGGTAGCACTCATAAATGTATATGCACCAAACATGGGAGCACCAACTATATAAGACAAATCTTAATGGACATGAAAAATCTAATGTCCAAGACCTCAATATTACAGGAGATGTTAATATCGCCTTATCCCAAAAAGATAGGTCAAGCAGACAAAAAAATAGCAAAGAAGTAGCAGAAGTGAACCTGAGCTTAGAAAAAATAGGTTTACTGCACATAAACAGAGGGTTCTACCCAACAACAGCTGAAAATACTTTTTTTTTCAGCTGCACATGGGTTATTTTCTAAAATAGACCACATAATTATCCATAGGTCATGCATAAGTATATGCAAGAAACAGAAATAATCCCATGCACATTATCTGACCACAGTGCAATGAAACTTGAAATAAATGAGACAAGAAAACAGAAAAGAGACTTCCTCTCTGTAAGCATTGCTGTTGTTGCTAGTCCGTTTTGTTCTCTGCTCTTTGCCACCACCATGAAAGGTTGCTCTCTGCCATGTGCCGCTCTGCCTTGGAACCCACTGAGTATGGACTGAAACCTCCAGTAACTGCCGGCGAGTGAGACGACCCAGGCCGCGGGGTCCTGAACAGACCCAGAGCG
>NW_004524584.1:23745473-23759977 GCF_000260255.1 Octodon degus | reverse complement strand
CCTACTCAGCAACAAATGAGGTGCAGATGAAATTAAACAAGAAATCCAACAATATCTACAATTCAATGACATGTCAAGCACAACTTACCGGAACTTATGGGATATGATGAAAGCAGTTCTCACAAGGAAATTCATAGCTCTGAACTCATATATTAGGAAAACAGGAAATAAATGAACACCCTAATATTGCACCTCCAATATCTAGAAAAGGAAAAGCAAATCAAACCCAGAGCCCAACGAAGGAAAGAAACCATAAAGATTAGAGCAGAAATTAATTCAATTAAGACAAAGAAAACAGATCAAAGAATTAACGAATAAAAAAGCTGATTCTTTGAAAGATTAAATAAAATTGATAAGCCCCTAACTAATCTCATCAAAAAGAGGAAAGAAAAAATTCAAATATAAGCAATAAGGAATGAAAAGGGTGTCATTACCACAGACCCAGTGGAAATTCAGTAGATTGTCAACAGCTACTTTGAGAATCTTTACTCTCACACAATAGAAGATCAGACAAAATGGACAGATTCCTAGAAAAGTACAAATTACAAAAATTGAATCAAGAAAATATAACAACTCTCGTTAACCCAATAACAGCCAATGAAACACAAACTGTAATAAAAAGCCTATTGACAAGAAAAGTCCAGACATTGATAGATTCACAGCTGTATTCTTCAAGAAATTTACAGAAGATGTATTCCCTATACTCCTCAAACTCTTCTATGAAATTGAAAAGGAAGCAATCCTCCCAAAATCATTCCTGGAGGCAAGTATTATACTGATACCAAAACCATGGAAAGACACAACTAAAAAAGAGAACTACAAGCCAATCTCCCTCATGAACATAGATGCATAGATGCAAAAATGCTCAATAAAATCCTAGGAAATAGAATACAGCAAATCATCAAGAAGATTATATACCGTGACCAGGTAGGATTCATCCCAGGGATGTAAGGATGGTTCTATATACACAAATCTATAAATATAATACACTACATCAGTAGAGTAAAATCTAAAAACCCCATGATCATCTCAATTGATGCAGAAAAGGCTTTTGACAAAGTCCAACACTCATTCATGTTCAAAGTCCTACAGAAAATTGAAATAGATGGCCTCTACTTCAATCTGATAAAAGCCATCTATGACAACACAACAGCTAATATAAGTATAAATGAATAAAAACTGAAATCTTTTACTCTCAGATCGGGCACAAGACAAGCATGTCCACCATCACCTCTCCTACTCAATATAGTTCTGGAATCATTATCTAGAGCTAGTAAACAAGAGAAACAAATAAAAGGAATAAGAATAAAGAAGAAGTATCATTTGCAGGTGACATGATACTTTACTTGGTAGACACACACACAAAAAAACTCCACCAAGAAGCTACTAGAATTGATACAAAAATTCAGTAGCACATCAGGATACAAAGTCAATACCCAAAAGTCAATAGCATCCTCTACGCAGATAACAAACACACTGAGAGGGAAATTAGAGAAACAGTACCTTTTACAATAGCACTGAGTAAAATGAAATACCTCAGAATTCATCTAACTAAAGAAGTCAAAGATCTTTTCAAGGAAAATTAAAGTGCTCTGAAAGTGAGATCGTAGAGGGTTTCAGAAAGTAGAAAGATATTCCCTGCTCCTGGATAGGAAGAACCAACATTGTGAAGATGATCATACTCCCAAAATTGCTGTACTGATTTAATGCAATCCCTATCAAACTACCACCAACATATCTCACAGACTCAGACTTTAAAAAAGAAATTGTTCTTAAAATTTATTTAAAACCACAAAAGATCTAGAATAGGAAAGGCAGTCCTGGCCAACAAAGACTAGGCAGGAAACATTACAATTCCTTACTTGAAATTATACTACAAAGCTACTGTGATAAAATCAGCATGGTACTGACAACAAACAGACTTGAGGATCAGTAGAAGAGACTAAAAATGCAGAGGCCTCTACAAACACACTCAGTCACCTGATCTTCAACAAAGGGGCCAAACACACTTACTGGAAGAAAGATAGCCTCTTTAACAAAAGGTGCAGGAAAAACTGGATCTCTACATGCTGAAAACTAAAACTTGACCCAGGTCTATCACCATGCTCTAAGCTAAAGTTGAAGTGGATTAAAGATCTAAACATTAAAACAGAGACACTAAATCTCCTGGAAGAGAAAGTAGGAGGAACTCTTGAAGACATACGTGTAGGCAAAGAGTTCATGAACAAAAATTAAATCGCACGGGTAATACTTGAAAGAATTAAAACCTGGGACCTCCTCTTATTGAGAAGTTTTTCTGTGTCAAAAGAAATTACCAACAAGTGAAAAGACAACCCACAAATTTCAAAAACATCTTGACTAGTAAACACTCAGACAAAGGTCTGCTCTCTAGAATTTATAAAGAACTAAAATACATTAGGGACCGAAAATTTAAAGACCCAGTCCCACAATGGGCATCTGAGATAAACACACACTTAGCAGAGGATGATATGAAAATAGTGAATAAATATATGAAAAAATGTTCCACATCACTAATAATCCTGAAATGCAAATTAAAACAACACTGAGATGCCATCTCACCCCAGAAAGAATGGCTATCATAAAAAAATCAACCAACAACAAATGTTGGAGAGGCTGTGGGGAAAAAGGAACCCTTCTCCATTGCTGGTGGGAGTGTAGACTGGTGCAACCATTATGGAAATCAGTGTGGAGACTCCTTAAAAACCTAGGACTAGAAATCCCATTCAAGCCAGCTATCCCTCTACTGGGAATTTTCCCAGAGGAACTGAAAGCGCCATATCATAGTGATATATGTGTGCCTGTTTCTAGCAGCACAATTTGTGATACCCAAATCTTGGAAACAACCAAGAAGCCCATCACCTGAGGAATGGATGAAAAAGATGTGGCATTTTTACACAATGGAGTATTACTCAGCTATAAAGAATGACAAACTTGAAGCCTTTATATTGAAGTGGATGCCACTTGAACATATACTCATAAGTGAAAAAAACAAGACCCACAGTTGTAAATATTGTATAGTCTCCCTATATAAGAACTCAAAGAAGAAATGCAAATAGAAAGGTATAACACAATTAAAAGAAAGTGTGAACTTGAGGATTGCACAATGATGAGAGGGCAAGGAGAAAAGCTGGGGAAAATGACAGGGGCAAAGCCCTATATTTATACACACAAGATGGGCAAGGCAATGATAGTGAGAACCCATCTACAGGGTTTTGAAACTAGCAGTTAATTGGTAGAATTGGTAGGATTCTCACCCTGACTAACTCTATATGCTGATACCTGTGAACTAAGCATCTTCACTGAAGCAACCAATATGTGACAGAAGGGTCACACGGGATGCCTGTCATTCTGGTCTTCTAAATATGTACTGCTTATCATGACATACAAATTTTTGCAACACTGTCTCTCAAGTAAATGTTTAAAAAAGAGGGGAGTAATAAATGGAAAAAGGAGGCAAGAAACAAATGTCACAGGACTGTCCTGCTGCAATGGTGTATATGGTTAGATATCTAAATTTCTGTGTAAAAATATGTAATTGTTTATTCATATTTTTAAACATTTTTTTTATTTTTTTAGATTCTTTCCCCATATTGTAGAGACTTAAAGTTTAACATATCAACACTTGATGGAAAATACCTGTTCCATGTTATGCCTAAGATGTTTGATATTCAGACAGATAGTGAGGTTAAAACCCCTACTGCGTATGTTGTAGAGTAATAATAAGCTTCTCTTCTGAAGGGATAACAACCTAAGTTTGCAGAACAAAGTTATAGAAAAAGAAGGGCTGCAAGGACAGCCAACATTTTGGCCCTAGCCTTTCAAGGTCAGTGAAGACTCAGGACATAGGCGACCCTGTACTGTAACATCATGTAACTCAGCAGTGTCCCAAATTTTTGATCAAGGAGATTATGGGGCCACAGAGCAATGTGATCTATGATGTAGTGATCCTAAAGAGAGTCACATGGAGAGAAAACTTTCTCTCAGGCTTTCACAGAGAACAAATTGGTCAAACAATGGCCGTGACTCAGCCACATGGCTGACACTGACAAAGTATCTGCAAACTGCGGTACAGGGTAACAGGATAAATCCTGAGCAGAACTGACTGTCCTTATCAGATAAAAAAGATACATTTCTTGTTATATAGGTTTAACTTTATCTTGGTCTTAACAATCCAGCAGAAATGAATAAAAAGAAGGTATAAGAAGTAAAGCCATATTAATATGCTGAGCTGTGAAAGGCTCAAATCAACAACTTCTGACATGGCCAGTCCTAAGGATAACCCACTACTCTTATGGACCACTGGACTATGTTGGATTATTTTGCTGAATTTACATACCTATGATATTTAAATGGCAATGGAATACCCATCTCTAACAAAACAAGTGAAAAAAGAAGATAGAAAGAAAGGACAATTTTGTTATCTGTATATACAAAATAGGGTAGGTATACAGCTACTTTCTTTTAATTCAATGAGAAGAAAGATTTGTAATAATAATATTTGAACAGGATATCATGTCTGCATCTTATGTTATGAATAACCACTAAGAAGATAACAATATGTGATATATTAATTTTTGAAAATGTCCTATTAATCAGTTTTGAAACTGTCTCATTGTTATTTGCTTGTCAATAAAATAAATAAAAGAAGGAAAAGCTTATTAAGCTCACAGTCAGTGAAGACTTCAATCCATAATCAACTGGTTCCCAGGCAGAGGAGCACATTACAAAGGCAGCAGTTCATGGAAGTAGCAAACAGCAAAAGCAAATGGAGGGGACGCAGCTTTGGCTGCTAGCCAGCCTCTCTCTCTTCCTTCCATGCTGACTGTGCACCAGAGCTCCTAAGAGAAACTGAGTCCTTTAAGTGCTGAGTCACTCTATGATGGGCCGTGCACACCCTCAGAAGGGACCTCACACGCCCTAAGGGGAGGAATTACTGACCAGATTTAGTTAAGTTTTTTTATTTCTCAAGTTGACGCAGTGTGTCCACCAGTACAGGTGTGAACACTCTCTTGGGGTTAGGACAGGAATTCTCCACTTTGAGCAGCTAGGTGCTTAGCATCACGTACATGACAGAGCAATGTTCTTCTCTTAGGGAGTAGGCTCAAGGCCTTGTGCCATAATCCTGAAAAATAAACCTGTCTTTCCTAAAATGGACCTCCCAGTATGTTCATCCAGCCCTCCTGTCCTCCCTGGAAAATAGTCTGGAAGAATTACAAAGGTTTTTGATTCCTTTTGATTTCCTTTTAATTCAATGAGAAGAAAGATTTGTAATAATAATATTTGAACAGGATATCATGTCTGCATCTTATGCTGTGAGTAACCACTAAGAAGGTAACAATGTGTGATATATTGTTCTATCACTGGAACAGCCTCACTGTGGGCAGTATGAAGTCAATGAAACCTAAACACAACACCACGTTCTGATTTGCACTTTAAATGGGGAAGAGTCAAACATTGAATTATTCTGGGACTTTCTTGCTCTCTTTTCCCACTTACTCCCACCTTCAGGATCTGAGGTAAAAGAAGAAAGAAATGGAGAACAAAAGGCATTTATTGAATTCAGCGAGGGGTTGGTACTTTGTCTCAGGGCCACTCTGATTTTCTGGGTGCTTGTGCAGCTTACTGGAGCTGTCCCTCTAGAAATCACAGCACTATACATTTTCTGTTCCCCCTGGAAAGCCTATCTCAATCTTCTAACAGTGCCTGCCATTGCAAGTCCCTCCACATAGGCCCATGGGGAGTGTCTTCCCAGCTCCTCCTGCAGATTCTCAGCTGGATCCTCCACCATGTTGGAGCCAGCGTCCCACCTTTAGACTTCTCTGGTCAAGGGGCATTCTTGCCTTCACCTCTATCCCCCCACCACCACTTAAAGTGGTGAACACAAGTAGAGCATTTCCACTTATTTCCTTAAGCACCATGTGAATAGGACAGACAGACTTTTGAGAATCTGACCCAGCAGGTTTCTAGCCAGGTGAAACACTGCACTTCCTTTTTGTTGTGGTGCATATCTCAATTCCCCCAAACTGCATTTGCTCATAGGCTGGGCTTCTAGGAGGTTATTTGATTGAAAGTCCTTGATACAAATGGATTAGTCCACCAGGTGAAGCCAGGTGGCATGCCTTGGAAGGCTCTGTGCCCCTTCCTATTCCCTTGATATCTCTCTGCTTCCTGTTTGCATGCCATAAGCTGTTTCTCATCTGCCATGCCATCATGCCTTCACGCCAGTTGCCTATGGACTGAAATCTCTACAAACTTTGCACCAAAAATCAATCCTTTCCCCTTTAAGTGTTAGGTGTTAGGTATTTTGTCCCAGCATTGAGAAAGTAACTAGATCACTTCCACAGACCTCCCTCCCCTAAGCCTGCATTTCTCTCTCCTATGCCTTGGTGAGAGGAGGAGCTAGAAGGACAGGAGGAAGTGACTGCAAGACGAGGAAGACGAGGAAGTGACTGCAGCTCTCTGTTCCTTTGGCAGAATTCCTTCCACCGAGCCCTTGCTTTCTCGCAGGTGAGTATGAGGGCTGTGATCATGAGAAGTTTGTCCATCTCTGGCCAATTGCTTTGGGAAACCGTGTAGTGTCTGTATAATGCGGGATAAGTTATTAACTTTACTCAGCTTCAACATGATAGTCAAAATGTAGGCCAGAAAAAAAAAATTTCAGTCTATATTTGATAACATTGTAAATGCATAGTTGATTTTCTATTGCCCTCTTGGAGAAATGTAGTAGAAACCTGGATCATGTCTGCATCTTATACAACAAATAACCACTAGGAAGACAGTATGTAATGTGTTAATTATTGAAACTGTCCTACTAATTTGACTTGAAACTGTCTCATTGCTATTTGTTTCCTAATAACATTATGGAAAAAAAGAAAGACAGAAACAGAATAACAATACGGTACATATTTTCAAAAACAAGAATAGCAAACTAACAATGGCTGTTATGCCACATATTTTTATCATCAAATCTGTTGCTCACATGAACAGATACAGGTATGCAAGATTGGACAAATTCTTGAGCATTAAAACTTTCAATATTCCTTGAAAAAAAAAAAAAGAAGCTTGAAAAGCAGTAACTGCAGAAGCCCAAACAATATTCTTGTCAAATGTTTCCTGCATTCAAGTTTTATCATTTACTTGTCTTCCATCTCTTGTATTGTGATCCAACACTGAAGTACGATATGACTTGGCTAAATTCATAGATAGGATCACTGACTGTCAATTGCTGATTATGTAGAGTATCAGTGAAGCCGGCCAGCACCTTAAGGTGTGAAGCGAACATGCAATTTAGTGTGCGATGCTCACATTCACCACGCTGGGGTGAGCTGGTGATTGGCACTGCAAATAGAAACCCTTCCTGGCTCCAGAGTCTGTGCCCTGAGCACTGTAGTATAAATACTACCTAAAAGGAAGAAAACTGTGACACGGCTCTGATTATGTGTCCAACTCAAATCGGGCAGGTGTCACTGAACTAGCTTCCTCCTAGCATATTGGAAAGCGCCAGGTACTTCTACAAGTGTAGCTTTAGGTTAAGTCCTTTTCCTCTGTTGAAACCTGCCAGAGACATTGACTTTTTTGAAGAATTTAGAGCTGGGGTTGTGTAGAACATTCTTTGGTTTGGATCAATCTGGCATTTTTTTTGTGCTCAGACTTGGATAGATTTTGGGTGACAAGAGCATGGGGATAAACTATGTCTTTCTTTTGCATCAGGATAGGAAGCAGTGGGGCTGTCTGCACTGTGACTGGCAGCCTTCTCTAGGACTATCTGCTGCAAAAGGGCCCACCACATTCTCACTGTAGTAATCACTTTCCTCTTGGTGTAAGTAATGATTGTCTATGTGGAGGAACTTGCGATCCGAGTGTTTTTCCTTTTTCCTCATCCGGATTCCACAGTGGCCAGCTCCCTTTGATGAGTCACATAAGCAGCAGTCAGTAGCATGATGCCTGTGAAGTATGCTTTTCCGGATTCCCTCTGCATTTATGGGTCTATGCTGGCCTTCCACTGTAGGAAGAGCTTTCTCATGTGCCACTCAGTCTATATCTCACTTCTGGCTCTAAAATGCAATGATCTTTAAAATTCATTTACTTATTTTTTAATTTATGTATTTGGTACAGGCTCTCAGTATGCAGCTTGGACTCTTAGTGACCCTCCTGCTTCAACCTCCCCAGTGCTGGATTACAGGTGTGCACTACCACGCCCCATTTTGTTGGCTGAGTTGGCGGGCCCGGGATGGAGCCAGCACTCCTTGCCATACTGGGGATCGAACCCATGTTCTTGCATTTGCCAGGCAGGTGCTTAGACTGCAGAGCTATCTTCCTATCCCTGAAATGTAATGATATTTCTGTGCCTGTTGAAATGATTTAAAAGGAAGCTGATGACCAGTCAATTAAAGGGAATATGACAGGTGGGATCTTGTGTTATGGATTAAAAAATAGCTTCATAGAAAACAATCTATTTTGATTTCTTTTATAAATATCATTTAAAGAGCTTTCAACCACAACCTTGAAGGCTCTGCTTCCTTTCTGGTTTGTTTGTTTTTGGTTTTTTGTTATTTTTGTTATTTTTATTTTTTATTTTTTATTTTAGGGAAGCATCTACAGGGTGTTCAGGGTCTCACTACTAGATTGGACTCATAGTGATTCTCCTGTTTACAGCTTCCCAAGAGCTGGGATTAGAGGCACACACCACCACACCCAGTCTCAATTGCTGGCTCAGTGTGCTGCAGGTGCAGAGCAGGCACAGCAGGCCCAGGGATCGAGCCCCAGGCCCCTCCACCTGCTTGCAGGCACTTTAATCCACTGAGCTATCTGGCCAGCTCCCTCTTCTTCTTTTCAATGCTCAGAAGTTAGGACAATCTTTCTGGTTCTGCCTCTTCCAAAGTTTAGGTCCCTGTGGCTTGGAGGATGGTGGGAGAGGGCTGTGTGGATTCTGGGAAGCTTGCTGCATAGACTAGCATTATTTCAAGATACCCTTCTTTCTTAAACTTTTTATGAGAGATAATAGCAGGAAGGGAATTCTGAAGGTGACTACTGCACTTGCTTACCTTTATTTGAAAGGCAAGAAATACAATCAAATTTGTGACAAATTGGTTTGTTGTCCACAGTCCAGAAAAAGAGACCTGAGTTCTGGTCCCAGTTCAGCCACATTGTCTCACATATGGTCTTCTTACAGGGCTAATCCTAATCCACTGCATGCACAGTGGGGCAGTCATCACCTCTCTGTCTCGGGTCATGCTTGGTGCCCTGAGCCTGCCATGGTTGGTCACCATCCCTAGCGCTTCGGCTGCCCCTGGTCCCTGCCATGCTGCATCCAGGAGCTCACGAAGGCCCTGTCCTTCAGGAAGGTTGGCTTGGGCTTGCGCTCTCGACCAGCTCTTCTTTCACAAAAAGGCCCTCTGTTGTTCCGTAAGTGAGCCCAGCACTGAGCCACACCCCAGAGACCCAGCCCACAAATTCAACCCCATAAGATTTTCAAAATAATAAGCAGCTACACAGGGAAAAATAAATTCTGATGCCATCCCGAGAGGAGCAAGGCAACATCTGCCCTATGCTCCTTGTCTGTTCTGGGTCAGCAGAGGTGGGCTGCCTAGATCAACAGTCAGGGACAGCAATTGGTGGCAGTCAGACAAGGAACACCTGGGGCTGCAGTGTCTCTGGCTCATGTGGCCTGATGTGCCACACATTCACTCTTGGGCTTCCTCCCTCCTTCTTTCCTTTGCTATACCTGAGCAGTGAAGACATGGAGTTCCTACAGCCAGGAAATAACATTGAGTATGAAGTCACCGACGACTTCTTTGAGGCAACCCACATAGGTTTCACTGTACTTGAAGCTCTCTCAGTGCCAACACAGTTACTTCGTAAAGTAAAGCAAACCAGATCCATGAGCTTAAGTATCATGTGGCTTCTCTTATGTGAGAAACCCGGAGTAATGATAAAGAAAAAAATCAAGTAACTAATAAAAAGTAGAGCGACAGATCATTTTCAAATGGGACTGGGATCAAGAGTGTCAGGAAAAGAAGAGGGACGGGATAAGAGATCAAAGAATTAGGATGTGTCATGTACACATACTAACTCCACGTGGGAGTGGAAACATGTATGACACACATATACTAAGAAACTAAAATTTTAAATGAAGTAAAAAAAAAAACTAGAATATATTCTAGAGAGGCCTTACTGGTCCACATCCCCAGGTATCATTCAGATCACCGGTCTACCTCACTTCATGTCTTCGAGTATTTTCATGTCTTTGAGTATTTTCTAGTGCCTTACCCAAGGACTTGGTTTCCATGGAGTTAAGTTTAAGCTGTCTCTCTCTCGGCCTGCAAGAATCTTGAATAAAGTCTTGTCAGCCTGTCTAACTGGTACAAGAAAATTTTTCTAAGACAAATAAAAATCAGTGAAAACAGGAAAGAACCAAGCATTAAAACAACAATAGTTACATTGTGGGTTCTGGGGTTGCGGAGCTGTGCAGGTGCTGACCTGCAACCTGGCTCTGTGTTCCAGGGTTCTCGGGAATGTGGGGGTACAGGTTGCTCACCTGTTGCTATCTTCCTGAGATGTAGCCCCATAGGGAGAAAAATGTCCCTCTTGCATGCTTGCTTTACTTATCATAAGCAACTGCACTGGCCCCTGTATTCTCATCCTAGCGGGACATGATTCAGAACATTTGAGAATAATGCTTTATCAAAGAAGACAGGTGGACCTGGCTTTGAAGAGAATGCCTTTACTTTTAAACAGTAATGGATTGAAAGCTTTGCACCCTGTAACCTGGTCGAGATGCCTCAGCGGAGCCCAGTGAAATAGAAGAGTGAGCGTGTGTTGCAAAGAAGGGGCTGTGTGGAGCTCTCATCTATCACTTCCTTATTCCCTTTGGCAGAGCAGCAGAAAATTCCATCGTGATTTATTTCTCAGCGAAGCTAATTGACACACTGAGGGCTCCTCCATCAGTCATCTTTGCGGCCAACCTGGATTCCAGGTCCCACATGCTTTGTGATAGGGTTCTACCTGGTAGGACACAACAGGGTCACCGGCTAGATTTCCTGTTCCCGGGGGATGCTGGCGGATGGCCCTGGGAGCAAAACTGAGTTGTTTTGACAAGCTTTCTTTGGCAATCCATGATCCCAGGGATGCTGGCAGCCACCAGCCCTTTTGGCTATGTCTGATTTTTGTTTACATGTACACCAAAGGTTTTATTTATTTACATATTTATTGGAAGTAGTGAGGATCGACACCCCGGGTTTCATATAGAACTCTGTTTTTCCCAGAGAGCTGGGCTTACAGAGGTGCATCACCAAGTCCACTCACGACTCCTACATGATTCTTCCTCACTGGTGAGCTGCATTTGAAAGACCAGTGTCTGTGCCCAGATGTGTCGGAGAGCCAGGGGCAGCTGACCTTGGGCCCTGCATCATTCTCTGTACATTGGCTGCAGTTCTGCTCTTCTGGGCTGGAGCACAGAAACAAAATGCCTCAGGCATTTCACACTGATCCTGTTTTAACACTTATTTATTTATTCATTTGATACAGGGTCTCACTACACAGTTGAGACTCAGTGATCCTCCTGCCTCAGCTTCCCCAGCACTGGGATTACAGGGGTGCACAACCACACTGGGTTTTGGGGGCCATCATACCATGCGGTACCGGGCATTGAATCCAGGTCCTTGCACTTGTCACGAAGGTACTTCTGGAGCCGGCTATCTCCCCAGCCCCCAGCTGATTCCTTTTCCTCGGCATTGAATGCTGTGTGTCTTCTGACTCTTTTCTTTTGTATCTACCTCCAAAGTGATTTTCTACTTCACGAACTCCAACTCCAAGGGCATTGCCGGCAGCGATGTGTGCTCAGTGAATAAAGTTTCCCTCCTGTGGCACAGGTACCACCCATTGCTCCACCAGACAGCGTAGTAGGGAGTCGAGGTTGTGCTGGCTTCACTGGACCCCGAGTCAGGTGAGAATCTCAGAGAAATACTATATTGGAAATGTTATTGTCTCTCTTATATTAAAATAAACTCCAAATGAATTTTAGATGTAAATAGTAAATGAGTAAATGGAAAACTTGCTACCTGTAGAGTTGGGGAGGGGTCTCTTAAACTATGTAAAGATCTGCTAAGGAAACCACAGAACACAGAGTAACATGATCAACAACGCGCAGTGTGCCTAAGGAGAGTCGCTTAGAGAGAAAAAATTTTCTCAGGCTTTCACAGAGAGCAAATTGGTCAAGCAGTGGCCGAGACCCATCGACATGGCTGAGACTGACGAAGGATCTACAAGGTGCTGTACATGGTTCCAGGGTAAATCCTGAGGGGATTTGTCTGACCTTGTCAGCTAGCGAAAGTTACACTTTTAGTTATATAGTCCTTGCTTTAACTTGTTCTTAACCATCCAGAAGAAAAGTATAGCCACAAGGTATAAAAAGTAGTTATATTGATATGCTGAGCTGTAAAAGGCTCACTTCAACAACCTCAGACAATTGCCAGTTGTGCCAATAACTCACTACTATTATGGACTATTGGACTATATTGGGTTATTTTGCTGAATTCAAGTACCTACAGTCTTTGGACTGGCATGAAGTGTGAGAAGATTCTTTAAAGACTTCTCCAAATACAGCTTCTCTAACATCTCTGACAAACAAAATTAAAAAAGGGGATATAAATAAAGAATCATTTTGTTGTGAAAAGAATATATATACACAAGACGGGTAGGCTAGTTATATAGCTACTTTTTTTTAGTTCAATGAGAAGAAAGATTTGTACTAATAGTGTTTAGACAAGATATCATGTCTGCATCTTGTACTATGAATAACCACTATGAAAACAGCAATATACAATGTCTTAATTATTGTAACTGTCCTACTAACCTGTTTTGAAGCTGTCTCACTGATATTTTCTTTCTCAATAAAATTAATTTAAAAAATAGAGTGAAAGATTTCAGTTCTTGCCATTATTGTGCTTGCTGCTGGCTTGTGATAGATGGCTTTTATGACATGGAGATAGATATCATCTGTTAGGATTTTCTTCAGGGTTTCTTAAAATCACAGATGGGTGTTACACTTCCTCATGTATTTTTCCCTGCATCCATTCAGGTGATGGTGTGGTGTTTGTCTTTGTCTCTTAATATTGTGCATTAAATTCATCGATTTATGCATGTTGAACCATCCCTGCATCCATAAAATGAATCCTGATGATGATGTATATTCTTCCTGATGATTTCCTGCTCCAGGCTGGGCTGAGCCAACTCAGGTGCAGTCACACATGCCCATAATCCCAGCGCTCAGGAGGCTGACAAGAGGAGAATCACCATGAGTCCAAGCTGCGTGGTGAGACCCTGCAACAACCAAATACATAAAAAGACAGAAAAAGAATAAAAACATATCATGTTGAATATATTCTGCTTATCAAGGAAATGTCATGTAATTTCATGACTAACAAAGGAAGCTCACAGTTGCTTTATGTGTCATTGTGTATTGATGCATTTGACTTTAATTACTTGATATGTGTTTATGTTACTTAATAAAAGGCTGCAGCAGCAGCAGGTCTGGTGATAGCCTTTTATTTTTTGTTTGGGAATAATCTGTCAGCTAAGAAGATAATCAGCAAAAGTATCTTGTAACCATCATTTTCAGTTAAGCAGATCTAGGAACCATGGAGGTGGCTTCCTGAATGAGCACTTCTCATTCACCCACTGGGTGACACATCACACATTGCTGAACGAGTTGTGCTTGTTCCTTATTATCACTCCACATCCCTCATTCTGTCTTTTGCACAAAAGTCTACATTTGCTGCATACCCACAATGGGCCTGACACCCCCCGGCTAGGTAGAATGCTAACATTAAAATGGATAAGGAAGATCTTTTTTGATATAACAGAGTACTACTCAGCCATAAGAAAGCTAAAGATGAGGCCCATCTAAGTAAATGGTCCCAACTTGAAAACATACTCTTAAGTGAAACAAATCTGAATCACACGTACAAATATTTCATTGTCTCCCTGGTGTGAGAAACTAAAAGAGCAAATCAAGACCAAAATGTTCAAAACATACAGGTGGAATAGGAAGAAAAAGTTCCAAAGGAAAGAGGAACTAGGGAGGGAGAAGAGAGAAAGGAGGGAAGGGAAAAAGAAAAAATAATGAAAAGAAAAGATAAAATGGAAATAAATCTTTGTAAATAGGGAGAGGAAGGTGGGTTGAAGGGAGAAGTGGTTTGCAAAAAATAAAAAATAAAATAAAATAAAGAAATCAAAATATATCATGTACAGGGCTGGCCAAATAGCTCAGCTGATTAAGATACCTGCTTAGGCAGGTGCAGGGACTGGGGTTAGATTCCCGGCATGCTGTGCTGGCCCCGTCCCTAGGGCACGCTGAACTGGTGACTGAGACTGGCCATGGTGGTGTGCCCCTGTAATCCCAGTGCTTGGGAGGTTGAGAACAGGAGAATCACTACTAGTCTCATCTGTGTAGTGAGACCCTGTACTAAATTATATATATATAT
>NW_004524584.1:23740302-23745373 GCF_000260255.1 Octodon degus | reverse complement strand
AATATTTTTAATAATGTGATAAATAATTTTAATTACAGTCATAACTGTTAGAAGAGTTGAAACAACAATACAGACTATGGAATTTGCTTTGGGAGATAATCATTTGTTCAAATTATTTTTCTAAGGCTTGGATAGAAGTTTTGTTTTACTTTTCTCCTCCTTTCTATTTTGGAAAGAACAGCTAAGCATGACTACGTCAGGAGGGTTAAAAGAACTGTTATCCACTTACCCAACATATTTGTTGAAAGTGAACATATTTGTTCTTGAATCTTTGTTAATTTAGAGTAAACCTTGATAGGAATTATTCATCAAAAAGGTAACTCAAAGGAAAAAATTCATCGACGTATATTGCAAAGCCTACCCTTAGCCCATTCTCTTCATTTAAAAAGTTGTGTTTCTAAAGGGAACTGAGGAAAGAAATGAATTTTTGAAAGCATGACCAGATTCTCGACGTGGAAGCCTCCAGGTCATGTAATTCGCTGTGGCTGTGCCCTTGGAGATGTGAACATCCAGATACATTTTTTCAATAAAAATGTAATTAGGAATCATCACAAAATCATTATGTATTTGAGCTGACTGCAAGCCATTCTTTGTTCATTTTCTTTCTTGCACTCTTGGATATTAACCTTCAGAATATTTCCCAGCAGACTAAAGTCATTACTTTTATAGAAAAGGCCAATTCAGCCAGCTGTATGATTCTGTTCTATATTTATCACCAGTTATTCGGGCTCTAGGTGGAGCTGGGATATTTAAAGGTGAATCAAACACTGTCAAATCCGATTAACTGTGGGAGGACCATCCAGCGTGCTGCTTTTTCGAGCAGTGGAGCCAAAGCTGAAGTAGCCCATCCAACCCATACTTTGTCCTACAAATTCAAGGACAGGATTATCAGCAGAGGGGGAAAGCATGCGAAACTTCAGTGGGATAGGGACCCATGAGGCATGTGGAAAATGCTACACCATTCAACAAGGCAGCAAGCTTTGGATGGAGGACTCACTGTGGTGGATGGTGGAGGAGACATCAAGGCCAAGTGGGATTGTGGCCATCCAATAGTAGACATTTAGCTTGTCAAACAGGCCAACAGCTTGAACTTCAGATTTTTAAAATACACTTGGAGGAGGGGAGATAGCTCAGTGGAATAAGTGTTTGCCTACCAAGTGCAAGGTCCTGAGTTTGATCCCTGGTACCACCAAAATATATAAATTAATTAATCAATAAAATACACTTGGAAGTACTATAAGAAAGACTCCAAACAACTAAGCTAATGATAATTACAACAAATGTTTCCTACAGTATAAGATCACCTCACATTTGTGTGTCAGTCACATCTATAGTCATCCTAATTAAAACACAGAAAACATTCATCCTTGTCCTCAGGACCTAGATCCAGTGATACCTTGATGATGCTGGGCTTTTAAGCCTTAGATTCCTCCCATATGTATTCTAGAAAGTGCATGCCCCACACCTGCTGCAGTCTCTGATGACCCAGATGCCCTGGGCAGGATGTCCCTGCAGGTGTGCTTATGTCACCCGACATCAGACCTCTCCCCTTTGCATGGGTGACATGCTTGGTTGGGCCTCCAGTGCTGTCCTGGCTGCTGACACTCCACGCACTCTCACCACCATCCTGTAGATCCCAGCCCACAGGTCCCTGGCCAGTCAGAACCATTTCACAACTCCCAGGGACCCCCAGCCAGAGTCCTCTCTGTGGAGTATAGAGGAGAAAAGGTGGAGAGGCTGAGTGACTTCCTTAGGCTTTCATTGACGTGACTATAAATCTATAAGGGATTCTCACTTTACTGAAGACTAGGAGCTATGGAAAGGGACCTAGAACAGTTCAGTGAAGAGGAACATGTACAATATGGGCTTCAAATGGTTGCTTTCTTCCTCTGGTTGAAGAGTCCAAATAGAAGTAAAATTGTGTCTTGCAGACCTTAGTACCAGGCCTTGCTTCTAGCTGTCCTCACTGGTGTTGCATCTGCCTCCAGTGGAAATCATCAGCCATCTCAGACTGCCTGAGCTCTACAACTACCAGAATTGCCGAGGACACATCCTTCACCCAGGCTTGTCACAGATGCTCAGGCCCGTGACGTCCCTCAATGTCCTAAGACATACACAGAAATTGGAGCCAGGCTGTCACAGCCAAAGAGTGCCCCGAGCCACCCAAAGCTAGAAGAGGCTAGGAAGATTCTTTCAGAGCCTGTGCAGAGGACTCTGCCCTGCTGGCGTCTTGACTTCAGACTTGTGGCTTCCAGAACTGCCAGAGAATGGTTACCTAGTATTTAAGACACCCATTTATAGCAATTTTCTGGAAGTTCTAGGTTATTTAAATATCTCAAAACTGTTTAATACATCACGTGGCAAATGAATCTCTAGAGAGGCAGAAACATTCAAAGAAAGGGGCAAGAGAGGCTGAAGATTTAGGAGGACTACGGGGGACAGACCGTACAAGGATGGAGCTAGTCATATGCAAGTGTTTCATGAGCATTTTTCATAAACCCTGAACTGAACGGAACTTGCTGGAATCCAAGACCTCACAGACAGCCCAAAGACAAATTCTCAAAGATGATGTCCTCTGCCTCCAGATTAAGAAATGGAAAGCCCTTCCTAGACTCCAGATGGCCTCCGCGCCTCCTCCCCAGAACCGAAAGGCCTCCGGGTGATGAGTTTACTCAAAGCAGTCTTCCCACTCTCCCTCCACCAGACCACTCACTATGCTTGCGGTGTCTGAGGACTGTCGGGAGTAGTTTCAATTCCTTCCGATATAACTCTTAACAAGAATCCTCGGAGGCAGCAGTCATTCTTATCCTTTGAAAGAGAAAAAGGCTGAACACTGGACGTGGCTTGCTCCAAGATACACTTTCCTTGGAGACGGCAAGATCTGTGTCCTGACACAGCCTCACAGTGTGGAATTTTGATTTAGGTACCTGCCTTGTTTATGCTACTATATATATATATCTATATATATCTTTAATTTCATGTTCTGTTCGTTTCTCATATGCAGAAAGACTATTTCTATATATTGGCCATGTGTCCATCCAAAATGTCAAACTCACTTTTTAGCTTTAATGATTTGGCTATAGCTTTCACAATATTATTTTCTATATAACAGAAATGTTTATATCGCAGGACAATATTTGCCCTTCTTTCTTCCTTTGAAAATTTCCTAGTTTTCCTCACTGCAATAAAATCTATAGCAAGATATATGATATAGATTCATACATACACTCACATATGTGTGTGTATGTTTAAAAATAATTGTTGGGGCAGGCGAGACAGCTCAGTGGACTAAAGCTCCTGCTTATGCAAGCATAGGCAAACGCAGGGACTGTGGTTCAATCCCTGCTCCACATGCTGTGCCACCTTCTCACCCGAGGCGGGCTGAGCTGGCCACAAAAAAAAAAAAAAAAATTGTTTATAGCTAAAAGTCTACCTGCAAGATGAAAACATTCCAAACTACACATAAATTGTACAAAAATACCTACTGTTAAACGTTAGGGAGAATGTGAGAATGTTTATAAAATTGACTTTAGGGCTGGCTTGATAGCTCAGAGAACTAAAGCGCCTGCTTAGGCAGAGTGGAGTTTGGTCCCCTGCGTGCTATGCCAGGGCCCGCTGAGATGGCGATTGAGACTGGACGTGGTGGCACGCACCTGTAATCCCAGCACTTGGGAGGCTGAAAACAGGACCATCACTATGAGTCCAATCGTGGAGTGAGACCCTGTAGACTCTGTAGACCCTGTCCTAAATACAGAAGAAAAAAAATGACTCTATTTCTTCCTTAAATATTTAATAGCATTTACCAGTAGTGCCATTTGAGCCTGAAACTCACTTTATGACCTGCTCCACATGCTGTGCCACCTTCTCACCCGAGGCGGGCTGAGCTGGCCACAAAAAAAAAAAAAAAAAAAAAAACTTCTATCTTTTATGACTGTGTCTACTTTGCCTGAATTTTAAATTTAACAAGAAATTCATGGAATCCTCCTGGGACCCTTTTACCATCTCTATCCATCTGTAATGAACTGGTCTTATTTTTGATATTAGGCCTTGAGTGGTCTTTGCCTTGAGTGGTTTCCTTCTCAGTTTCTCCTTACTTTCTTTTCTAGTTCTGCTGAGAGTTTATTAATTTCATTAGTCTTTGGCAGCAGCTTTGCCTCCGCCGGCCGTGCCTCCCATGCGTGGTTTGTGCTTCACTACTTTCTTGCTCTCCTCCCTCTTGGCCTCTTCCTTCTGATGCTCTGGGTCATCATGTCAGGTCTTGGCGTGGCCCAGAGGGATAGGTGCTCAGCTGGGAGGGTCTGTCCACGGTTCCTTTCCTGTAAGTGCGCTGAGAAGCCCCTCAAGCTACCTGTGTGGGTGAAACAGCTTCACCTTCTTTAAAAAGATTTTCTTTCTTTTTTTTTTTTTTTCCTGACTGAGATCAAAGGAGTTTACACAAAATTAAATAAATGCTGCAAAACATACAGAGTAGCAGCTTGCTATTGCAATTTCAGATTGTTTGAGAAGTACAGAAGAAAACATTGGAATGATGAAATATTTTTCAGGAATCAGTGCTCTAAAGAAAGGTACTAAAGCAGCCACCTAGCATCAGCTCCCTAGATGTTGGACCGGTGCAGAGATGAGACTCCGGCACCTGCTTAGGACCTTGGCCGTGAAGATGCCCACAGACATCTCTCCGTACATGATGCTGACTATTGACTAAGTTTACTACCGCAGATCTCAGAAAAGCCAGGTAAAGAGAAGGCCAATAGTTCAGCGGATTAAAGCACCTGCATGCAGGTGCTGGGGCTGGGGGTTCGAGTCCCAGGCCTGCCATGCTGGCCCCACCCCTGGGGCTCGCTGAGCCAGCAATTGAGACTGGGTGTGGTGGCACAAGCCTATAATCCCAGCACTTTGGAGGCCGTAAACAGGCGGATCACTACAAATCCGATCTAGCAGTGAGAACTTGAACACCCTGTAGATCCTTCCCTAAAATACAAAAAGAAAGAAAGAGAGAGAGAGAGAGAGACAGAGAGAGAAGAGAAGAGAAGAGAAGAGAAGAGAAGAGAAGAGAAGAGAAGAGAAGAGAAGA
>NW_004524584.1:23731262-23740202 GCF_000260255.1 Octodon degus | reverse complement strand
AGAAGAGAAGAGAAGAGAAGAGAAGAGAAGAGAAGAGAAGAGAAGAGAAGAGAAGAGAAGAGAAGAGAAAAAGAAAAATCACGTAATTTCGCTGATGGCTACTATATATTGACAGAAGGATAGAAAACAATGTAAATACACAAAAAATTGATCAGTTAATAAAGCAATTATTATAGGTGATGTACCAGTTTTTATAACATAACAAACCACCCCCAAGCCTAATGATTTGAAGCAATAACTACTTGTTTGCGGGCTCACCTTTGGGCTCAGCTTGGTAGTAGCATGCCCAGGATGGGGCTCACTGCTGTTTTTCTTATCCCACTTGGTTCTTAAATTGCACAGGCCAGCAGGGCTGTGCTGCTCTCCGCATGGTCTTCACCCTCCAACAGGCCAGGCAGGGCACCCGAGAGGGGCTCTCACGAGATATCCCTCTAGCCTGATTTTCTGTGATTGCTCAAGCAATTGCCAGCCAGTCCAGATTCAAGACTGAAGACACACACTCCCCCCCCCGGCATTCCAAGAGGTTCTCTCTCCTGGTTCTGTGCCAGGGTCACTCACAGCAGCCACAATGACAAAAGGCTTCTGTGCCCACATGGTGAAAAGGCTAAAGGCTGCACTCCAGGAGAAGAGCAGATGAGGCTCCAGATGCGTGAACTGGCTTGACTTCACCCTTCCCAAGGCACAAATGTCCCACGACATCACAGTTGGCCCCATCAATAGGCCCAATCCTCATTTGTTAAATAAAAATTAAAGTACTTTGCCCACAAATGAAATTTGGGTGCAGGGAAGGCAGGGAGGAGACAGGGAATGAAAAAATGATTAAGATGTGATGTGTGAGTGGGCCAATCTCCAAGATGAGGGTAACTATCATATATCACAAGCATATACAATTACAAAAAGAGACTAATAAATAAATAAATAAAAGCTTTATAAAGCAATACAATTTGAAAATATGGTTTGATGAAAAATGCATCGAAAATGAGCCCTTCCTACAAACACAGAAAATAATGCAACAAATACAGAAAAATGCAACAGGAAAGTTAAAAATGATTTTATTTCAGAGGAAGGATTATGAAAGATGTTTCTCTCACTTTTTAAGTTGTGCATGAAAAAGACTGTCCCAGTTACTCTTCTCTCATTGCTGGGACAAATACCTCACACCCAAAATGAAGGAAGAAACATTTATTTAGCTCACAGTTAATGGAGGTTTTAGCCCATACTCGGCAGGCTGCAAGGCAGAGTGGCACGTGGCAGAGGGCAGCAGTGTGTGGTGGCAGCAAAGAGCAAGACAGCAAAAGCAAAGGGAGCAGTAACAGCAACAATGGCAACAGAAGTCTGCCTCTCTGTCTCTTTTAAGTTGCATTCAGGCCTTCTGCCCCAGGCTGGGTGCAGCACTCACACACATAATCCCAGCAGCACTCACACACGTAATCCCAGCAGCACTCACACACATAATCCCAGAAGCACTCACACACATAATCCCAGTGGATCATGAATTTATCACAAACTCTAGAAGTCCACCCCATGACTGCATGAGGCTCTGGGGAGACAAATACACACAAACCATAACAAAGACCTATTATGCAAACATTTATGGAAGTGTGTATGTGTGTGTGTGTGTGTACACATATAAAGAGGGCTGACACATTTCAGCCTGTACTTTCTCTAAGAGGATGTAGACATGCTTTGTGGCAGAGTGAGGGTGAGGTGTGTGTAGTTTCATTTGCATATAGCTACCCTACTATTTACAAAAGCAGAAGCTTGCTCCCCATAGGAAGGGAAAATGTTTAATCTGCATGACTGCTGTCATATCATGTCACAAGACCTTCTCTCAAGGTATAAGCATCATTAAAGTACAAACAATGAAAATGTAGAGTACCACACAGAACAACAGGAATGTGGCGCAAATGACAACTGATGCTAACTCTGTGTGTGCTTGAATTCTTTTCCCAGGGAACACAGAGCAACAACTGAGACTCCAAAAGATTCCCAAACAGTGTAATGAGCCACTATTAGAGCAGAGAAGAGGATTTAATGCTTGGGAACATTAAAAATAATAATATTGAGTGTGCTTGTTCAAGCTGAAAGCCCTCCATCACAGGGAGACATGAAGGGAGAGGGAAAAGGTTGGCTTGTTGACAAAGAGACCTGGTCTGCACTGATAAAAGTGTTCAAAATAAACGCATTACAAAAAGTCAACAGCACATCAAGAATTAGATACTATCTCATGCAATAAATGTTGTCTCTCTGTGTCTTTACAAGGCCAAAAGGAGCAGAGGTTTCTCCAGGGCCTCTCTAAGAAGAACATGAGTCCCATCCTAAGGGCTCCAACCGTGATCCAGTCACCTAGCAAAGACCTTGCTTCTAACACTAACACCCTGAGGTCTTGGGTTTCAGCATGTGAATTGGCGGGGGTGGGGGCAGAAATTCGGTCCATAGCAGGATGTGTTTTGGAAATAGAAACAGAGTGAAGGGTGTGCTAACAACCAGACACTACCTCTGGTTGGTTGGAGCTGAAGGAGCTAACTTTTATCGAGATGAACAACGGCCACTTCTTGGGAGATATTCAAGCACTTCTTAGACCTATTGCATTCAAGATGTGCGGTAGACATCCTAGCTGAGATAACAATTCTCCATTGGATCTGTAAGTCCAAAATCCAGCGCATAAAATGAGAGCTAGAGAACACCACCATTACAGGAAAAGAACAGACCGAGCCTATCCCAAACACAGGTGTATGAAATACGAAACAGATTGCAATTATCTTGGAGATATATTTTGGTCTTAGAAGGAAAAGTAAAAGCCTGAGAGAATGTTTTCTCTCCAGGCGACTCTCCTTAGGCACACCTTGGTCTTAACCATCCAGCAGAAAAGTATAAAAGCAAAGTATAAGAAGTAAAGCCATGGTGTGATGTTGAGCTGTAGGGGCCTCAGGTCAACAATTTCTGACATTGCCAGTGAAGCGGAAGATTCAATACTATTATGGACTATGGGACTCTTTTGGAATATTTTGATGAGTTAACACACCTATAATATTCAAATAACGGAACTTAGCAAAAAAAGGGGATACAGATGAATGTCCCTTTTGTATCTGTGTATTTAAAGTGGTTGGGATAGATATATAGTTACATTCTCTTAATGAGTAGAGTGATTTGTTCTAATGGTGTTTGTAAATGGGATATCATGTCTGCATCTTGTACAGCAATTAACCACTAGGAAGAATGTATGCAATGTGTTAATTATTGAACCTGTCCTACCAATTTGGTTTGAAACTATCTCATTGCTATTTGTTTCTCAATAAAATTATGGGAAAAAATAAATTTAAAAAAAAGGAAAAGTGTTGCAATAAACCTACAACTTCTTTTCAGGCTTATTATGCATTCAATATCACCACCCCAATAAAAATCCCAAAGAAATTTCTATGGAACTTGAGACACTAGTTCTGCAAAGTGTACAGATTAATGTCAAGGTGTTTTGCTACAAAGATCACATGATCTAAAGTAGCTCATTGATTTATCTGGAAGCCCAGTGAGAGAACTGCTTTACTTCAGTGTTCTGATTATTGGGTCTCTGTGTTATGTTTTTCTTAGATTATTTTCATTTCTTTCTGGTTTCTTGTAATACAAAACTGATATGGACGCCCTAACTTCTCTTCAGAATGGGTACACAGAGGAGGAAGGAAGCCCTGTTGGAGGTGTCTCTTTCCCGCCGACAGGAGGTCTCTATCTCTGGTGGCTCTAGGGAGGCTTTCTCTCACCCATGTTTGGCCAGAACAGGTGGAAGCTTTAAGCCTACCCAATCTCTAGAGCTCAACCGAGGTCGCAGTGGATCTCAGGCATGGGTGCCAAGCACAGTCAGATCCCAGGGTGGGTGTATCCACCTGTCTCGAGAGACACGGGACATGCGACAGATGGGAAATTGGCCTGTGTGAGAGAGAGGAAAGAGAGTAATAGATGCCAACTTGGGAATCAGCAATGACAGCAACATGTTAGAGAAAAGATGCATGAAAGAGACACATATAAAGACACACCGTGAAGAGAAATGTGTCCTCCTAAATAACAAAACATCCTGTAAAATCATAATCATAAAAATGCCTGCTATTGGACAAGAATGAACAAATACACCAGTAAAAGGGAATGCAGTCAAGAACTAAGCCACACTTATGTGACAATTTAGCACATGATGAAGGTGACGTTGGAAACCAATGGACAGCAAATGGATTGCTTCATAAAAGTACCACATGATCCGGCAGCCAGTTGGGAAAAGATAAACTTAGAGACTAACTTCATAAAAAGGCACAAAATAAACTCCAAGTACAATGAAGAGCTCCTAATAAAATGTGTGTCCATTCAAACAGAAACGAGAAAATATTTTTCTAATCTGTGGTAAGGGAAAGTATTTCTCAGCTAGTCAAAGCCCAGCACCTATGAAAGAAAAGGCTAGCGGACTTTTCAGATATGTTGAAAACATGTGGAAGAAGACCAAAAATGACATTTTAAATTAAAATCAAAAACCACAAAACCTTTGTGAAAATATCCTCACTTATGTTAGAGGCTATTATTTAAGGCCTAAAACAAGAAAATAATGTCTATGGACTGTTGACTGAAGGCCTCCAGGCTGCAAGAACTTCCAGGGCTTGGCTGGATCTTTGGGGAAGGCTCTGAACTCATCCTCAGCTGATGGGTGCCCTCTGGACACTCATTGAGCATGACCACCAATTAGAGGGTGCTGTGGCCACTGCGAGGCCTCAGAGGAGACTCCTCTGGCTTCCAGAGCTTCCCTGGTCAAGTTAGGCTGCATATCCTCTCACCCTTGGTTTCCACAGATTCATTCCCTCTGCTACCTGTTTCTCCTCTTTCCTGCTCACAGCCTGCCCTCTACAAACCATGCATGGAGCCCCCAGCCATGAGGGTCCACCCCGCGGCCCCTCTGGCCCTGCTGCTCCTTCCTCACCATGCCTCCTATAGATAAAGTCCCTCCAGAGGGAAGTTCCCAGGCCTGCAGACAACAAGGACAGGCTCTGTCCTTTTCATAGCATCCTGAGCCTCACAGCAAGACTCTGGTGTGCAGCACGAACTGGAAAACAGAAAATCACACTCTGCACTTGCAGCTTTAGCCAAGCAGAAGGAAGGATGGGAGGAGGAGGGAGCCCCCAACCTTTTCAAAAGCAGAGATATATTTCTTAATGACACACATTTAACTCCAACACCTCAAAATCTATTCAGAAATAAGTCACTGCTTTCGAATACGCTTCACTGTTGCCTATTTATTTCAGTAAAATCTCCATTGGTGTTGCAATGGAGACAGACCTTTTACCAGGTTTAGCTTAATGGCTCAATGTGCCTACTTAAAAAGGAAGCCCACCATCATGCTTGCAAGAACAAAAATCAAAAATTATTTTCCCACCTTTCATTGCAGGAGTAAAAGCTGAGATTTGGTAGAATTTAAATTTCAATTAAATTTCAATTTAATTTAGCCTCAGAGCTCAAGCCTGCTTTCCCCCCAGGAAAAACAGGGCTGTTCCTAGAAGCCAAATTTGAAGAAACTGTATTAAGATATCTGGGACGCATCTGACTCCTGGTGCCAGGGCATGAAGACCAGTCTGATAACCATGACTCTGTTTGGGGCCTTACGTGGGAAAGGAGGGTGAGAGGATAAAGAAAACGTGAGAAAGCAGAGGGCGATTACCAGCCTGGTGAGGGAAAGAAGCCTGTGTGGGGAGCGAAGGGCGCTCAAGGAATGTGAAGCCCCAGTTACGTAGGAAAGGGGGGGATTTTCCCTTGAGATCTATTGCCTAGCATGGGAAACACACAAAATGTTAGTAAGCTGCATTCGTAGTTGCTAAGAAAATAAATCGCAAACGCTCGCACCTCCAAAACAATGCATTCAGGGTGATTAGCTTGATTTGATCATTCCACATTGGATTTATGAGTCAGAATATGAATTTGCATATCACACATATGTACCAGTACAGTTTGCCAACTTGCAATGAAAACTTTGAATGTTTGGAAATGAATTAAAGTTTTAAGAAATTCTAAGTCATTTGCAAACATGATGGTATAAGGAGTTTTTGCTACTTTTTGGCCCACTAATAATAATCATGCTTAGATTAAAAAAGAATGTATGCTTTGGAAATGCATAATCATATATACAAAGGAAATGAATCATCAAAATGTTGCAAAAGAAGACAAAAGAGGGAGCCAGGGAGGTGGCTCAGTAGAATAAGAGCTTGCCTGGCAGGCCCAAGGGCCTGAGTTCAATCCCCGTTTCCACCAAAAAAAAAAAAAAAAAAAATCATGGGGCTAGGGAGATAGCTCAGTAGAATAAGCACTTGCGCGGCAAGCACAAAGTCCTGAGTTCAATCCCTAGTACCGCAAAAAAGAAGACAAAAGAACGTTCGGATTAACCTTGAGGATGTTGTTCTCCAGGAAATAAGCAGTGAAAGCAGATGAATAGTGCGTGATTGCACTCACATGAAGGATTTAAAGTAGCTGGGCTCAAGAATCACGCCAGTTGAGGAAAGGATGAAAAAGCACTAATCAAATAGGCATAAAGCTTCAACCGTACAAAGTGACTAAGATCTAGAGACTTCTGGAGCAGAGCACAACAGGAGTTGACAATATTGCACCGGATACCTAATCCTTAAAGAGGGCACATGCCATGTGAAGTGTTCCTGTGACAATAAAACACCATTTTAAAGCAATTCAAGTTCTTTCTGTAGGAACTGATCTTTACTATATCACTGACTTAGAAATAGGTCACAGTGCAGATCTCTGTGCCCCGTTCAAGCGCACAGTACAGTCTCACTATGAAAACCTCCCTTTCCATTTTCTTCATCTCTCTTAAGAGTTGAACTGGGATCGCTTCTGGGTCATGCACTATACACCTCATTCCCCACTCTGTCTACCCATCATGATGATTGGAGTGAAACACATCCATCATGTGAGCCAGCTGAATACATGTGTGTGTGGATAAACACATAATGTGTGCCGTCTTCTTCTAGTCCTTGGCCCTGAGGAGTCTCTCTCACCATGCTGTAAAGACTTGTTTTATATCCCATTACTTTATGCAAGAGTAGTAAATCCTAACCTAAGTTTCTGAAAAAGATTTCTCTTCATGCATAAATGTAGACACTTCAGTGTTTATAGTGCTATTAAACAACCTCTCCAGATGAGTCAGGCTGGTGCTTACTGTCAGGGGTAATGATGGCTGCTGTCTCTTGCCTGCCTCCGAGGTTGTGCTAAATTCTTAGCCGAGATGGTCCATTTACTCCTTATAGGCACTCTATGAGCTAGACACCCTCTGTCCATTTTCTACATGAACTAACCAAGCCTGATTGTTGTTAGGTAACTAACTTATTGAGGAAAAGATGAGCTACACAACACCCAAAGTCTATAAGAAGCTTGTGATTTGAACCCAGGCATGTCAAGCTCAAGGCTCAAGTGTCTCATCTGACCTCATTAGACAGCAAACACACACCATGGAAACTAAATGTGATATTGGGTACACTAAATAATTTAATCACAATGGACATTCCACAAAGCATAAGCACATCAAATCATCACATTGCCCACCATGAATATATAAATTTGTGTCACTTATACCACATTAAAGCTGGAAGAATATAAATATTAGATCAAATCAAAAGAGTTTAGATATATGTTGAAGTACATTTTAGATGTACAAAGTAGCAACTTAAGAAAATTTCAGGCCTGTATAGAGAAGCTGTGTGGTGGTGAGAACTTTGGTATTCACTTTGCAAAACAGCAAAGGCATCCAAGGCCAGATTTGGTGACGAATCCTCTTTAAAATCCTAGCTCTGAGCAACAGAAATGCAAATAGTCACTCTTGTGCTAGGAGGAGACATTCCTACGGTCTGGAAGATGAATCACCTCTCCTTAGAACCCCATGGTTGGCCCTTGCTTTGTCCCATGCACCTTAGCTTTGGAGAAAATCATTGGTCTTAGGATCCAGTTGGCGTGTCCACCAGGAGCCAGGTTGCCCAGTCTAGAAATGCAAAGATTTACCTCCCTGCGGAGCTCAAATGTTTGACTGACAGAAAATGGAAGGTGCAAGTGGGACATATAAAAGGCCCCTTTCTCTTCACAGGATCCTCACACCCCTGCAGAAGTCCTGCTGTCGGGGAAGTCCATGTCCTTAGCAGCTGACTGTGGGACAGAGGGTTGCTGCATGTCTGCATCTTGTACAATGAATAACCACTAAGACAACAATATGCAATGCATTAATTCTTTAAACTATGCTAGTAATCGTTTTTGAAACTGTCTCCTTACTATTTGTTTCTCAATAAAATTATCTTTTTTAAAAAGGGACACACACATACACATGAGCCAAAGGAGTTGAATGTAGATACTAGGCCAGTATCATATATAATTTCTCAAATAATGCACAAAATCACAATTATATAAGTATCATTATAAGCAGAAAACAAAATAAAATAAAACCCCATTTAATAAAGACTTTGGTGATCAGACCGGACACACAATTAGAACCATATACATGAAGCTGCCCACTGAGGGGATTTCTTTGCTTGTGAGCTGCACATGACAACTCAAACTCCTAGAGAACATAAAACCTAGCAAGAAAAATAATGTCCATGCCTAAAGTCAAGTTAGTGAGGCTGTCAGTGCTAGACTGGCATAGTCAGTCAACTGGGTTAGTTTCCAATTGTTAGACAGTTAGTGGTTGGTTGGCCAGTAAGGGACTGTAGCCTTCCCCACCAAAAGGCAAATGTGAGGCTACTGTCCTAGGTACCCAAGCTGGATATTGTAGGCCTACAAGCACCCTTCTAAAGTGGAAGAAAGCTGTTCTGGGCAGATCAAGATGAGTTTCAAGAGACTGCACTGGTAGTGAGGTGAGGTCTCAGCAGAGAACTAGCCCTTGCCTCTCAGAGTATAGAAGTGAGACTGAGAGCAAACAGAATC
>NW_004524584.1:23721990-23730956 GCF_000260255.1 Octodon degus | reverse complement strand
AGAAGAAGAAGAAGAAGAAGAAGAAGAAGAAGAAGAAGAAGAAGAAGAAGAAGAAGAAGAAGAAGAAGAAGAAGAAGAGGAGGAAGAAGGAAAAGCCAGCGCAATAAAAAAGAATACCCACGCAGTGAGGACATATTTTCAGCAACTGGTCCACTGAATATGTGTGTATCCTGGTCCTGTGTTTTTAAGAATTCCTCATTCTTCTTCTTTTGCATGTCCCCTGTCTACCTTCCCCACTAAATGAAAAATTCAGCCAACTGCTTTAGGAATCTTCACTCTCCAAGCACAAAACATAAAATGAGTAAACTTTTTCAGTAAAAGTGAATTCAGATCTCTCTGGCAATAAGAATAATTCACTGACATCAGAATCTTCTTCAAAGCTAACCTGGGGGGGTCAAAGCAGGGAAGAAAAGATTGGGGGTGAAAATCTAAAATAGACAGTTGAACAAAATGCAACCTGACAAGTTTTAAACAAATTGTTTTTATAATTGCTTTGCAGTGGAGATTTCCTTAAAGGCATAGCCATTTTGAAGGAGAAACCATCTTGGAAGATCCTTTCCTAAAAGCAATGAACAGCCTGATAAGTGGTTCCCCTAGAACGGGAGGCAAAATGCTGTCCTGCCAGGTGGGTGTTCTGAAGCTGCCAAGGAGGACAGGTGGACAAGGACTGAGGCCTCCTGTCAGCAGCAGCTGTTGCAGGGACCATCTCAGAGGCAGCTCCTTTAGGTCAGGTCAAGGTGACTACAGCCCCCAGCCAACATTTTGACAACCTTTGTATAAAACATCATGAGCTAGCCCAGTAACCTTGAAGTTCAAACCCACGAGGAAGTAACAACTCATCGACATCATCAACTGGTGCTGAAAACAGGTGACACACTGATCTCATACCAGGCCATTGGTGGCAGGGGGGATGATTGAAAGAGGGAAGGGATGGAGGAGGCTGTGCCAGCCACTGGAGCAGCCCCAAATCCCCTGCACTCCCCTGGACAGAGTGCAGTTGGACCTTTAACACATATCGTACAAAAACCAACTCAAAATGCATTAAAGTCTTGCAGCAGGAACACTATGAGAAGAAAACCCAAAGGAAAAGTGCCCTAGCATTCTAGGCACTGATTTCAGGGGTGGTACAAAACTAAAAGCACAAGGAACAAGAGCAGAAACAAACAAGAGGATGACATCAAACGACCAAGCTTCCAATGGACAAAGGCAACAATGGAGAGAAAGGGGAACCTACAGAATGGGAGAAAATATTTCAAGCCATACCGAATAAGGACTGAATATCCAAAACATAGAAGGAATCAGAGTAATACATTAAGCAAATGATGTGATTTGAAAATGGGAAAAGACAAGAACAGACATTTCTTCAAAGAAGACCATGGTCCACAGCTATTTCAAAAGTGCCCAGTATTACTGGTCACTAGAAAATTCCAACAGAACCACAATGAAAGGTGGAATGGTTATCAGCAAAAAGGTAGATGATAGTGAGTGGGGTGGTGTAGGGCTTCAGAGAAAGGGCAACCCTTGCACAGTGTTGGTGGAAATGGAAATTTAATACAGTCCTTGGGGAAAACAGAATGGAGTTTCCTCCAAAAAAGTAAAACATACGAGCTTCCATAGATAATACAGCAATCCCACCAGTGTATATAAGAGCTAATCAAAAACTATTGTTGTTTAAATTTTTAAAACTTAATAAAGCAAAAATGTCTTCCCATTAACCCTTCTTAAAATATTCTCCCTCCTTTCAAAGTCATCATTCTTGACACTTTCTATAGTAGGTCTGAAAATCTTCCTTTGTATCAGTCCTGATGATGTGTGACAAAGATACTGCAAATGGTCCTGCCAAGGGCCACGAGTGGAAGAAAGAGACTTGTATATACACAGTGGTGTGTCCTCAGCCAACTTATTCACCAGATCTGGCACCATGTGACTTCTGGGTCCTCTCCAAATTCAAAATGACTGTGAAAGGGAAGTGTCTCGAATTCATTCGGAACACTGAGGCCGACAAAACAAAGTAATAACACCACTCACAAATGAGAACATTCAGAACTACTTCAGAAAGTGGCAAGAATACTGAGCAAAGTGTGTTAAAAAAGGAAGAGTGCTTTAAGAGTGGCCAACAGCAATGTGTCTTTCACTGTAATAAATGTTTAAAATGTAAGCATTCTTGTAGTTGAGGATCGCATCTCTTGTACCAAAAGGAACGAAAGCTGTGTGTTGAAAGGAAGTCCACACTTCTGCGTTCATTTTATTGGTAACAGACAGCATCCTGCGCTGGCCTAAGTGTCCATCCAAAGAGGGAAGGGTAAAGAAGAAATGGCACTTGTGCAGAATGAAGCATGTTCAGCCTGCGAAAAGAAAACGCTGTCCTATGTGACAACTTGCAGTCATTGTGTAAATTGCAGGAAGCCAGGCACAGAAAACAAGTAACTGTGCAATCTTACTTCCATGTGATATCGGTAGATGTTGAACTCAGAGAATCTCTAAGTAGACTGGTGGCTGAAGCGGGGACATTTTTAGGGACATGTTGATCAACTAATCCACAATCCAGTTAGCTAGGAGGAATAATTATAAGAGATCAACGTCTGTGTAGAGACTATAGTTAATAACAATATACTGTTATTCTGGAAAATTTCTGTTAAGTGTAGATTTTAATTGTTCTCATCAAAAGCATATAAAATAATGTGTATCTTATTTAGCTTCATTTAGCTAATCCATTATATATCAAGTTAATAAGGCATACATGCTAAATGTAGGTGACTTTTCTCTGTCAGTTTAAAAAGTTCACAATACTTTGTTTTTGCTAAAGTCTGTAGTATTTGTTTTCAGGAGATCTGTTGCATCTTGTTATCCTAACGAATCACTAAAGTTATAAATGCTTACAATAGGATATAATTGGGATCAAAACAATTGCTCTCTTCATCTATGAAAACTAAGAGCTCACATTTTCCTAAGTTTTGTATATGATCATAAATCACATCTAGATGAAGGTAGAAACAAAAGTTACATTGAAAACTCACAAAGCCTTTGAGTCAAAACATTTATTACAAAATAAAATTAATTTTATAGAAAGACAATATACAATATGTGCTTCATGACAAATTGACTCTCTTAATATCCTAAGAAAATTATGCCAGCACTCTTTACTTACATACCAGCTAATATCATGCTTTTAATAATTTTGAAATAAAAATTATTATTTTCAAGAAATTTTCTACACATTCCCAATTTCACCATTGACAAAAGAGAATCTGTCTATCATCTATCCATCTGTCACTTAGTTCTCTATCTTTATATATTTTTCTAGAATGAAATATTGGTCTTCACTCTAGATGATACAGCACTAGAACTTATTGCATTGTATAATCAAATAAAAGTTAAATTGAGGAAAAACCTTCCTCGATAAGCAAAAAATGGCGCAAAATCAGAACATGCAAACCTGTTGTCAAGAGACAAACATGTCCAATGTTTGGCATTAAAAATAATTTTTAAAGTAGCAGTATGGTGTTGTATGTTATCATTCTGAGCCAAAAGAAACTATGGGAAGACTGGATTAATATAGCCTCAGAGGTCTCCCTGAGCTTGGTCTCTCTCTTAAATGAGCCTGGACCACCCAACCTTCTCACTTTTATTGAGGGCTACAAACAGGCTAAGGAATGTGCATACCTAATTTGGTGTAAACAGGCTGTTATTTACATCCCTTTCTGCATTCACCAAACTGTAAGTTTACTTATCAACAGTTGATAACTTCCCAGGGAAAGAAACAAAGAGGAGACAGGGCACCACCTCCAGGAATCAGTTACCTTGTCTCCAGCTTGCTGGAATTACAAGGGCAGCTCCCTTAGGCTCTGCTCTTTGTTCCTTGCTCCCTCGGGACAGGAAACTTCCTACTCGTGTCACTACAGTATGAAGAGTTAGAAGTACAGCTTGGGGTTTAATTTTAATTATGTTTTTAAATACATGATTTGGGGGAGGAAAGAGCAAAGAAGGATTTGTGGCAATAGTGATTGAGACGTACTTAAAAATGTAAATATAAAAAAATAACAAAAGGGCCAGCCAGATAGCTCAGCCAATTAAAACACCTGCTCAGACAGCCACAGGGACCAGGCTTCAACCCCCAACTGCCATTCCAGTCCCTCCCCCAAAGCGCTGAGACATTGCCTGAGACTGGCACGGTGCCACACACCTATAATTCCAATGCTTGGGAGGCTGAAAACAGGAGGATCACTAGGAGTCCAATCTGTGTAGTGAGACCCTGTCGTAAATACATGTTTTAAAAACACCTTTAAAAAATTAAAGTATGAAGAAAAATAATGGAATAAACATGCTAAAGCATAAAAGAGACTTCAGATTGGTCCTGATCAATACAGGTTTATACGATAAGTATAAGTAAAAGAAATTCTGTATGAATAGCCTGTAAAATATTTTAATGGATAAACTACATAGGCAACATATTTCTTTAACAAATAATATGCATAATCATTCTAATCATTTTGCGAAAATAATTAATACTAGTCACTCCTTGCTTCTACCATGAAGGTTAGATTTATTTTTCTATGAGCAAGAAAACCACTTTTTTATTTTTTAGAATCTGAACTATAGTTGAGATTCACAAGATCTATAAGGAGATCAGAATACATTGCATGTATGATAACTTATACAATAACTATATATATGCATTTTGTATATATATATATATATATATATATATATATATATATCTGTATATATATATATATATATATATATATATGTCCCCTGAGTGTATTATCATTTTTACTTGGTATTAAATGAACGATATTATAATGTTTGCTATAGAATTGTACTAAGAATACTTGAATTCAGTAATATAAAATGTCTAAATCATGTTCAATAATGAGTCCTTCAATGATAGCATTGGAAAACAGTGTGATGAATTTTTAAAAACAGGGAAATTTTGTGATTGTAACAATTCAGGCAAATCAAATTTGCTAGAAAACATCAACATCCTAGTTTGAACACCCTCTTAATTTTAACCTCTCTTGTAGGCATGAGTCAGTAAGAGAGTGTTTTCCATAGTTTAGAAATTCTCTGGAATCTAAATCTGGTGAAACATGTACTTATAACACACTACTGAGGCAAAATTATTCGAGAAAGAATTACTGGATATGCTATCAAGTAGTTTCAGTTTCCATATTTTTAAAAATAATTTAATAATATAATATGATGATCTGTTTCACTGACCCATTGAGGCCAATAACGTTCCCAAAAGCATTAGTATGCTTACTTTTTAAAGGAAGTTTCTGAGGTGGCCAAGTATGAAACAGAAACAAATAAAGTAGATATATAAAGGTAACATCACTGAAGCATTATAATATTACCTTATAAGTCAAAAATAGGATTCAGTTTGTAATACTTTAGAAACACCTGCTGAGAGGCCACAATCACTTGTGGAACGCTGGCCTAAAAAAAATACATAAAATTCTCCATTAAGATAAAATATGCTCTGTGGATTTCTCTTTTAGACGTTGTTCATAGAGGTTAGATGTTACGGTTATCAGAGAAGAAGATGACTCTGATTGAAGCAGGCTGTTTTTAAAAATACTATGTCCACGCTCACTTCAGCAACATATATACTAAAACTGCTGTGACCTGATTGATAAAATATGCATATTAAAACAAAAACAATGCATCATACAGATTTTTGTTTAAAGTACAATAACTTCAGGGTGCTGACAGGAAATGATACATAATGTGGAAATAAAAATTTATAAATATGAAATAAAATATAATCTTAACCATTTAGATGTGTTAGAAAAGACAATTATAATAATTATTTAAAAGAAAATAATATATAGTATAAAAAAGACAAGCTTTTTATTTTTCATTTTTATTTTTTTAATTTTGAATCAAGATGATATTTAATTAACAGTGGTTGTTAGGTTGCATGTTGTTATCTTTAAAGCAGTTGTTCAGATTACCAAATATAAATATGCAAAAGTATCAAGTAATTAGACATAAACTGTTCCTTTCAATAAACCAATATAAATCAGTAGTACAATGATATTAGCTATCATATGATAGCTATATATGATAGATAATATAATATATGTATTTCCCCCCTCTTATTCTCTCATTTTTCCTTTCCTTCACCACAGTTATTATTTTCCTTTCAGCAGTTTTTTTCTCTTTCACAGTATCTATTGTAACTTTTGGATTTTACTTATTCTTTCAGTTTCTAAGAAAGATAAATTTGAGGCCTTTATAGGTAAATGGATGCCACTAGAGGCTATATTTATAAGTGAAATAAATCAAACCCAAAT
This sequence comes from Octodon degus, assembly GCF_000260255.1. NCBI lineage: Eukaryota > Metazoa > Chordata > Mammalia > Rodentia > Octodontidae > Octodon > Octodon degus. The sequence goes on along the minus strand of NW_004524584.1, from coordinate 23,724,657 downwards.
GTGTAAATATCATATTGTCTCCCTAGTGTAAGAACCTGAAAGAATAAATAAAATCTGAAAGGTATACTAGTTATAGTAAAACAGAAAGAAACTGAACTTAAGGAATAAATAATAAAGATGAGGGAATGGAAAAAAGACAGGGAAAGAAGAGGAAGGGGGAAATCATGCAAGTATATATATATAGGATGGCTGAGATGATTGTAGGACTAATTTCCATCAGTTTTTCTGAAAGTAGCAGTTAATGCTTAAAATTTTCACTTTAACTATGCTAATATCTGTAATCTGAGGAACTACATCAAAGACAGCAAAGTGCAACACAAAAGCCATGGTTAAATACCTCTCATCTTGTTCTTCTACATGTGTACCGTTTCTAATGTCTTATCAATTACTATTGTATTCTTTTTAAAATATACTGAAAAATAAAAAGTCAAGAAGTCAAGAAAAAAATTAAGGTTAGTTGAAAGCAAGCAATGATATGTAATTATTTGACCGATCTTGCATACCTATATCTGGTAATCTGAGCAACAGATTTGGTGATGAAAATATGTAATAAAACGATCATTGTTTCCCTACAATGAAATTAATCCCTATGGACTACAAGCATGTGCTAATAAAGTTAAAACAGAGTTGATTTCAAAAAAAAATAAAAATAAAAGAATAAATAAAATGTGATGAAACAAAAAAAATCATTGTTAATTTTTATTCTTGTTTTGAAGTTCCGTTCCATATGTATCGTTGTATGTTACTCTGTTACTGTCTTTGCTTTTGCTATTTGGGATTTTTGCTGTTATTTTAAATCTCTATTTATTTATTTATTTGGTACAGGGTCTCCCTACGCAGCTTGGACTCGGAATGATGCTCCTGTCTCAGCTTTCCCAGTGCCGGGATTACAGGGGTGCATCACCATGCCCTGTTTCAATGGCTGGCTCAGCGTGGGGCTGGCACAGCATACAGCGCCAAGGATCAAACCCAGGACATTGCACTTGGACATTGCACTAAACGCTCAGGCCGGCGTTTAGACCACCGAACTACCCTCCCAGCCCCTGCGTTTTGTTTTTGCTTTTGTTTTGTTTTTACTCTATCAAATCAAATCAAATCAAATAATATATATTAAAATGTATATTAAAATCTGGTCAGTAGATTATGTGTATGCAAGTATGCATGCATGCATATGTGTATATGTGCTTGCATGTATGCATATATTCATGTGTCATGCCTGGTTTTGCTTCTGACTCCTGGGATTCTCACCAAGGCTTCTCCATAGAAGCCTTTCAAGCTCTGCTCCTCCGCACATTTTGGGCCATGCTTATTTGGGAGATAAAGCACAATTTGAAATCCCAGCGACTGCAATGCGATCCTTGTCCAAGTTCATCACCAGAGTCCTAAGTTACAAGAAATGTGGTTTGTGGCAATATCTCAAGAACCACACATAGGAAAACAATTTCTGACAAGATGTATGAACATGTGAAACTGACAGCACGTGGCTGTCATGCCTGCTCTTCCCGCTGTGGGTCTGTCTGGAGTGGTGGCCATGACCCCCGTGTAGATGCCCTGGCAAGCAGGTAACTCTGGATGTACCGCTGCCGCTGTTGTCTCTCATAGAACTTCTCAGGTCCAACTATTTTGGTAAGATTTCTCGTATTAAAATACTATGGGTGGGGCTGGCCCTAGCTCAGCTCTTTAAGTGGCTGCTTCCACAAAGCTGTCAGTCTCAAGTGGCTGTAGTTCGATCCCCACAACTCCAGCCAGCCAAACCTGCCCTGAAGGCATTCGGAGCAAAAAATAAAAAAATAAATAAAATAAAAAATAAAGTAAAATACTACGGGCTAATAATTCTCATAATATTACATGAGTACTCTCTGCACACTGAAGTAATATGGTAATCATAGGTTTGTTTCCAAAATTTAATTAGTATCAGGATATTGGAGGAGAAAGATAAAAGCAATATCAAGTTTCATCAAAGACTAAAACATTCATACAAGCAATGTTGGACAGTATCACCTCAAGAGAATTATATTGGAAACTATTGGGCCAAATATGAGGAACTTATTGAATGAATGAATACATAACAAGGTGTGGAAAGTTTTGATTCATAACAATATGCCTACAAATGTGACGGGGGAGTTAAATATTAGAAATTTCTTGCTCTGCAGTGACCAGGACTCCTAATGAATGTTCCAGAAAAATCTACTTTGTGGTCTTCTAACTATACTCATCCTAACCATCATATTGGTCCTGCACACACTGTTAAAATACATGAATCATGGGCTGGCGGTATAGCTCAGTGAACTAAGCACTTCATTAGGTGAGCATAGGGACCAGGGTTCGATCCCTGGCACCATATGCTGCGCTGGCCCCATCCCAGGGTGATGGAGTCTGAGCGTGGTGCCACATGCCTGTAATCCCAGCACTAGGGAGGCAGAAGTCTGAGCTGTATAGTGAGAACTGCACACAAAAAAATAATAATAATATTGATAATACATGAATCACAGTTCATATTGATAGGGCTGGGGAGATAGCTCAGTGAGGCTGGGGAGATAGCTCAGTAGAATAAGCGCTTGCCTGGCAAGTGCAAGGTTCTGAGTTCAATGCTCGGTACTGCCAGATAAATAAATAAATAAATAAATAAATAAATAAATCATTCATTCATTCATTCATTCATTCATA
>NW_004524584.1:23715896-23717411 GCF_000260255.1 Octodon degus | reverse complement strand
TAGGATCACAAGTCTGCATCTTGTACAGCAATTAACCACTAAGAAGAATATATGCAGTGTATTATTTGTTGAAACTGTACTTTCAATTTGATTTGAAACTGTCTCGTTGCTATATGTTTATCAATAAAACTTTGAAAAGAAAAAAAAATTGATGAGTGCCACACACAAGCAATTGAATCTTCAAAACCAGCTTGGATCTGATCACTGTCATGTGCACAGAAGCACTAGATCGCTTTCTAGACAAAAGACTACCTCCATGCCCAGAAATGGCACTACAAGAGCAAATGCACTGTCAGGGCTTTTATTTCTCTCAGAAATTTCTTTTTTTTTTCTGATCAAGAAGATTATGGGCCACAAAGGAAAGTGATCAATGATGGAGAGTGTGCATAAGAAGAGTCACATGGAGAGAAAACATTCTCTCAGGCTTTCACAGGCAGCAAATTGGTCAAGGGATGGCCATGACTCATCCTCATGGCTGACACTGACAAAGGATTTGCAAAGTACAGTACAGAGTTTCAGAGTAAATCCTGAGGGGACTTGACTGATCTTGTCAGATACAAAAGTTACATTTATTATTATATAGGTCTTGCTTTATCTTGGTCTTAACCATCCAGGAGAAAAGTATAATAATGAGGTATGAAAAGTAAAGCCATATTAACATGCTGAGCTATAAAAATCTCAAGTCAACAACTTCTGACACTGCCAGTCTTACGGAAAACCCACTACTATTATGGACTACTGGACTATATTGGATTATTTTGCTGAATTCACACACCTACAATATTTAAATGGCAATGGAATACCCATCTCTGACAAAACTAAACATAAAAGGGGATATTAATGAAGGATCATTTTCTATTTTTATATACAAAATAGTTAGGATAGACATACAGCTACTTTGTCTTAATTCATGAGAAGAAAGATTTATACTAATAGTGTTTGGATAGGATATCATGTCTGCAACTTGTACTATGAATAACCACTATGAAGAAAACAATATGCAATGTATTAATTATTGAAACTGTCCTATTAATTGATTTTGAAACTGTCTCATTGCTATTTGTTTCTCTATAAAATTAATTAAATCCATTTTTGTGTGAATTACCTTCTTATTTGCACTCATTATTTCATTCCTACTTCAATGAGAATGTTTTATTCTTCAAATGTGTTTTATCAGATAGTCTACCTCCCTTTTTAACTTTCTTATTTATTCATCTTGATGTTGGGTCGTTATTCCGTTGAGTATATGTGTGACTAACATGTCACCCAGCGGGACGCGATTGTGGCAAATCGTCTGATGCTCCTTGGATTTTGTTTTCCCTTTGCTTTCTTTGTATTTTCAAGGCGAGCCCCTTTCTCATGGTGATGCTGACATTCGTTTCTCTTGACTAACTGATCATCAGATTCATGAGAGCTTTGTTTTGCCATTTAAGCATCACTCTGAGGTCTGAGGATTATGGGTTCTATTTGGTCTTACTGTGGCCTAAAAACATAGTGTCTTAGTTACTTTTTACT